>NC_141536.1:84917498-85229998 GCF_021556685.1 Rattus norvegicus
GTCCATTTGACATTAATTTAAATACATATGGTAGATATGTCTGTAATTACAAGGTTATGTATTGGAGGAATAAGGAATAAACAGAAAGCACAATAAAAATGTAATTACAGAGATGATTCATTTTTTTCTTTGAAAGAAGTTTATGTTGTACATGAAAGAGCTGATTTCTATTATTTTTATGATTACAGTATTCTATTTATATTCTCTTCACTGAATTTATTTGCTCATCTAATTCTAACTTACTGAAGATCCTTTAAAAAGACTTTAATGAATAGAGTACATAAATCATCTCAGTGAACACAAATACTTGTATATAAAATTCTGTAGAGACCTTTCTGAAGATTTTTGAATGGTAAACAATTTAAAGGCTTCTTGTCCCATCATTTTACTTATCAAGCTGAGAAAAAATAGTTGTCCTTCATAAAATTTAACAGTATTTTAAAATATTTATAATAATAATCCAAAATCAATAAGCAGAATTATATATAAAGAGTGAGGCATGTATTATTAAGAAAGACTAACAAGAACTATTTTGGATTACCTGTCACTCTGTGAATTAATGATCACCACATCAATTCTGAATTATAAAATAAATGATTTTGAAAGGTGTAAATGCCTAAATTATAGTAAGAATTCTAAAACTGTCACATTATAATACATGTGGTCTGCAGTTTGAGAACTTAACTATATGATAACAAGGTCATTAATATTTCAATTCATATTTATCATTAACTATGTTTAAAACTAATAAAAAATAAATGAAAAAGTCAGTAGTTGTGCAGCATGTGTGAGTCATAATTAAATATTTAAATTCAGTGGCAACTTTCAGTCACATTATTCAAGGCCTATCATTTGGGTGGTTGAAATGTAAGGTCTTGTGAACAAGCCCAAGATATTGAATAGACTGCTAGTATGTCAAACATCATTTTTGCACTTTTATTTAACTTTCGGTCAATGTAAGATACTTTTGTATTCCCATTTATTACAAGTATCTAAAACCTTCCCCTATAGACAAAAACCCAAATATCCTTCCAAATGATAATCATTGATGGGACTGTAGATATAATAACCATAATGGGAATAGTTTGATAAGTTTCATTTTATTTAAATTCACCCCATATAAACCCTGGGCTATGTTTATATCACAATGTATTGGAAAACTGAGAAAAAATATTTTTACCTTGCTGCTTGCTGCTTCTGATCATTTATCACAAAGATACATTAGGAAACAAATAAATGCCATAAATTAATGAGAAATGCAATGAAAAGGAATTTGAGATTAGGATTCTGGTTCTCTGAGTTCTAATACAAAATTGTAATCTTTTGTGGATTTTAATCTTTCTAACCCTTGGTGTTTTCTTTTAATTAAAAGAAACAAAGGAAAAAATAATATTGAGTCTACAAGTTAGAAATCACTTAACGTGTATTAAATCACAAAGTCTAAGATGAACTGTCCAACATAGTAACTGGTATTAGACTAAACACAGTATTTCAAAAGTTAAATGTCCAACTTGAATGTATAAATTCCTTGGAGTATTATTTTTTCTCCATTGAGAATCTTGCTCCTGAGGTAACTTGCCTGGACTTTGTTTCTTGATAGTTTAAGAGAGTACGAGTGATTCCTATAACTCCGCTGTCCTCTACAGTAGCATTCTGTTAATTATAACAAACTTTATTCAGTTCTTATGTATGGTCTCACTTGATTATTGTCTTGCACTGAAATTAATAACCAGTAATGTAGTCTAACTATAAACTCTTTAAGAGTCAAATTTGATAGATAGCAAGAAAAAAATCAACGGAATTTCAGAAACTGACTCTATAGAGATTCAGTTTGTGTGTGTGTGTGTGTGTGTGTGTGTGCTTCTGTGTGTTTCTGTGTGCTTGTGTGTGATTATGAGAGTGTATGTGATATATATGAATATATGTGAATATATGTATATAATTGGAAAATATCTCTAAATTGTTGCTTGGTATAAAATCACTTTCTTTCATCTAAAAAATCATATTTGCATGATCCCAGAGGTATGAATTTGATTTAATTGAAGATGACTCAGCCCTTAGTTTTGATAAGGAAGCTCACTCCTTGGAAGTCTGATGGACTTAGATTGTATAGGTTTCTGTGTGTCAAAGTCCATAAAGAACACAGTTAGAAAAATATACTTGAATCATGGAACTTGGAGAAATTAAGTTGGTGCTGACTTGGAATTTCAGTTATATCATAAGTCTTTCATAGTACTGAAAGGTGCTAACAAAAAAGAAGAACCTTCAGTGCTATATATCTGCAAACTCTGTGAGTTGCAATAATAATGACAGGTGAAGCCAGAAATATTGACTGGGGAAACGATTTCATGAACATGATGATGAAAACCAACCCTTTATGATTCAATTTAAGGTCTTCTCTACCAGATGAAACCTACACTGGAAAAACTATCAGGGCCAGAAGCTGTAAGTAGACAAGGCATAAATCTTAGCATAGAACATAGTACTATCATTGTGTTAAATGGATATAATACTAAACTGACCCATAACAACATACTGTTATACACATAGATCAATGCATCTATCGTCTTCATCAGATAAGCTTGACTTTCACAGTAGAAAATGATTAACATAGAGACCCACAAGTGGTATAGGTAAAAAGAATGATCTCTCTTTGGGCATTAGGGGGCCAGGTGAACTACTGAAGCCCTGAGGGAGGATCAGAATGGAAACAGGCAACCTTGGGAGGTAGGAGTTGGGGGACCCTATAGAGTGTACCAGAGACCTGGAAGTTAGGGACTCTCAGGACTCAAAGGGTCCTTAGATGAAATGCCCCATAGCGTGGAGAGGGAAACTGTAGAGTCCACTTCCAGTAGAAAGACAGGGCATCAAGTGTAGAAATGGTGTTCTAATGCCAAAGTCAAAAACTCTGACCCATAATTCTTCCTGTCTAAAAGAAATGTAGGGCCAAAAATGGAAAAGGGCCTGAAGGATAGGAGGTCCAGTGACAGGACCAAATTCGGATCTAGCTCAAGGGGAGGCTTCAAGGTCTAACACTATTACGGATGCTATCATTGACTTACAGGCACGTAACGTGTCTGTCTTCTGAGAGATCCAACAAGCAGCTGAAGGGGTCAGATGCAGATAATTAGCAGCCAACCAATGGACAGAAGCTGGGGACCCCTGTGGTTATATTAGGGAAAAGCTGGAAGAAGCTGAGGAGGGTAACACAGTAGCAAGACCAGCAATCTCATATAACCTGGATCCCTGAGATCTCTCAGGCATTGATCCACCAAGCAGGCAGAATATAATAGTTGACATGTGGCCCCTGACACATATATGCACGGAGCCATATTGGATTTGGGCCTAGCCGCTTTTTGACTGCATGGTTCAAAGTGACTCTGGGCTGTTTGGCCACAGAGACTCACCCCGAAGATGACTGCCATAAATCTTAAGATTGTTGGATAAAGCCTCTCCCATGAATTTACGGCACAGGAGTATAACATTCAAGGGATGCCTCAGCTCGAGCAGATACCAGTTATCTCCTCAGACACCCAGTGTCTCCACCACCTGACCTCATCGCCTGACTTCTTTGCCTCCAGCTATCACTGCCTATACCCTCATCTCCCCCTCCTTCATATTTCACAAAGGTCACTCCCCCTACCTGAAAGCCTTAAAAGCTGCAATGTTCATCCCAATAAACGAGACCTTGACAACAGAACTTTTGCTTGGTCTCCTTCTTCTCTTCACCCCCATTTTGGCCCACAGGTAGAAAGCCTCTTCGGGACCCTGAATAACTGGGTCCCCGCTGGCGGGGACAAGTGGCGCCCGAACAGGTACCCCGAAGCAAGGCCGACTACAGGACGATGGAGATAAGAGAGCTGCAGCGGGAATCAAGGACTCTTCAGGCCGCATCGCTCGTGTGTCGCTGGAGAGGGAGGTAAGGACCGGTCGAATAATTGTCGTCTAATTGCCATGGGGAAGGTATGGATTTAGGAGGCTTGTTTCATAGGAGAGATCAAGCGCTCACTCAGGGAGAGAGGATTAAGAGTTAAGAAAAAGGATTTAATCAAGTTTTTTTGTTTTATTGATGAAAGTTGTCCCTGGTTAATTTTAAGCAGTGTGGGGCTAGCTTAAGTAAAACTTGTAATAAAAAAGGGACAAGGTAATGGTAAAGTGTTTTTGCATATGCGTTCTTTTAGAGTTATATTTTAGTCTTTGGATCCTGACAAGAGATAGTTTACACCCTAGACATGAGAGAGAATGGGTTTGGGAAAAACAGTCTTCCCGGACTCTCCACGGATGCTTTGGAGAAAGAGAAAAACTTTTCAGGGCTCTCCTGGGAACAGAAGAAAGGCAGGAGACGTCCTGCCTCTCTGCTGGCTCCTATTGGAGAAATGCTTATTTCTAGTTCTGGGTTCCATAGGTAGGATATGTGGGTCCCTATCGTGGGACACCATCTAGTTTTTCCCTCTATGTCTATTGTGTGTCCTTGGTGCACCAAGCTATCCATGTCTGTCAGTTTATGTCTGTGGTCTTTGTTTCTCGTTGTTTAAATGTTTTATGTTTCGTGTTCAAAAGAAAAAATGATAAAAACTTTATCTGCCAGTCGTTCACACCTTGACTTGGTTTTAACTCGTTTCAAGAAGGGAACAATAAATAAAAAACAGTTTCAATTGGCTTTTGGAGCCTACATCTGTAGCTAGAAGCCTAAGTCTGCTGGACAAGCTCCCCAGGGGCTGGCTAAATGTTTATACTAGC
This sequence comes from Rattus norvegicus, assembly GCF_021556685.1. Lineage (NCBI taxonomy): Eukaryota > Metazoa > Chordata > Mammalia > Rodentia > Muridae > Rattus > Rattus norvegicus. The sequence continues at coordinate 84,922,239 of NC_141536.1, forward strand.
TGATCCTAAAGACACCAGGAGCTTCACAGCTTAAAAGGTGGAACATTGGTAACAGAAAGTTGGCTTAAAACTGTAATTTGGATATGAGCCAACCTAGGGAAACAGGTCCAAATTGAGGTAATATTTTTATGGAATTCTTATTCTAAAAACCAGGCTTCTAAAAGATTTTAGGGCAATGTCTCTTTGTTGAGGTATTGGAGACCACACCATCGTGAGTTCGTATGTAGGAATTGGCAGTCATAGCCAAAGGTGTGGTTTGCCCTAAAGTTACTGTATTTTGATGCTAATTCCACTGCCCCAAGAACAGCTGCCTAGTCACATACTCAGAATTCAGGTGACTTTCCAAAGTTGTGGCTGTGCTCTGGTGTTACAAAGAGATCTTAAAGATTGTGATTAAAGATTGTCAGTGTTACATTGACTAACTCAAACTTATTTATAATTAAGAAAAAAAATCAAACAGGTAGAGATTGTTACAGGATTTAAAAAGGATTGATGAGGTTTTAGAACTTGTGAGAGCATTACAGCTTGTTTGCTTATCCAACTGCCATTTCAAGATAGATTTAGAGGATTATTTTTATACAATTTGTTTACATCCTGGCGATTGTGAGTTTTCATTTCGTGAGCTTGCTTATAATTTTAGAGAGCCCATAAAGTGATATCATTAAAATTTTTACTAAAGAATGGCTAATAGCCTTATATTATGTAATTTTGTCGCTTCTTCAATGTAAGAAGTTAAAACTTTAAATCTTTAAGTGTATATAGAAATTTTTACTACAAACTTTTGCTCTCTAAATGAGCTTTAATATTTGGGGAGTAGCTGTTAGACTACTCCAGAAAAGAGTATTTAAAACTAATTTTAAGCTTCTAAGGATATGTTAATTGCCAAAGTACCTCACCTTACCAGAGGACTTAACTTTGTTATCCTCATTGGAGATAAAGCTTTTGTCATTAGTACAAAATTGTAGGCTAGAGTCATGGAAGTATTTTAAAAAGAAACCTGGTGAAACATACCTTATTCCAAACAGCAATCAAATTGGTTATTACAAAATACTGATATTTGGCCTATTACATATACAAATTTCAGGCAAAATTGATAATTTTACTCCTTGCATGCTTTTGTATTTACTGTAAATTTGTGCATACAACCCATAAGAAATGTGCTTACTGTATTTATAGGTGGTTCATCTAATGAAAAGGCTACATGTATGATTGGATCACTTGTTTATTCTCTTGAGTTTCCCCCGCTTCAACACAGATTATTAAATTACATTACGTGCTGTAGCCACTGTTTTTAAATGTTAAAAATCAAGCTTTCAATTCATACGCTGATAGCCAATGTGTGGCTTGTGGTTTTACAATTGATTAAAAAGTTTTCGTTCTTTTGTTTTTTTTTTTTAGATACTACTAGCCCTCAAATTTTACAATTACTTAATGCTATATTAGAGGCAGGTTTTCTACTTAAAATCAAAGTGATTTCAGTGTGAATTGTCTGACAACTCACTGTCCTTTCAGTGCTCTGGCTCAGACAACTAAACAAAACCATAGACCCAGCTCTTTGAAAATGGTAATGGAGTTGATAACACACCCTCTTGAAAAGAGGAAGACTCCATTTGCTTACTTTCAACTCCCAGCCTCACCTTGTCGGCTCAGGGCTCAGGGATTTCTAGTACAGTATTTATAGGATTTGGCATCTCTAATTAATGCTTATGTTTAGGTAAATAAAGCTGGTGAGGGGCTGGAGAGATGGCTTAGTGGTTAAGAGCACTAAGTACTGTTCCTTTATAGGCCATTTAAGAACTCAAATTAGATTGCCTAGACCCCTTAGCAAGGGAGGACAATGATACCAGACAGATTATAGGCCTTACATAGGAACAGTTAGTAAAAAAATCTCATTCTTTATATATCCAAAACAGTAATGCTGGAGACAATAATTTGGTATAAAAGTAAATTTATAAATACAAGTGCTCAGTGTCCTCAATTTAATCCTTAAGGACTTATCTTAATAAATAATATTTTAACAATATTTTAATAAATAAAAAAGGGGAGTTATCCCTGTATGCTAAAATATGCTCCTTTTATTTCAATTTTAAAATTTGGATGCCAAGGAACACTCTGAGTTTATGGCACCCTACAACTAGGCATATTTCTGCCAAGGTGAAATAGAAAGATCCACATATTGGCATGATCCTGTTCAGATATTTTATATGGGGAAGAGGGAATCTTTGTGTTTTTTCTACAGGATGCTACAAGAGTAAGCCAGCTGCCAGAGGTGGTTGCTGAGACTTGCTGATCCTGGGAGCATGAAGATTCAGCTCTCCTGGTTCGGGTCCCTGGAGTCATTCCTGTGTCCTTGGAGGAATATGGAGGATTCCCACTCATCTTTTGTCATCACAGAAATTCTGGCGTTGCTGCAGTCATTGTGTCCCGTCCCACCACGGCCTGCGCTCCGACCCTCTGTGCACTGTTGCTTGGTGGAAGCTGCTGTGGACTGGGGAACTCTGCCCTGGTTTTGCAGATCTCAGACATGGTTTCATTGCCTGCTGGTTGTTCCAGAGAAGAATGACCGATCCTGAACTGTCCTGGGAAAGACCTTGGCATTTTCGCTGCTATTGTAGCAGCCATTACTGCTGCAGCCATTGTGTCTGCAGTGTCTGGAGCTACCCTCCCCCAATCTATTGTTAAGCAAGCACAGTGGGTGAACTTTCTGGAGTAGTTGCTAACAATTGGGAATTCTAAATTTTATTACAGGAGAGGCTTGACTAGGCCCTTGGTGGTATGGCCATAACAGCTGAGGAGAACCAGATGAGGTGCCTACAACTTATCGGGAGAGGCTCAATTTCCACAATCTCTTATATTAATGCCATCTGGCCCTTGCTCTTTCGCCCCTGGGCTCAAGTGAGAGGAATGAGAAGATGACCTGATGTAGCTATCCTCAGGGACGGGCAACTTCCTCTGACCCTTGACCAATCTAAGACAGGAACCTTGGGGGTGACAAGGTGATCCTATGACAGATAAGGCTGGGGTTTGAGAGGTCGATCCTAAGACAGAGGTGGCTACACCCCGTTTAAACGTGCGGGCCGGTCAAATGCTCCTCTGCCCAGTTTCTTCCCCAATAACACACACGTATAGCCCAGAACGGTGTGTTACAGCATAAGTTCATTCCTAGCCATTGGGGTGCAGTCCTAACTGCAAGAGTGGCTTGCCATGGCCGAGCTGGGCACTCTGTGAGGCATGTCTAATCTCTCTCAGACCACTACTTCCACCTAATGGTTTTTTTTTTTTTTTTTTTAAAGAAAAATGGGGGAGATGCACGGAGCCATATTGGATTTGGGCCTAGCCGCTTTTTGACTGCATGGTTCAAAGTGACTCTGGGCTGTTTGGCCACAGAGACTCACCCCGAAGATGACTGCCATAAATCTTAAGATTGTTGGATAAAGCCTCTCCCATGAATTTACGGCACAGGAGTATAACATTCAAGGGATGCCTCAGCTCGAGCAGATACCAGTTATCTCCTCAGACACCCAGTGTCTCCACCACCTGACCTCATCGCCTGACTTCTTTGCCTCCAGCTATCACTGCCTATACCCTCATCTCCCCCTCCTTCATATTTCACAAAGGTCACTCCCCCTACCTGAAAGCCTTAAAAGCTGCAATGTTCATCCCAATAAACGAGACCTTGACAACAGAACTTTTGCTTGGTCTCCTTCTTCTCTTCACCCCCATTTTGGCCCACAGGTAGAAAGCCTCTTCGGGACCCTGAATAACTGGGTCCCCGCTGGCGGGGACACATATACACAAGAGCACTGCCTGGTCTGGCCTCAGTAAAAGAAGAAGCACCTAACCTTCAAGAGACTTGTGGCATCAGGTAATGGGGAGGTCTGGTAGAGTGGGGATAGGGGGGTGGGGACATCCACTTTGAGATGGGGGAATGGGATGGGGAATGGTCAGAGGGTGGACCTGGAAGAGGATGGTGACTGGAGTATATAATTATTAAATTAAAATTAAAAATGAACAAATAATAAAATATATCAAAATATAATCATTTAAATATGTTTTAGAGTGAATTTTATTAACATTAACTCTGTTAATATTAACTCTTTCGCACTGCTATACCAAGAAAACGACTATGAATTTAAAATATCGCAAGTTATGTAGCATAATTAAAAGACGTGTAATAGTTTTTATAAAACTCTTAAGAATAGTCACACTAATAAAAAAAGCTTATTAAATTCTACAGAAAACATTAAGTGCAGCTAAGCATGATTGATGATGATCCAGTAAGGTTTACATGCAATGAATATTAAGCAGCTGCTGAGCAGATGTAGGCTGGAATCTGTAACTCGATTAATTGTTTGTTAAAACAAACGTTATACCAGCTTTCCTCCTTGGCTCACATAGCAGAATGCCAATGTGAAGACTGTAAAAGCCCTATGATTCAGGATCCAGTCCTGAGAAAGTGTGAGGTGGAGGTGTGTCTAAACTCCAAAAATCTCATTGTGAAACCAGCAGGAATTAGGAGTATTCCCTTCTTGTTCTGGTCTATGACCCCCACCTCTACCACACGGGAAGTAGTCATGTAACCTGGTGGCCAAATTATGGATTTAACTTCCTCTCTCTATATAAGGACATGTCCAGCAAACACCTAGATTTCTTCTTCATGCAAAAGAACTGTTCCAAGCACCTCAGTACCAAGCAACAATGTACATTCTCCTTGAAAGCCCTATCTACTCCCTAAAGTTTATATCGTCATTTTACCCCAATATCAGGAGTTCTTTTGCTGAAATGCTTTTGGAGAAGGCTATTTCTCCCCAGAGTTCAAACAAGCAAACATACAAACCCACCTCACTCATAAACTTTGTACCTTTCAGTCAATCAATGGGCAAAGGTGCATGGCTCCTCTAAGGGCAGAAGCAGAACTGAGCCTGCCTGCCATTGCCATGCAATTGTATGTTTTTTGTAGTTCAGTTAGGAAAAGAATCTCAAAATTGCAATGGTATTTTCTATTGTAAACAAAAGGTAGTACCTTCAGGGATCAATTCTGATAAAAAGCAATCTGTGAAAAATCTTCTTAGGGTCAACTTTTTTTCATATAGATAGCCTTGACAAATCCAATATTATGTTTAAGAAGTTCTAAACTCCTTGATAATTTTATCTAATTCTGAAGCTGCTGTGATGACCACTTCTATTTATCAACATAGAGATATGAAGGTAAAACTTGGTTACTTTTTTCAAAGCCTGATCTCAAAACTTCATGAAATGATATATTTCATATTAAGACTAACTTAAACTTATAGAGAAATATGTTTGCTGCTTGAGTCTCCCTAACATCAGTAGTTTCTAGAACGCCTACTAGCATAATAAACGGTTGTGCATTGTGCTGCAAAACCATCCCAGTTTTAAGTAGCTTACTAAAACTTCCATTTTTATTAGAAAATTTAAATGTATGAGTGTATTTTGTTTGAATATATGTCTATGTACCATGTCTGTGCAGATTAGTGAGTGCTTATTATTACTGAGCATTTGATCTATTGCCATAAACTCCAATTTAATTGAGATCCCCATGCAGGATAAAAAGAGTCTTTATAGCTCATTATTATCTATCTCAAAATCAGTAATCTTTTCTCTCAGATTGTTGCTTGTCTGTTAATGAATGGGTTCAGTTTCTAATTCGCTAATTGTTTCACTAGAGCTTTAAGTAATTGTGTTGTGAATTTTTCTTTATTGTATGTACTTGTGTGCCATGAGGTCCTTCATGGGACAATTTGTTTTCTTTTGTTATATCTACTTTTATTTATTTATTTATTTATTTATTTATTTATTTATTTATTTATTTATTGTACTTACCTTTCAGATGTAAAAGGGATCTTTTTCCAATATTCCATCCCACCTACCCCCTAACCCTGCTTCTTCGAAGATGCTCCCCTTCCCACCACTCTGGCATTCCCCAAAACGTGGGAAATGAACCTTGACAGGATCAAGAGCATTTTCTCCTGTTGCCAAACAATGCCATCCTCTGCTACATATTTAGATGGAGCCATGGGTCACTCCATTTGTACTCTTTGGTGGGTGGTTTAGTCCCATGGAGCTATGGGGGGGGGGTCTGGTTGATTGATGTTGTCGTTCTTCCTAAAGGTTTGCAAACCCCTTTAGCTCCATCAGCCCTTTCTCTATCTCATCTATTGGGGTCCTCATGCTCAGCCTGATGGGTAGCTGCAAGTATCCACATCTGTATCAGTAAGACTCTGGCAGAGCCTTTCAGGAGACATCTATATCAGGCTCCTGCCTGCAAACACTTCTTGGATGACCAATAGTGACTCAGTTTGGTGATACATCTGTGATACATCCCCAGGTGAGACAGTTTCTGGATGACATTTCCTTAGGTCCTGCTTCACTTTTAGTCTCTGTATTTCTTCCCATGACTATTTTGTTCTCCCTTCTAAGAAGGATTGAAGTGTCCACATTTTGGTCTTCCTCCTCCTTGGGCTTCATATGGGCTGTGAATTGTTTCTTGGGTTTTCTGAGCTCTATCAGTGATTGCATACCACGTGTGTTCTTATGTGACTGGGTTACCTCACTCTGGAAGATATTTTCTGGTTCCATCTACTTGCTTAAGAATGTCATATGGTCATTGTTTTTAATAACTGAGTAGTACTCCATTGTATAAATGTACCACATTTTCTGTATCCATTCCTCTACCGAAGGAAATCTGGGTTTTTCCAGCATCAGGCTATTATAAATAAGGCTGCTATGAATATAGTGGAGCATGTGTCCTTGTTATACATTGGAGCATCTTTTGGGTGTAAGCCCAGGAGTGGTATAGATGGGTCCTAATGTAGTACTATGTCCAATTTTCTGAGTATTTCTCTGGAAATCCAAACCGATTTCCAGAGTGTTTGCACCAGCTAGTAATCCCACAAACAATGTAGGAGGGTACCACTTTCTACACATCTTCACCAGCATCTGCTGTCACCTGCTGCCATTTTACCTCATTCTCATGATATGAGGTAAAATCTCAGGGTTGTTTTTGAATTGCCTTTCCTTGATTGACTAAAGATGTTGAACATTTCTTTCAGTGCTTTTCAGCCATTCAATATTCCTTAGTTGAGAATTCTTTGTTCAGCTCTGTACCCTAATTCTTAATAGGGTTGTATGATTTTTCTGGAGTCTGACATCTTGAATTCTTTGTATATTTTGGATATTAGCTTCTATCAGATGTAGGAATGGTAAATTATGTTTCCCCTATCTGTTGATTTCCATTTTGTCCTATTGACAGTGTCCTTAACCTTACAGAAGTTTTGTAGTTTTATGAGGTTCCATTTGTCAATTCTTGATTTTAGAGCACAAGCTGTTGGTGTTTTGTTCAGGAAATTTCCCCATTGCCTGTATGGTCAAGGCTCTTTTCTAATTTCTTTTCTATAAGCTTTGGTGTATCTGGTTTAATGTGGAGGTCCACGATCCACTTATACTTGAGTTCTGTACAGGGAGATAAGAATGGATCAATTTGCATTCTTTGACATCTAATTGAATCATCACCATTTGTTGAAAATGCTGTCCTTTCTATATTGGATGGTTTTAGCTCCTTTGTCAAAGATCAAGTAACAATATGTATTTGGAATCATTTCTGTGTCTTCAGTTCTATTCAATTGATCTACCTGCCTGTGTCTGTACCAATACCATACATTTTACAACTATTGCTCTGTAACACAGCTTGAGGTTAGGGATGGTGATTTCTCCAGAAGTTCTTTCTTTGTTGAAAATAGTTCTAGTTAACTTGGATATTTTGTTGTTCCAAATGGATTTGCAAATTGGTCTTTCTAAGTCTATGAAGAATTAAGTGAGAATTTTGATGGGAATTGCATTGAATCTGTACATTTCTTTCGGTAAAATGGCCATTTTTTACTATATTAATCTTGCCAATCCATGAGCATGAGAGATCTTTCCATCTTCTGAGAACTTCAATTCCTTTCTTCATAGACTTGTTCTTGATTATACATCTTTCACTAGCATGGATAGAATCACACCGAGGTAGTTTATGTTATTTGAGACTATTGTGAAGGGTGTCATTCCACTAATTTCTCTCTCAGCCTGTTTATCCTTTGAGTAGAGAAAGGCTACTGATTTATTTGAGCTAATTTTTTCCCAGTCACTTTGCTGAAGTTGTTTTTCAGGCTTAGTAGTTCTCTGGTGGAATTTTGGGGTCACTTAAGTATATAATCATATCACCCACACATAGTGTTATTTTGACTTTCTTTCCAATTTGTACCCCCTTGACCTCTATTTGATGTCTAAGATCTCTGTCTAGGACTTCAGGTACTATATTGAATAAGTAGGGATGGAGTAAGTACCTTTTCTAGTCCCCGATTTTACTGGAATTTCTCAAGTTTGTCCCTATTTAGTTTAATGTTGACTAATGTTTTGCTGTATGTTACTTTTACTATATCTAGGTATGGGTCTTGAATTCCTGGTATTTCCAAGATTTTTATCATAAATTGGTTTTGAAGTTTGTCAAATGCTTTCTCAGCATCTAGTGAGATGATTATGTGTTTTTTTTCTTTGAGTTTGTTTATATAGTGGAATATGTTGATGGATTTCTGTATATTAAAGCATCCCTGTATCTCTGTGATAAAGCCTATTTGATCATGGCAAATGATCATTTTTGATATGTTCTTGGATTCACTTTGTGAGAATATTATTGAGTATTTTTGCATCAATATTCATAAGGGAAATTGGTCTGATGATCTCTTTCTTTGTAGGTCATTGGGTGGTTTAGGTCTAAGCATAATTGTGGCTTCAAAGAACAAAATGTATATTGTTCCTTCTGTTTCTATATTCTAGAATAGTTTGAAGAGTATTGATATCTGGTCCTCTTTGAAGGTCTGATAGAATTCTGCCGCAAACCCATCTGGTCCTGGGCTTTTTTTGGTTGGGAGACTTTTAATGACAACTTCTTTTTTTTTTTTAATTTTGGGACTGTTTAGGTGGTTTATCTGATCTTGATTTAACTTCAGTACCTGGTATCTGTCTAGAAAATTGCCAATTTTCTCCAGATTTTCCAGTTTTGTTGGGTATAGGCTTTTGTAGTAGGATCTGGTAAGTTTTTTTAATTTCCTCAGTGTCTGTTATTCATTTCTTATTTTGTTTATTTGAATACTGTTTCTGTGCCCTGTTTAGTATGGCTAAAGGTTTATCTATCTTGTTGATTTTCTCAAAGAACCAGCTCCTAGTTTTTTGATTCTTTGTATAGTTCTTTTTGTTTCTACTTTGTTGAGTCCTGAGATTAATTATTGCCTCCTGCCTACTACTCTTAGGTGTATTTGCTTCGTTTTGTTCTAGAGCTGTCAGATGTGTGGCCAAACTATTAGTGTATGCTCTCTCAATGTAATGCTATGTAATGAGATGTAATGCTATCTCATTCTTTATGGATGCACTCAGAGCTATGACTTTTCCTCTTAGCACTGCTTTCCTTGTATCCCATAAATTTGGGTATGTTGTGCCTTCATTTCATTAAATTCTAAAAAGTCTTTAATTTCTTTTCTTCATTGATCAAGTTATCATTGAGGAAAGCATTGTTCCCCTTCCATGTGTATGCTGTCTTTCAGTTGTTTTTGTTGTTATTGAAGACAAGCATTAATCCATGGTGATCTGATAGGATGCATGGGATTATTTCAATATTCTTGTAACTGTTGAAACCTCTTTGTGACTAATTTGATGGTCAGTTTTGGGGAAGGTACAATGAGGTGCTGGAAAAAGGTATATTCTTTTGTTTTACAATGAAATTTGTATAAATACCTGTTAAATCCATTTACTTCATATCTTTTGTCAGTTTCACCATGTCTCTCTTAGTTTCTGTTTCCATGATCTGTCCATTGATGAGAGTGGGGTGATGAAGTCTCCCCCTATCATTGTGTGTGGTGTTCCCCTAATTATTTCTCACTGGTTTATCATTTATAAATTGTGGCTATTAACTTATTCAGTTAATTTAATATTTTTGAGTTGAATTTAGAAAACAGTTTGAGAGAGTTTTTTTTCATTCTCTACAAGTTCTCTGGTAAAATTTTGGGGTCACTTGTGTATACTTATATACCATCTATTAATAATAATACTTTGACTTCTTTCCAATTTGTTTGCCTTTGATATTCTTTAGCTAGACCTTTAAGTATTATATTGATTGGAAATAAATCTGGAGGGCTCTCAGAAAATTGGACATTCCACAACCTGAGGACCCAGCTATACCACTCCTAGGCATATACCCAAAAGATGCTCCAACACACAACAAAGACACATGCTCTACTATGTTTACAGCAGCCTTATTTATAATAGGCAGAAGCAGGAAAGAACACAGATGCCCTTCAACAGAAGAATGGATTAAAAAAATGTGGTACATCTACATAATGGAGTACTACTCAGCTATCAAACACAATGACTTCATGAAATTTATAGGCAAATGGAATAAACTAGATAATATCATCCTGAGTGAGGTAGCCTAATCACATAAGAACATACATGGTATGCACTCATTGATAAGTGGATATTAGCCCAAAAACTTGAATTACCCAAGATGCGATCAACAGACCACAGGAAGCTCAAGAAGAAGGATGACCAAAATGTGGATGCTTCCAATCCTCCTTAAAAGGGTGAACAAAGGGGTTGGGGATTTAGCTCAGTGGTAGAGCACTTGCCTAGCAAGCGCAAGGCCCTGGGTTCAGTCCCCAGCTCCGAAAAATAGAAAAGAAAAAAAAAGGGTGAACAAAAATATTCATAGGAGGGGATATGGAGGCAAAATTTAGAGCAGAGACTGAAGGAATGACCAATCAGAGCCTGCCCCACATGTGACATATATATATATATATATGTCACATGTGTATATATCTCCACCAAAACTAGATAAGATGGATGAAGCTAAGAAGAGCAAAAAATCCAAGTTAGACATTTCTCTCCACCCCTAATTTCCTAGCTACAGGGCCCTGGGGTATTCTTAGTTTTGTAGATTTTTTATTTTACTTATTTTTCTAGCACATCTAATTAGTATTCTGTAAGCTCCTTGTGTGTGTGTACAAACATCTCTTCCTTCAAGTTGTAAAACTTTCTTCTATGATTTGATTAAAAATAATTTGTGGTCTTTGAAGCTGGGACTCCACTTTCTTCTTCAGTTAAATCTTTTCTTAGTATCATAGATTTCCTGGATGTTTTGTGTCAGCAATTTTTAGATACAACAGTTTGTTTCATTGATATGTCAATTTCTTCTACCGTATCTTCAATGAGATTCTCCTTTTCATCTTTTGTATCTGTTGGTGATGCTAACACCAACACTCTACTCTACTGTAGGTTTATAGGTGGGCCTAACCTGGATGTTCGTAGTTTAGCAGGCCTCTAGTGGACAGCCTGCATAATGGAACTTGAGGAGCAGTGCATACCTCAGAGCAAGGTGAGTATACCACAGCGCACTGCAGCTAGGGAATTGGGGGTGGAGAGAAATGTCTAACTTGGATTTTCCTGGTATTGCATGCTTGGTGAAGGTGGGCAGAGTATTAGCCAGTCAATGGATATGAAATACGGGGAAACAGCATAGAGCTCAGATCAGGTTATCTGGGTATGTCCCATGGGACTCTGAGCATCTAATGGGGTGTGGTGGGATCTAACCTGGATGTTCCTGGTTCTGTCAGTATAACAAAAGCATGTGGAGAGGTGAACAGACCATCTCTTCTTGCTATTTTAATTTGAATCCAACAATAATGTTCTTTTATAATGGTGAATTGAGCCAGATACATTAATTAGCTTTGTATAAAAGTTTCACACTACAATTATGGAATTGCAGAGATTCATAACAAGAAAAAAATCACATTGTACAGTTATGATGAATACAGAGTTTAAAAATGTTGTCAACATCAAGGGAAATAGTGTTTTGCTAATATAAAATTATTTATTTTTCAATGTTTTTTTCTCTTAAATATAACTAGAGTTCAAGGTTCAATCAACAATTCTTGATATTTAGATAACATTATCCATATGCAACTCAGTATTCTATATAATGAATATATGCCAATACAAAAAAGCTCTTGGAATTGTACAAAGACAGATATTTAAATTTTGTTTAAAGTCAGAAAAAACTAAATGAAATATTAGGGGAAAATATTCATAATGTTTTCCCTAAACATGTTTAGAGCATGAAGCAAAATTTTAAAAAAAGTCATGTGATTCGAACATTTATATAACTTTTTGAGAAATTCAAATCTTGTTAGAATTAAATGATGTAATTTTTAAAAATACTTAATTACTATTAGTTTCACTGTATTTTTAGGAATTGATGATTTGTTTCTAATTGATGCAAACCTGGAAGTGTTTTATAGTGATGCTGCTTTCTGGTAATCTCAAGTTGTCTGTTTCGAAGCATTGCATAGATGTTGAACCATATTTTAAACATTGTTCCTGTTATAGCACCTCTACTAAAGTTTCTTCCCCATAAACTTTTATTTTTCCCAGTGCTTTCCTCTTATAGTATAAAAGCATACCAAAATATTACATAATGACACAAAGAAGAGTACTTGATAAATAGGAAATGCTTATGTCAACTCAACATCTTTGGATGAATGTACTATAATTTGAAATATTTAGGGGTATGCAGAAAGTAGTATAAAAATGTGATTGAATATTGTAGTCTATAGTATTTAGTTATAATGGAAGCATCTTATATATTTTAAACATTTTGAAGTCTCACAAAAAGGTAAAACTACAAACCTTTAAAGAATATTCATTAAAGTTTCAAAACTACAAAGAACTATCAGGAAATGTCCCAGGTGTGAAGTATGATCTGTAATATAAAAACTCATGAATCAATATGGTTGCCTAACCAAAAAACCAAAACAAAACAAAACCATATTGTCAAATATAGTTTGGATGCCAGTATAAATTAGTAAAACTTTAAGAGGTTGGGGTCTGAGAAGAAGAGCACTATTCATTAAATGGTTGTTGAGAGGAAGGATCAGTTTTCTTTAGGAACCAGTTCCCTAAATAGGTTCTCCATTTTAAAATGGCCAGATATAAACACATCTGCAGGCAGAAAACACTAAACAGACTGAGTAATCTCTGTTTCTCTTACTTTGTCCCTTTGTCTCTTTCTGCTTTCTCTCTTTCTCTATGTCTCTGTCTCTCTCTATCCCTGTCTCTGTCTCTCTTTCTTTGTGTGTGTGTGTGTGTGTGTGTGTGTGTGTGTGTGTGTGTGTGTGCGTGCGTGCGTAGAACATGGTAATTAAAAGCATCATGAATTTGAGAAGGTGGATTATGTACCAAATTAGATGGGAAATGGTGTGTGGAAAAAGGTATAATACAATACATGAAAAGTTCTCAACAACTACAATTACAATAAATGACAGAAAGACAGACAGACAGAAATACAGATAAAGGATCTACTTAGCTTTTGTGTCCACTTTGATTAGGGAACAAAACCAAGAGCCAAAAATTCAATAAGGTTAAATGATAGCTTTTCAAATATTCTTAGATGTGTTTGAAAAACAGCCTGCTTGAAGTGGGCTTAAAATGATATTTCTAAATATAAAATGAAGGTTACATAAGGTTTCAGAAGTTCAAGGGCAGAAGAAATTAAATTATATGCATGATAAAAGCTATACTAGATGTCTTTATCAATAAAGCCTGTGGTTTTATTTGTATTCTCAAGTGTATGGAACAGAGCAGGTGGTAAAGATGACACGGGAACAGAAGTATTCCCGTGATTTCAGTTTTGAGTGTATGATGCTCAGTCACTATGTTAAACAAAATGGAAAAATAAAGACTGCTATCAGTCCTTATTAAAATGCCTTATTATGTTGCATGTATGTAAACGAAACCACTACCCTTTTTTTTTGCTTTCTGCTCTCTTAAAAATTTGTATGTATAGAAAAAATAATATAATCTCCTTTTTTAACATAATATCATACATTTTGTTTGTGGATCCATGTAAAACTTGAGGAATTAATATCAAACACGTTCCCTATTTAAGAAAGTTTCAAATATTATTTTACTATATAAAAAACAAAACTGTTGGTTTAATTATTTTTTTTTCTTTTCTTTTTTTCGGAGCTGGGACCGAACTAGGGCCTTGCGCTCGCTAGGCAAGCGCTCTACCACTGAGCTAAATCCCCAACCCCTGGTTTAATTATTTTAAGTGTGATGAATTACAGATCGTTAAGCAATCATACATACATACAATATTCTCTTTCATGAACTGAAGCCCTAATTTATATAGAATAAGTTATAAATGTTATCACAGTAGTTTGTGTTTTACAGTACTAAGGCATTTTAGATTGTATCTTCACCTTAAATGTTGAACCAACATTTAAGCTTTATTGTCTTATAAGTCAAATATTGAGATTATATGAAGAATAAACTGAGACATATGAGTCTTGTGTTCAAGGTCAGCTTCCTTAAAAAATCTCTCTCTCTCTCTCTCTCTCTCTCTCTCTCTCTCTCTCTCTCTCTCTCTCTCACACACACACACACACACACACACACACACACACATTAAGTATCTTATCTCATTGTTATGACTTAGTGTCATAACATTTGTCACCCAAGCAACATGACAATCTGATTTCTTTGCATAGAGTACACATAGCTCATGGAGGGAATCAATCCATGCAGGTAGGTTGTTCTCTCACATTAATATATGTTCTGTGGTACATACACACTCCTGCACACTACCAAAACGAAGTATGAACTCTTTATGAAAGTTTAATATATTAGACATTCCTGAGAAGTCACGCCAGTAGCTTAGGTGCCTTTAAGTTACCTAGTTTATCCAAACAGATAACTGCATTGCCTATTTGAATTACAAATTGTCTTGGAATTTGCTCCCCAAATAGCTTGTAACTCACTTATCTAGTTTATACTAATCTAAGGTCTGCCAGATTGCCAGTTATCTCTCTTCAGTTTTCTATGTCCAAATTTTTCCACAACATCTTGGAAAATCTACCCCTTTCTCCTGAGCCTCTTTCTTTTCCAGAGATTCTCTCTCTGCCCAGATATCCCACATTACTATGCAACTTTATGCTATATGTCATAGGCTTTTTATATTTAAACCAATCCCAAGTTGCCTTAAGAAGACAAGGAAGGACAGAAAAATACCTTCGCATCATGTAAAAAAATATTACCCCAACAAAAATAGCTAGAAGAATTGCAGTGTGCAAACAGACAAGGTGCAGGAGGAGCCAAGGATTCTACACTTTGATTGACAGTAGAGGAGGAATGTATTCCTTATACTGGGGGTAACTTGAACTCGAAGCTCACCTTCACAGTGACACACTCTTTCCACCAAGGCCACTCCTACTCCATTAAGGCCACATCTCCTAATCATGCTGCTCCCTATGGACCAAGCATTTAAACACAGAAGTCTTTGGAGGCCATACCCATTAAAACCACCACACGTATCAAAAAAAATCAAGAGGAAGATAGAAACAAATATGACATTTAAACTAATTTTGAATTAGCATAGGTTATAACACACATCATTGTACTAGTAATAATAACCATGAAATATTTGTTAAGCAAAAAGGAAGCCACGCATACTTATAAAAGTATTTAATTGTCTAGAAATAAATATTTGCTTTACCTCTCCACCTCCCTAATATCCTGTAAACTGTGGTGTAAATGACATGACTCTCTTCCCATTACTTTAAGCTCTCTGGTAGTTTCTTTTCAATTATGTCAATTGTTTACTCCTTATCATAATTCACAAAATTTACAGATAATATACATAAAGACCATGATTACAAAATGCATTACGCTTTGAAATGCAAAACCATTATATATATATATGTATGTATACGTGTGTAATAATCTTCATTTAGGTTTTTAAACCAGAATAAAGGATATGAAAATTAATCAAAGATATCCAAGCGCAAAGAGTAGCTTGGAAAGTAAAGGTTAGAAAGAGTAGACAACATGCACTTTGCAACTTCTTCCCATATCCTATCCAGAACTACAAGAATGTGTTTATATTTTGTGCAATTTAATCTACTGGATAGGAGATACTTTAGAGAAAATTGATGTCAAAGTTTCATTTCATATACTACCTTAAAGTAGTGTCTTGGTACAACAATTCACATTAATGATACTAATGTTTAACCTTAGGAAAAAGAATAGTATTTTTATAACTTGATCATTCAGGCAAATCCAGAGACTCCCCACGTATAATAATATCATCTCGCCACAGTTTTATCAAGCTCAGTAATTCAGAGGTAATAAGTGAGTAAGCAAACCAGCCAGATAACATAGAAATAAATCAGCTGCCAATAATACTCAATGAATCCACCCAGTCATCTTAGATTGTTATTGTTTAATTACAGAGGATGAATTATGCTCTGTTTAATCACTAATGATGTTGTGAATAAAACAGAATTTTAATGATTTGGCATGCAATATTTGTATACTAATTATACAGATCAATAAGAAAGGAGCAGGTGAATAAAAGAAAATAAGATTTATTTGATCATGTGGTATGCTTTGAATCATGAATAATTAGTCATTTTTTTGAATCAAAGCAGTGAGATGAGAGTCATGGCAACACATCAAAATTGCGCTTATTTAAGTCACAATGGTAAGCTGAGGCTTCTTAATGAGCCTCTAAAATCACATTTGATTATTATAGTGAACGTACCCCTTTACCTCAAAAATGCTGTGGTTAAGTTAGATGCTGTATTACCCTAGAATTAACTCATTGATAAACAGAACAAGTCAAGCAAAACCAGTCAGATAAGTATTAAGACCATAATTAGCAACACATGTTTATCCTGTATCTAGAAAGGTAAAGGTTCCTGCTAAGTCTAATATAATGAATCAAAGGATACTTCAACAAACATTTTCCTGCTCCTGTATTTTAGGATTCTTCATTATGATTTCAATATTTATGTCTGTAAATCTATGTAGAATGTTATCGTGTATTGAATAAATTAAATAAAATATTTTCTAGATTCAAATCAGTGTGAAGCCTTGGATTATAAGCTGTGTGTTAATTTTTTATCTGGACCTAGTATGTTTATCTGAGAGACAGCTCAAGACAGTGTATGCTTCACAGCAAATGTGAATGTGTAACATAATGTAAGTTTTCTGTGAGTGAGATGTAATTTCTCATTTGTTATAGTGATCAAAAAAAGGACTTCAATTGTTTGAAACTTCACATCCTTCTAAAATACCATCCATCAAACAAAATTGCAATTTTCTTCACAGGGCTTTCAAAGCTCTGAAAATTTATTCTTCATTTTTCCCAATTGAAATCCTTTTAACTGTGTGTAAACTCATTCCAATGAGTTGAATCAGGCTTAATCTGATCAAAGTAAAGCCTAGAGTTGAAGGAGCAATTGATGGCAAGTGAAGCAGTACATATCAACAGATTATATTTGTTTCATGTGTGCTTCAACATATCCTAATAATGTGAATCAGTATCTGAAATTTACCATATGCTATATGAAATATGATGTTATATTCTGATAGCTAGTTTAATTTTATGGTCTACACATAAAAATGTTCTCTATTTATGTTCATATGTTCAGTAGACAATACGTATCTTTTGAATGGGAAAACAAACATATAGGTTTTAATTGCTATATAGAACATGAAATAACCAGATATAAATAAATTGGGAAATCTTCACAGGAGAATAGGTAGGGACACAGTAAATTTGTAAGTAATGCACACACTATGATCCACAGGTCATAACACTGCAATTGATAGTGTGTTTAATAGGGAATTGGATTCTGAGCCATCTAAATCTTGAATATTTTCTTGAAGTGAATTAATATGAATCTCGTAGAAAAGTCAGAGTGAGGTCGAGCTTGCTGAGGGTAAAGGAACCAGGGACCAGCTGCTTGTGGAACTTTAAGATTCAGGTGATAAAGAGGTTACTAAAGAAGATTTGTTACACTAAGTGTTATGTCAGAAATGGAACCCTAATCAAGGAGGTCTGGGCAAGATAGTGTATCAGAAACATCACAGTGGCTTCATCCGGATCTTCACCACCTTCAAAGCTAAACATGACATCACAAAATATATTTTTTCAAATTCCAAACAACAGTGGCAACAAATAAACCTATGTCTTAAGTACTAAGAAAACTTAGAAATCTGCTTCACAAAGTTATTCAATTGATTAGAATCTCATGTATCAAATATGTATGTATGCAATAGTATACAGAATTTGGGCTTTCCAAAATCTATTGGATTTTTCTTTGTTTGAAGTGTCATGCATTGTAATTTGTAGAGTCATCAAGTTTTCTTTGACTCCAGGAGTGAAAAATCAAACCACAATATATTTAACATTCGTTGCTGACTTTAGGAAGCAAAACTACATGTTCTGTTGTACAAATTCCAAAATAGAAGTTATTCAGTTGGTTTTGCTATGGGATATTTTATTTTATTTTATGTTACTTTTAGGACAATTGGAGATGCCAGATTGGTCTAATCCCAAGTGTCAATTGTTCATTAGCTTAATGGAAGAAGGGAGCAGATTATGTACATAATAGTCACCCAGGGAGAAGATATACATTCACAGCACATAACACTTATGTAGATAGATTGTAGACATAATAATCTTCCACAGGAGGAAGAGAGAACACAATTACTCTAATGGAAAGCAAGGAAAGAAGATTAATATTGAATGCTACCATAAGACAAATGTTTGTGATGGAAATGGCATGAAAAATGGGTATATTACTTGTTCTTGATCTTTGGATGACAAAAATATGAAATGTGTATTTAGCTGCCTCTGTAGAAGGAATCTCATAGATTTTCATTTAATACTTTGAAGGACTCACACTTTGCAATTTCTTGGTATAGTAAATCCAGGTCTAAAATTACCCCTAAAGTGACACGTCATGATTCTTTGATAACTTGATGAGGTATCTATCACTCCTCAAAGTTAGGTTATAAGTCCCTGTTATGGAATCTATATGTGGGACTAGTATGTGAGAAGAAATCACCTTATTAGATGTTATCTGGATATACTTTCTTAACATCAGAAGGTTCATCATCAATGGTAGAAAAGGTTCAGAAGGTTTTAAAGTGTTAGAATAGAGCATGCTGTTTAGGATTAATTGTTCAATGAAAAAACCTTGAAAAATGTCGCAGCCGATGATCTACGTGAATGCAATAAACAAAGGAACAACTTGCCTGCATCAGGAAATATATGATTTCTTCCATTAAATGAATGAGCTTAGATGTGGACCCCAGAGTTCATTGAAAATATGCCATGCTAGTAAGTAATTTTGACACACGGAGAGCTTGGCAGGGAGCAACTTCGATTTCTGACCTATGAATCTGTCATGTGCAAACAAAATCCTAGAGAAGATTGCATTATTTTGGTGAAATTTAAGGATTTTGAAGTTTTAAATGCCTGCATTATGGATTTTAAAATTTTATATTAAATATGCATTGTGAAGAACAGTGATTGAAGAAACTGGATACACATAATCCAAGGAAGGTGATGGAGAGTACTGCAATACCAAGTCTTCATTGTAAATCCTTTAAGTTTAGGTGTTAAACTGAGATAACGGACAATCTCAAGAAAACCTCTTTGACACACAGTTTTTTCAGTATATGATATGGTATGGTACATACAGTTATAGATTGAGCATATCCTTTTGGTAAATATATATTTGTATATATATATATATATATAATGTAGTTTACTTTATACTTCCATAGGGTATATTAATAACAAATGAAAAATATTTATCTTCCATAAGGAAATAAATAGGGGCATTATGAACGGGTAAATATTTTCATTTTAAGGGAGTGTAATAGTAGGTGTTCTATGGTAGGTGGCACTATAGAGCTTTGGGAATAGACAGTTTACTATGGCATAAGAACAGAGGAAAAAGACCGATTACTCTGTGATACTACAATCTAACACACCTTGTCTTTAGAGTAGAATGTATTTAGAGTATTTAATTTAAGTAATTCAATATATTGTAGCTTTCTAAATGTTTTTCTAGTCATATTGTGTTCTCTGTATTTTTTTCTTCTCCATCAAAAATGCATTGACTTCTAGCCAAATAGAACAGTTTACAAATTAATGATAAATCATAATTCTTTAAATTTCATTTTGTGTGTTAATAACCCTCTTTTTCTATGACTATAACGATTTGTGGATTGTGATATTTATGTAATATAAAATATTAATATCAGATTACCCTAAATGTTGTGTTTTTTTTTCTTGGCATAACTGAAATTAGATGATTACCAATCCAAATGACAATTTAAGAGGATTAGACAGACTCTAATGCTTCACTGTATTATAATTGTATAAAATAATGTAGTGGGATTTCTACAGGGGCTAATGAGGAAGCATCTCCATCTGTGCCATGGCTGATGCGTTCAAGTGGAGCACATGATAGCATTACATACTGTTCATTGTTTCTACCTTTCTCAAGGAGCTTCTTTTCTTAATATTACACTTAAGCAATTCTTAGTCAGGTCTCAAATATATTTTTGTATCCAAAATACATGCTTTCATTCAGTACTATGTGAAATGCCATTGGGTACTATTGGATCTTTCTTTATTCTGGAACTTTTCCTGTGGGTATGATAACTTTTGTCTTCTCTTCCTCTCATTATTCTTTGTTTAAATACTTCTGGAATATTTTTGCAGCCATTTAATGTGAAAGTTCACTATTTTGCTAACAACACTTAAATATCATATCTATTCTACTTTAGGAAGTTTGTTGAACTGCTAATTATGAATAGATAGCTATTTATTTGTATATAAAATATAGTTCTACATAAAACTGATTTTCAGTCAATGCAATGGTCAATTTATGATTCACACTTGAGTGTTTAAATATCGTGCAAACTAATTATGGTTAAAAGACAGATTTTTCTGAATTTCTTGCTGATCTTTGATACATAGTAAATAGATTCAAAATTTGTTAATTAAGTTAGAAATATTGCATTTTATTTCTCACAATTTGTCTAAGAGAAAATTTTTTGAGTGGGTTAACTCAGTTATTTTAGCTCATGGAAATTAATAGGCTTCAGTAGAATATCCATGATAGTTACTTAATGGGTTGACTCAAAAAAAAAAGATATTCTTCCAATACATTTGAGTGATACCTGATAAGTTAATCAGTAAAAACGGTCGATGATCAGAAAGTCTCACTTATTTTGCAAATAAGCTTCTTTTAATAGTTCTTTAGATTTCCTCACAGCAAGACATATGGCTTCAACCAACGTAAAAAGTTCAAAACACATGACTAGATGCGATGGTACCATCTGCTCTAACTATTATTATGAATGTCATACAAGATCAAGAAATAGAGTGTTTAAATATAAGGGCACCAGGTAACTATGTTACTTTGTGGACCAGCTTGAGACTTCACAAACACATTGAATAACCATATGACTTTGTTTTGTTTTCTTTCGTTTTGTTCTGTTTTTTGTTGTATTTACCATTTGCATACTTGTTTGTTGTTTCTAGGCACATATAACAAGTAAGACAAGAATCTGGGATTCCTTATCAACAGCTACATGACTTGTTAGTCATTGTGTACACCTATTAGTTTGACATTTTTATATATATTGAATAAAATAAAAAATGATATGATAGTTTATTTAAGTGATCCCAAAAGTTCCACCAGAGAAATACTAAAGCTGATAAACAACTTCAGCAAAGTGGCCGGGTATAAAATTAACTCAAATAAATCAGTAGCCTTCCTCTACACAAAAGAGAAACAAGCCGAGAAAGAAATTAGGGAACCGACACCCTTCATAATAGACCCAAATAATATAAAGTACCTCGGTGTGACTTTAACCAAGCAAGTAAAATATCTGTACACTAAGAACTTCAAGACACTGAAGAAAGAAATTGAAGAAGACCTCAGAAGATGGAAAGATCTCCCATGCTCATGGATTGGCAGGATTAATATAGTAAAAATGGCCATTTTACCAAAAGCGATCTACAGATTCAATGCAATCCCCATCAAAATACCAATCCAATTCTTCAAAGAGTTAGACAGAACAATTTGCAAATTCATCTGGAATAACAAAAAACCCAGGATAGCTAAAACTATCCTCAACAATAAAAGGACTTCAGGGGGAATCACTATCCCTGAACTCAAGCAGTATTACAGAGCAATAGTGATAAAAACTGCATGGTATTGGTACAGAGACAGACAGATAGACCAATGGAATAGAATTGAAGACCCAGAAATGAACCCACACACCTATGGTCACTTGATTTTTGACAAAGGAGCCAAAACCATCAAATGGAAAAAAGATAGCATTTTCAGCAAATGGTGCTGGTTCAACTGGAGGGCAACATGTAGAAGAATGCAGATCGATCCATGCTTATCACCCTGTACAAAGCTTAAGTTAAGTGGATCAAGGACCTCCACATCAAACCAGACACACTCAAACTAATAGAAGAAAAACTAGGGAAGCATCTGGAACACATGGGCACTGGAAAAAGTTTCCTGAACAAAACACCAATGGCTTATGCTCTAAGATCAAGAATCGACAAATGGGATCTCATAAAACTGCAAAGCTTCTGTAAGGCAAAGGACACTGTGGTTAGGACAAAACGGCAACCAACAGATTGGGAAAAGATCTTTACCAATCCTACAACAGATAGAGGCCTTATATCCAAAATATACAAAGAACTCAAGAAGTTAGACCGCAGGGAGACAAATAACCCTATTAAAAATGGGGTTCAGAACTAAACAAACAATTCACAGCTGAGGAATGCCGAATGGCTGAGAAACACCTAAAGAAATGTTCAACATCTTTAGTCATAAGGGAAATGCAAATCAAAACAACCCTGAGATTTCACCTCACACCAGTGAGAATGGCTAAGATCAAAAACTCAGGTGACAGCAAATGCTGGTGAGGATGCGCAGAAAGAGGAACACTCCTCCATTGTTGGTGGGGTTGCAGACTGGTACAACCATTCTGGAAATCAGTCTGGAGGTTCCTCAGAAAATTGGACATTGAACTGCCTGAGGACCCAGCTATACCTCTCTTGGGCATATACCCAAAAGATGCCCCAACATATAAAAAAGACACGTGCTCCACTATGTTCATCGCAGCCTTATTTATAATAGCCAGAAGCTGGAAAGAACCCAGATGCCCTTCAACAGAGGAATGGATACAGAAAATGTGGTACATCTACACAATGGAATATTACTCAGCTATCAAAAACAATGACTTCATGAAATTCATAGGCAAATGGTTGGAACTGGAAAATATCATCCTGAGTGAGCTAACCCAATCACAGAAAGCCATACATGGTATGCACTCATTGATAAGTGGCTATTAGCCCAAATGCTTGAATTACCCTACATGCCTAGAACAAATGAAACTCAAGACGGATGATCAAAATGTGAATGCTTCACTCCTTCTCTAAAAGGGGAACAAGAATACCCTTGGCAGGGAAGAGAGAGGCAAAGATTAAAACAGAGACTGAAGGAACACCCATTCAGAGCCTGCCCCACATGTGGCCCATACATATACAGCCACCCAATTAGACAAAATGGATGAAGCAAAGAAGTGCAGACCGACAGGAGCCGGATGTAGATCGCTCCTGAGAGACACAGCCAGAATACAGCAAATACAGAGGCGAATGCCAGCAGCAAACCACTGAACTGAGAATAGGACCCCCGTTGAAGGAATCAGAGAAAGATCTGGAAGAGCTTGAAGGGGCTAGAGACCCCATATGTACAACAATGCCAAGCAACCAGAGCTTCCAAGGACTAAGCCACTACCTAAGGACTATACATGGACTGACCCTGGACTCTGACCTCATAAGTAGCAATGAATATCCCAGTAAGAGCACCAGTGGAAGGGGAAACCCTGGGTCCTGCTAAGATTGAACCCCCAGTGAACTAGACTGCTGGGGGGAGGGCGGCAATGGGGGGAGGGTGGGGAGTGGAACACCCATAGGAAAGGGGAGGGGGGAGGGGGATGTTTGCCCGGAAACCGGGAAAAGGAATAACACTCGAAATGTATATAAGAAATACTCAAGTTAATAAAAAAAAAAGAAGAAAAAAAAATAGTCCCAAATAACATAAAATATCTGGTGTGACTCTAACCAAGCAAGTGAAAGATCTTTGTGGCAAGAACTTCAGGTCTGTGATGGAAATTCAGCCTTACAGAAAATTGTTCTTAAGACAGACAGATTTTATTTTTCTCATTATTTCATAGTGCCATATCTAGTTGCTTGATTCTTTCTGTTTCATCATAAGATTATGATAGTGTTTAAGTATGATAGAGGTGGCTGGTAGCATACTGTAGAAAGAAAAATATCGTAGTAGAGGTTCAGGAATATGTACAACTAAGCACGCTCACCTGTGGAATCCTTTATTTCTTAGTTTTCACTTCCTACAGTTTCAAAACCTAAAAAAAAATAGTGACAAAAGTCTATTGGAGATATTTTGGTTTTAACATCTTTGCCTTTTTTAAACTTCTCTTGTAGTAAAGAGGAAGAATTAGATGATGAACACACTGGTATCACATATACATGTTTTTGTTCTTTGTTTCATTTCTACTAAGTTGTAAGTCGCGATGCCAAAAAGTGCTTGCGAAGTATGATTTCTTCCTTGATATTATTGTAAACAGAAAATGAAATAGATTTTGATATGCAGTTCATTTTTAAAGTTAGAGAAAAGTATAACAATCTCAATATTGAAAGCATGTTGCATTGATTTCGAGTAAGAAAAATCAAATTATGAAAGATGAGGAAATGACCTGTTTACCTTATATTCTGCTAAAAAAGATTAAAAGGTCATAATAGTTTAGTCAGCTCTTTCTGATTATTTGTCTATATTTGTACATTACCATGCCATCATTTATAGCTGATTCAGCCTATTGCCCACAGATAAAAATAAAATAAAATTTCCAGGAGTATGGGAAGTTCTCTGGGTAATTAAATACTTGCTTTGCATGCATAAGCATCTAGGTACAGTACCATGGACTCAAATGAAATAAAATCTCATGTGTAGTCATTCCTGATTATAATTATGGCATAAGGGAGGGAGAGGCTGGGATTTCTGTAAAACCACCCTATGCTAATGGATGAATCCCAGGTAAGTGAGAAGCTGTCTCAAAAATATTCAATTCACCTCCTTATACACCTGAATGTTAGAGAAGCGCTATTTGATGGTCGGTGTCAAGAACCTTGGAGCAGATTGATTATAGTATATTTAGGAATGTGAATAGCTTCTAGTTTAATTCTAAGTATTTTTTAATATATCTGACAGTCACTGCTAAGGTCAGGAATGATTTCCTGAAAGGTTTAGAGAGTCATTCTTGCTATATTACCCACCACTTTAGGAATTTAGCAATAATGCTGCTGTTCTATAATATATATGTATATATATATGTATATATATATATGCAAAATGAAATGCTTGCATTTTATTGAAATGCCACATGACCTGCACTGACAAGCATCTCTCTGACTGATGTCTGACCCTGTGCCTCTTCTGTTGTGTTCTTACACAGAAGTTAAATACTCTGCTTGAAGCCTGACTTGAGTGAATTTCACAGGTCACCCCTTGGCCTGTCACTCCAAGGCACAACACTTCCACCCTCTTGCAACATTGTTTTTCTCTCAACGGTGTTCATGAAATTTATACATAGGGTGCTTCCTGTTTCAGTCTGTAAGAAGGGAATCATTTGATGAACACAGAAATAATATTAATCCATCCCATTATACTGTTTTAGATTTATCTAGTTTTTGCTTGTAGGAAAAATAAAACTCTGCAAGTACTAGATACCTTGTAAAACACACTGAGCAGGGCTCACTAACACATACGTCTTATCACGAATGCTTACCATATATAGTAAAAGGCAGGGAATTACAAGAAGAATGGAAGAGTAGAGTGAAGAAATTGCTGATGTAATCTTACCACTACTAGGAAAGGCTACTCGGATGAGATGTTTCAGTTGTATTAAAGATTAGTTGTACCGGGAGTGATAGACTGAAGGCATTCTAGGCAACTGGGATGCAGTGAGCAACCCATTGTGTTAGGAACCTCTCAGATGTACGTGGAAATTCATAAGAGTTTTAACTGGTTATGTTAAAGTATGTGATATGTGGCAGTGTAGTGTATATAACGTAACTTTCAGTTATTGTTATTTCATGCTGACAGTACCTTTACAAGCATACAAATACAGAAAAGCCTTACTTTTGCACATAGTATTTTTTTCTATAATGAATGGACTCAGAAATTCTCCTTAGAACAAGGAAGTTTGGCTTCAAATACCAACTATTTTGGGCAGAGATCCTAGTCTAGTGGTAATGTTTACAAATTTTATAATTGAAAATTATGTTTTTTTATATTTAGTTTTTGACAAAATAAGATGCGATTAACTGAGGTGAGTCCTCATAATAAATCAATGTATATTGAGTATACGTAGGCGTCTATCCTTCAGAGCAGAATACAGTATAAAACTAAGGCAAAAAATACCTAACAGAATCATAGCAATATCTTTCCTTCATCATGCCTCCTCTCTCAGCAAAGGAAAACAGCTCAAACTGAGTTCTGAGAAATTTGTGGGTGTTGTAAATACATTCTATTAAATTTGAGGTGCTTTGTAACACTTAAGTAAAATTAGACTTGCTAGCCTAGGCACTACTTCTCTAAGGAAAAAGGAACTTATTTTATCTTGTTGACACACACATGTCTACAACAAATACAGTCCGTTAAGAAAAGGTTGACAGTTCTTTGCTGACATTTCAAGACTACAAATGTCACTGCGAACATTCAAAGGTATTAGATATTACTCATTTTCCTTGGTTTGCTTTCAATATTTTTCTGCTAAATGTTTTTCTTACCTTGCTGAAATATTTTCCCAGTCTCATGTAATTAGAAGTTGGTTAGTAAAATTTATATACTTCATTTAGGTGACTTTTTTTCTTCACTGCTGGCATGGATGTTTTCCTTAACTAATGGATGACAGTGTTCATAACAGAGGACATTTTAATCACTGTGTTTTCATGGTAGAACATCCCACTGAGTAAACTGTTACTTAAACTCAATTGTCTTTCATATCTGATCAGAATGATCGGGAGTTGGAAGACACATACTGAAATAGAAGAAAGGTAGCAAGTATTTTTAAATGAAAAATAATGAAATAAAGAAATGTCACTAAATCCAGCTCAAGGGGTTTCATGGTGTCCTCACACTGTTACTGATGCTATGGTGTGCTTTCAGACAGGAGCCGAGCATAGCTGCCCCTGACAGGTCCAAAAAGTAGTTGAAAGAATCAATTGCAGATAATAGCACCTAACCAATGGACATAAATTAAATTGGAGATAAACTTGAAGAAGCTGAGGAAGGTGACCTAATGGGAAAAGCAAAAGTCTTTTTGTTTACTAGTTATTTTTATTTTAATGTAAGTTAATCTGTATTAAATTATGACTTTCAAATGCTCATTTCCCTTAATTATATTTGATTTTACATTGAAACAATCATATTTACAGTACATACTTCAGGTATCAATGAAGTTTATTGTGAGGATGCTGAATAGTGTTGCAGTCAAGAACATTTGACCAATCTTGTTATTTCTTTCCCAGAATTCACATTGTTGACAACATAGAGCTTAAAAAATGGCTTGAATAAAAGTCATATTAATTCTAATATGAGCTCCCATTTTGCTGATAAAGACACTTTTAAGAAGATTTCATGAAATTTTTTCCAGTACCCATGTGTTCGAGATTGCTGCTCCAATCTCTGCCTCCATATGCCCTCCTATGAATATTTTTGTTCCACCTTTTAAGAAGGAGTGAAACATTGACACTTTGGTCATCCTTCTTCTTGAGTTTCATGTGTTTGGTGTATTATATCTTGGGTGATTCAAGCTTTTGGGCTAATATCCACTTATCAGTGAGTACATACTGTGTAAGTTTATCTGTGATTGGGTAACCTCATTCAGGATGATATTATCTAGTTCAATCCATTTGCCTATGAATTTTGTGAAGTCATTGTTTTTGATAGCTGAGTAATATTCCATTGTGTAGATGTACCACATTTTCTGTATCCATTCCTCTGCTGAAGGGCATTTGTGTTCTTTCCAGCTTCTGGCTATTATAAATAAGGCTGCTATGAACATAATGGAGAACGTGTCTTTGTTATATGTTGGGGCATCTTTTGGGTATATGCCCAAGAGAGGTATAGCTGGGTCCTCAGGTAGTGGAATGTCAAATTTCCTGAGGAACTTCCAGACTGATGTCCAGAGTGATTGTTTTGCAATCCCTCCAACAATGGAGGAGTGTTCCTCTTTCTCCACATCCTCGCCAGCATCTGTTTTCAGCTGAGTTTTTGATCTTAGACATTCTGACTAGTGTGAGCTGGAATCTCAGGGTTGTTTTGATTTGCATTTCCCTTATGACTAAGGATACTGAACATTTCTTTAGTTGCTTTTTGGCTATTCGAAAATTCTCAGCTGAGAATGTTTTGTTCAGCTCTGGACCCCATTTTTAAAAGGGTTATTTGTCTCTCTGGAGTCTAATTTCTTGAGTTCTTTGTATATTTTGGATATTAGCCCTCTATCAGTTATAGGATTGGTAAAGATCTTTTCCCAATCTGTTGGTTGCCATTTTGTCCTAATGACATTGTCTTTTGCCTTACAGAAAATTTGCAGTTTTATGAGGTCCCACTTGTTGATCCTTGATCTTAGAGCATAAGCCATTGGTGTTTTGTTCAATTAATTTTTCGCAGTGCCCATCTAATCGAGACTCTTTCCCACTTTTTCTTCTATTAGTTTAAGTGTTTCTGATTTGATGTGGAGGTCCTTGATCCACTTGGACTTAAGCTTTATACAGGGTGATAAGAATAGATTGATCTGAATTCTTCTACATGCTGACCTCCAGTTGAACCAGCACCATTTGTTGAAAATGCTATTCTTCTTCCATTGGATGGTTTTAGCTACTTTGTTCAATATCAAGTGACAATAGGTGTGTGGGTTAATTCCTGGGTCTTCAATTCTATTCTACTGATCTACCTGCCTGTCTTTGTGCCTCTGTACCAATACCATACAGTTTTTATCACTATTGCTCTGTAATACTGCTTGAGTTCAGGGATACTGATTCTCCCAGAAGATCAGAAGTCTTAACTGACTTGAACTCCCAAGGTCTCTCATACAGAGCCACCAACCAGGCAGCATACACCAACTGATCTGAGGCCCTGACACATACAGCAGAAAGCTACCTGGTCTGGCCTCAGTGAGAAAAAAATGCCCCTATCCCTAGAGAAACTTGAGGCCCCAGTGAGTGGGGATGCCTTGTGGGCTTGGGGTGGAGTGGCAACATAACATTGGAGAGGCGGGGGGGGGGGTGGGGAAGTATGGGATGGGAAGCAGAGTGCTCAGGGGGAAGACTGGAAGGGAGATGACATCTGGCCTGTAAAAAAGGATTAAGGAATAAAAAATTAAGTAAATAAGTAAAAAATTTCCCTGCTAAAAAACCCAGCATCCTTTACAAAAACCTGTTTGCATTTTAAATAATCATTATGATTCTGTGAATTCACTTGCATGTTTTCAGGATGTGGATTCTGAATTTTGAAACTACTTAGCATGTGTAAAAGGCTTAGGTAAATAACTGAGTAGGTTTTATAAAAATGGGATTCTATTTTTCATTAAATGAGGACAAAATCATAAAGAAACAAGTTTAGGAACTGAAATGAGCACTGTTATAAAATCTCTTTAGGAATGTACGTTTATTTGTATTAATATGCAACTATATACATTCAAAATTACATATTCCTGGATATATTTTCTAAAAGGAGGCACAGATTATAGGTTGATTGATACCTTAGGGGCTCAAAACAATGATTTTATAAAGACTACTTTCCAATATGAAGTACCAGATACTTTAGATATTCCATGGAAAACTGATTCTAGAAGTGTATCAGAGTAACGGTTAAGTGGCTTTTGAGCATGTTGTAAAGGTTCAAAAACCATCAAAAAGAATATAGAAAGATAGAGTCAATTATAGATGCAATCTTCAGGGTGTTCAGTTTGCAGTAATAAAATGAACATCAATAGTATTGGTTATAACCAAATAAAACATAAGATCCCCAAGCTGTAATGACATTGAATCCAGTTTCTTAAACTATGATTAACTGTGTGAGTTTTGTACTGTACATTCTATAACATCAGATATTTCTGATAATTGGTTTCTCAATCCCTCAGCTCAGATAAAGGGAATTTTCTAACATAAGCTATGGTGTTTTCATTGTATATACAACTTCTTTCATTATGGAAAACAAACACATTTAATATTTGTCTATCATTTATACTTTTTGGGTCAATTTCAAGTAATTGTTTCTCAGGATTATATGGCATTAGAATATTTTTCATTAAAGACACTCATATTTTGTAACAAATATCCTAAAGAGCTATTCAAGAAATTTTGATTTTGGAATCAAGTCAAAATTTCTAACAATTTTTGGAAAGGTCCAAAATGTCTTTCTACTATTTTTATTTAGGTGGTAATAGACCAGCAGCACTGATGGTCATAAAATCATAAAACTAAACAGCATCAAGAACATTCTCCATGCTCTAGATCCTTCAATTCAAAATCGTCAGCCACGATTTTAATTATTTACCTAAGGATGAACATGCACATCCACCTCAGTAGTATGTAAAAATTTCCCTTGGATTTAATAAATGGTTAATTTTCGGCTGTGGAAAGTGACGAATTTCAGATCTAATTTATAATTATCTCTGAATAGCATCTCTGATTAATCTCTCATATATGTAATTCTTTTTATAAAATTCCAGATAATATAAAGTTATGCATTCATTTCCATAAAATGAAAAGTAACTAATGGGAATATTGACTACAGTACTTTCACAGATAGATTTTAAACTTGGTGTCAGGGTACCAAAGAAACCCCAACATTCTGCACCATGTCTTTCCAAATTCAACATGGTGTTTTAACATACTGGGACCGAGATCTGACACTTCTTAGAACAGAGGACTCTCTTATGCAGTACATTTATGTAATTCATGAAAGCATTAAAGAGTACTACTGAGCTTAAACATCCAAAGTAAAGTTAAAAACAGTGATACTTGAAATAAATTGTAGCTTTTAAAATAACTAAGTTTTGAATTATAGAGACGAGAAAGAAAATTGGCTCGCTATAATAGTTGAAATGATACTTCTTTAATGCTAGTACTATTAGTATTGTTGGAGTGTGCATTCATGCATGTGCATGTATGTATGCATGTGTGTGTTTGTGCATGTGTGTGCTTGCACCTGCTTACCCACACATGCATGGCTGTGTCATATCACATGTGTGAACTGAAGGACAAATTTTTAAGTCAGCTCTCTCTGCCACAGTAGGATTAAAAGTTCAAACTCGGATATATAGTTCTGTATCACAAGCACCTTTATGTGCTGAGTCATTTTCTTGGCCGTAGAAATGAATTTTTATACTTCATTAGACACAAACACTAGAGAAAATAAATATCATAGTATTGTTTAACCTCTCAATATAGACTGAAATCAGAACAAATTAATAAAGCACCCCAAAAAAGGGGAAATGCAACCTGTAGATATCACCTCCAGAACATAGGCATGGCAATGGTTGAGGGATGAGGCCACCCATGCTTCTAAAATTTTAAATCCAGAAATGTTCTTGTCCAAAGGAAAGACTGGAACAAAAATGAACCAGAGCCTGAAGGAAAGGCCAGACAGAGACCGCCCCACCTATGGATCCAGTCCATCTGCAGTCACCAAACCCCACACTATTGCTATTGCCAAGAATCACTTGCTAACAGGAACCTGATATGACTGTACCCTGAGAAGTTCTACCGGCACCTGACCAATACAGATGCAGATACTCACAACCAACCATCAGGCTGAGCCTGAGGACCCCAATGGAAAAGCTAGGGAAAAGACTGAAGGAGCTCAAGGGGATTGCAACCTCATAGGAAGAACAATATCCACTAACTGGACCCACTCAGAGTTCCCAGGGCCTAAACCATCAATCAAAGAGTATACCTGGATGGATCCATGCCCACAGATACATATGTAGCAGAGGACAGCCTTATCAGTGGGAGGAGAGGCCCTTGGTCATATGGAAGCTTGACGTCTCAGTGTAGGGGGATGCTAAATAGATGAGGCAGGAGTGGGTAGTGGGTGAGTGGGTGGAGGAGCACCCTCATAAAGACATATAGGATGGGGGTTTGTGGAGGTATAACTGTGAAGGGGGATATCATTTTAAATATAAATGAATAAAATGGTTAATAAAAAAGAACAAATAGGGGTTGGGGATTTAGCTCAGTGGTAGAGCGCTTGCCTAGCAACCGCAAGGCCCTGGGTTCAGTCCCCAGCTCTGAAAAAAAAAGAAAAAAAAAAGAACAAATATTTGAAAACTTAAGAAAATTTAAAACCATTTTAGAGACCCAAGACACCAAATTTAATGCATAGCGAATGGGAAAATCAGAAATTTTTAAAACACATCTTGAAAAACCTCTTTTCAGAAAATTCACAGATAAAAATGTTTTCATTTGTGCACAAAACACCATTTGCTATATCAGTAATTATCATTCAGAAAATCCTTCTGTGTTCATCTGTCCATTCATGTTTTATTACTTCACAAAACTGTGGAAAAGAGGTTATGTTATACTTTTTGTTTTGTTTTGTTTTGACTGTCCCATCCTTCTTTCCATAAGGTCACTCCATATAGACAGACTGAGAACTATTCCACATTTTTCCATCTTTAAGCTCTCAAGTCAAAATTTGGATTTGAGATTTTAATCACAACCAGGGTATGATTCTTTCTTTAAATTAATGCCTCTTGATTGACTGAGACAAAACAAAGAGACTTTGCCTTTGTATATTCATATTTTCTGTATGTGTTCTCATACAGTTCTAAAAATCATCCAAGAATCATGTTATGCAATACATAATAAATGACAAAGTCATTGCTTAAAGTAATTTCAATTAAACTTGCTTCATTTTCCTTAAAATTTCTGGTAGTTCTCAACAATATAATGTATATATCCCTCTAATGATGCTACTATATGAAGAATATATGATAGTGGTTGAATCATCCTAATAAAAAGGCCATATGCTTATGAAATTAAAAGTTGTAAACTTGCCCAGAACTCTGGAAATCTGTGTGTATAATCCTCAAAAGTCTCAAAATAAACCTACCATATAACCTAGACATACTATTCTTCAGCCTATGCCTAGATTATCCATCATCCTAGGTCACATATACTTGCTTAGAAACATTTGTTTTTGATTTATGCACATGTTCTAGAAAGTAGAAATAACCTAAATATCCTTCAATCAATAAATGGATAATCAACAAACAGTATGCACATACAAAATTTATATTCAGCTATAAAAAGTAAAATTTCAAGCATGTTTTCCTCACCTATTTATGGTTCCTAGCTCTAGTTTTTAATACATACCTGGAATAACTGAAGAAACCAGGAAAATTAATAGAGATTATGGTCAGGGAAGCATAAAAGGTTAGTATGAGTATAAGGTATGAAGTGAGTTAGAAAAGGAAATGGGAAATTTCCTTTAACTAGGGAATGGGATGGAAATAAATACAAATGAAAGAAGGTAAAACAACAGAAAAGATGTCTAGAAAAATGTATATAATACATATAAGCCAATTTACATACACATACATATTCAATTTACATGATAATTTCCCATGTGGGTCAGCAATGATCCCATGTTTGCACCCAGAAATCATACTGTCAAAAAGTATTCAAAGTATAGAAATCTCCTGATGAGGTGCAAGTCAGTGGAATATAAGAGATTTCCAAACTGCTACAAGTGATTGCTGCTGACCTTAGTTGCTTTCCAGAGACTGAAGTTGAATCCCTATTGCTAAAGATTCCACAGACTTCAAACAATGCACGTGATGTGAGCTGAATTTCATCTGAAAGCCCTCGCCCTCCCTGAGAACTACCTTTCACAATACCAAAAGTACCATGCAAGTTTCCAACGAAAGGCAACATATCAATAATCTTACTCAGTTATGAGGACTATGAAATGGAAAAACTGGCTAGAACTGTGTAATAATCTTAGCTCTCATAGCGAGGTGTTAACCAGAAATTAAAGTGAGCTAAGTCTCACTCAGCATGAGATGATTAATGGCTGTTATTGGAGACCAAGCCAACTACCAGGGGTTAATGAGGTCATGGTTCTTGGATGAACTGTAACTGCCTCTTTACTAAACCAGTGTAATTACTAATTTTATCAGAAATTTTTTAAATTTATACTCTCACAGAAGGGTATTTTTTACCCCTTTCAAAGGTTATATGTAATTTGAATGAGGACATGGGGGCTTTAATCAGGGAGAAAGTGTAATAATATAAATAAAAATAGAAGAATGAGAGAAAAATGATAAAATAAAATTATGGATATCTGAAAAGTTATGTATGTTACATGTAAACATATATGCATTCTCTTTTCAACAGATAGAGTTCATAAGAGAAAACTAAAACTGGTCAAAATAGAGGGTAAAAGTATTCATATGGTACCACAGTCCAAACTAATTCATATACAACATAATTCCCAATCCTACAGTTCATAGAACACTGGGAAAATGAGAGCAAAAGATTATAAGAGCAAGAGGCAAGAGTATCAATGTTGATATTGCATCTCCTAGAAATGTCTGCGAAGTTATACTTTGAAGCCTTGACATGAATTCCCAGAAAGGACCTGAAAATCCATAACACCTGCAGTTATGCTAACATGGAAGGAGGAAATCTCATGTGGTCACAAACCTTAAAGAAAAATCTATGGATGACTAAAGAATGCTGAGGATAGGAGAAAAAAGTCTTTCCCTGGAAAGAGTTACCCAAATTGCTTATCTAACAATAAGCAATCAACTTTGACATATGGATACAGGTTACATAAAAACTGAGCAGAGTGATGGTGTATGTGTGTGTTATGTAGATTGTAGTATACTTATATTACAATGACATAGAGAATATTTTTTAGTGTGTGCATTTGTTTCTTTTTTTCTCACTCCATCTGGATAAAATAAGTGATATAAAATCAATCTCATGTATCATAGTAAATGCCAAATTGTAAGCCTGTCAAATCATGATCTACTTAGTAGGACTATTTAATCATTCTTGAGCAAGACAATATGAGATAATAATTTATATGAAAATATCCACAAGTAAGGATTTAGAAAAAAAATTTCAGGTTTACGCCATCTTGAAAATCTTGATTAGGATGTTTTATATAAAGAAATGAGCTAAACATAGGACTTGGCCATTCTGAAGAAGCCTAGTTACTTTTTCACTGTGGATGCTGATATCACAGAAGCATTGCACAAGACTACAAAGAAAGAACAAATGATTTAATTACCCCCTAAGTCAAGTCAAATCTCTTAGAGAATTTTGAGCTAGGATATTACAGGTTAATTCATGTAGTTGAAAATGAAATACCGAGAGAGCCCGTGGGCAGCACCCCACGAGCGAACTTGAGCCTCGGGACCACAGGTAAGACCAACTTTTCTGCTGCAAGAAAGCTGCCTGGTGAGCTTGGGACACACGGAAGCAGAATTCCTCTAGGACCAGCACGTTCTGTGTTTACCGGAAGTCCCACACCCTCGGATCCCGGCCCGCAGCAGCTCTCTGCTCCCAGACCCCGTGAGAGAGAGACCCAACTGCCTGGTCAGGTGGGCACTCCTGAGGCTGCAGAGCGGAAGAGACCACCAACACAGCTCACCCCTGCCCACATCCCTGGCCCAAGAGGAAACTGTATAAGGCCTTTGGGCTCCTGTGGGGGAGGGCGCAGGAGCAGCAGGACCCCTGCCTGAGACACCTCCGGAACCTGAAGGAAACAGACTGGATAAACAGTTCTCTGCACCCAAATCCCATGGGAGGGAGAGCTAAACCTTCAGAGAGGCAACAAGCCTGGGAAACCAGAAGAGACTGCTCTCTGCACACACATCTCGGACGCCAGAGGAAAAAGCCAAAGACCATCTGGAACCCTGGTGCACTGAAGCTCCCGGAAACGGCGGCACAGGTCTTCTTGGTTGCTGCCGCTGCAGAGAGCCCGTGGGCAGCACCCCACGAGCGAACTTGAGCTTCGGGACCACAGGTAAGACCAAATTTTCTGCTGCAAGAAAGCTGCCTGGTGAACTCAAGACACAGGCCCACAGGAACAGCTGAAGACCTGTAGAGAGGAAAAACTACATGCCCGAAAGCAGAACACTCTGTCCCCATAACTGACTGAAAGAGAGGAAAACAGGTCTACAGCACTCCTGACACACAGGCTTATAGGACAGTCTAGCCACTGTCAGAAATAGCAGAACAAAGTAACACTAAAGATAATCTGATGGCGAGAGGCAAGCGCAGGAACCCAAGCAACAGAAACCAAGACTACATGGCACCATCGGAGCCCAATTCTCCCATCAAAACAAACATGGAATATCCAAACACACCAGAAAAGCAAGATCTAGTTTCAAAATTATTTTTGATCATGATGCTGGAGGACTTCAAGAAAGACGTTAAGAACTCCCTTAGAGAACAAGTAGAAGCCTACAGAGAGGAATCGCAAAAAACCCTGAAAGAATTCCAGGAAAACATAAATAAACAAGTAGAAGCCCATAGAGAGGACACACAAAAATCCCTGAAAGAATTCCAGGAAAACATAAATAAACAAGTAGAAGCCCATAGAGAGGAGACACAAAAATCCCTGAAAGAATTCCAGGAAAACACAATCAAACAGTTGAAGGAATTAAAAATGGAAATAGAAGCAATCAAGAAAGAACACATGGAAACAACCCTGGATATAGAAAACCAAAAGAAGAGACAAGGAGCTGTAGATACAAGCTTCACCAACAGAATACAAGAGATGGAAGAGAGAATCTCAGGAGCAGAAGATTCCATAGAAATCATTGACTCAACTGTCAAAGATAATGTAAAGCGGAAAAAGCTACTGGTCCAAAACATACAGGAAATCCAGGACTCAATGAGAAGATCAAACCTAAGGATAATAGGTATAGAAGAGAGTGAAGACTCCCAGCTCAAAGGACCAGTAAATATCTTCAACAAAATCATAGAAGAAAACTTCCCTAACCTAAAAAAAGAGATACCCATAGACATACAAGAAGCCTACAGAACTACAAATAGGTTGGACCAGAAAAGAAACACCTCCCATCACATAATTGTCAAAACACCAAACGCACAAAATAAAGAAAGAATATTAAAAGCAGTAAGGGAAAAAGGTCAAGTACCATATAAAGGCAGACCTATCAGAATCACACCAGACTTCTCGCCAGAAACTATGAAGGCCAGAAGATCCTGGACTGATGTAATACAGACCCTAAGAGAACAAAATGCCAGCCCAGGTTGCTGTATCCAGCAAAACTCTCAATTAACATTGATGGAGAAACCAAGATATTCCATGACAAAACCAAATTTACACAATATCTTTCTACAAATCCAGCACTACAAAGGATAATAAATGGTAAAGCCCAACATAAGGAGGCAAGCTATACCCTAGAAGAAGCAAGAAACTAACCGTCTTGGCAACAAAACAAAGAGAATGAAAGCACACAAACATAACCTCACATCCAAATATGAATATAACGGAAAGCAATAATCACTATTCCTTAATATCTCTCAACATCAATGGCCTCAACTCCCCAATAAAAAGACATAGATTAACAAACTGGATACGCAACGAGGACCCTGCATTCTGCTGCCTACAGGAAACACACCTCAGAGACAAAGACAGACACTACCTCAGAGTGAAAGGCTGGAAAACAACTTTCCAAGCAAATGGTCAGAAGAAGCAAGCTGGAGTAGCCATTCTAATATCAAATAAAATCAATTTTCAACTAAAAGTCAACAAAAAAGATAAGGAAGGACACTTCATATTCATCAAAGGAAAAATCCACCAAAATGAACTCTCAATCCTAAATATATATGCCCCAAATACAAGGGCACCTACATACGTAAAAGAAAACTTACTAAAGCTCAAAACACACATTGCACCTCACACAATAATAGTGGGAGATTTCAACACCCCACTCTGATCAATGGACAGATCATGGAAACAGAAATTAAACAGTGATGTCGACAGACTAAGAGAAGTCATGAGCCAAATGGACTTAACGGATATTTATAGAACATTCTATCCTAAAGCAAAAGGATATACCTTCTTCTCAGTTCCTCATGGTACTTTCTCCAAAATTGACCATATAATTGGTCAAAAAACGGGCCTCAACAGGTACAGAAAGATAGAAATAATCCCATGCATGCTATCGGACCACCACGGCCTAAAACTGATTTCAATAACAATAAGGGAAGAATGCCCACAAATACGTGGAAACTGAACAATGCTCTACTCAATGATAACCTGGTCATGGAAGAAATAAAGAAAGAAATTAAAAACTTTTTAGAATTTAATGAAAATGAAGGTACAACATACCCAAACTTATGGGACACAATGAAAGCTGTGCTAAGAGGAAAACCCATAGCGCTGAGTGCCTGCAGAAAGAAACAGGAAAGAGCATATATCAGCAGCTTGACAGCACACCTAAAAGCTCTAGAGCAAAAAGAAGCAAATACACCCAGGAGGAGTAGAAGGCAGGAAATAATCAAACTCAGAGCTGAAATCAACCAAGTAGAAACAAAAAGGACCATAGAAAGAATCAACAGAACCAAAAGTTGGTTCTTTGAGAAAATCAACAAGATAGATAAACCCTTAGCCAGACTAACGAGAGGACACAGAGTGTGTCCAAATTAACAAGATCAGAAATGAAAAGGGAGACATAACTACAGATTCAGAGGAAATTCAAAAAATCATCAGATCTTACTATAAAAGCCTATATTCAACAAAACTCGAAAATCTTCAGGAAATGGACAATTTCCTAGACAGATACCAGGTATCGAAGTTAAATCAGGAACAGATAAACCAGTTAAACAACCCCATAACTCCTAAGGAAATAGAAGCAGTCATTAAAGGTCTCCCAACCAAAAAGAGCCCAGGTCCAGACAGGTTTAGTGCAGAATTCTATCAAACCTTCATAGAAGACCTCATACCAATATTATCCAAACTATTCCACAAAATTGAAACAGATGGAGCACTACCGAATTCCTTCTACGAAGCCACAATTACTCTTATACCTAAACCACACAAAGACCCAACAAAGAAAGAGAACTTCAGACCAATTTCCCTTATGAATATCGACGCAAAAATACTCAATAAAATTCTGGCAAACCGAATTCAAGAGCACATCAAAACAATCATCCACCATGATCAAGTAGGCTTCATCCCAGGCATGCAGGGATGGTTTAATATACGGAAAACCATCAACATGATCCATTATATAAACAAACTGAAAGAACAGAACCACATGATCATTTCATTAGATGCTAAGAAAGCATTTGACAAAATTCAACACCCCTCCATGATAAAAGTCCTGGAAAGAATAGGAATTCAAGGCCCATACCTAAACATAGTAAAAGCCATATACAGCAAACCAGTTGCTAACATTAAACTAAATGGAGAGAAACTTGAAGCAATCCCACTAAAATCAGGGACTAGACAAGGCTGCCCACTCTCTCCCTACTTATTCAATATAGTTCTTTAAGTTCTAGCCAGAGCAATCAGACAACAAAAGGAGATCAAGCAGATACAGATCGGAAAAGAAGAGGTCAAAATATCACTATTTGAAGATGACATGATAGTATATTTAAGTGATCCCAAAAGTTCCACCAGAGAACTATTAAAGCTGATAAACAACTTCAGCAAAGTGGCTGGGTATAAAATTAACTCAAATAAATCAGTTGCCTTCCTCTATACAAAAGAGCAACAAGCTGAGAAAGAAATAAGGGAAACGACACCCTTCATAATAGACCCAAATAATATAAAGTACCTCGGTGTGACTTTAACCAAGCAAGTAAAAGATCTGTACAATAAGAACTTCAAGACACTGAGGAAAGTAATTGAAGAAGACCTCAGAAGATTGAAAGATCTCCCATGCTCATGGATTGGCAGGATTAATATAGTAAAAATGGCCATTTTACCAAAAGCGATCTACAGGTTCAATGCAATCCCCATCAAAAAACCAATCCAATTCTTCAAAGAGTTAGACAGAACAATTTGCAAATTCATCTGGAATAACAAAAAACCCAGGATAGCTAAAGCTATCCTCAACAATAAAAGGACTTCAGGGGGAATCACTATCCCTGAACTCAAGCAGTATTACAGAGCAATAGTGATAAAACTGCATGGTATTGGTACAGAGACAGACAGATAGACCAATGGAATAGAATTGAAGACCCAGAAATGAACCCACAGACCTATGGGCACTTGATTTTTGACAAAGGAGCCAAAACCATCAAATGGAAAAAAGATAGCATTTTCAGCAAATGGTGCTGGTTCAACTGGAGGTCAACATGTAGAAGAATGCAGATCGATCCATCCTTATCACCCTGTACAAAGCTTAAGTCCAAGTGGATCAAGGACCTCCACGTCAAACCAGACACACTCAAACTAATAGAAGAAAAACTAGGGAAGCATCTGGAACACATGAGCACTGGAAAAAATTTCCTGAACAAAACACCAATGGCTTATGCTCTAAGATCAAGAATCGACAAATGGGATCTCATAAAACTGCAAAGCTTCTGTAAGGCAAAGGACACTGTGGTTAGGACAAAACGGCAACCAACAGATTGGGAAAAGATCTTTACCAATCCTACAACAGATAGAGGCCTTATATCCAAAATATACAAAGAACTCAAGAAGTTAGACCGCAGGGAAACAAATAACCCTATTAAAAAATGGGGTTCAGAGCTAAACAAAGAATTCACAGCTGAGGAATGCCGAATGGCTGAGAAACACCTAAAGAAATGTTCAACATCTTTAGTCATAAGGGAAATGCAAATCAAAACAACCCTGAGATTTCACCTCACACCAGTGAGAATGGCTAAGATCAAAAACTCAGGTGACAGCAGATGCTGGCGAGGATGTGGAGAAAGAGGAACACTCCTCCATTGTTGGTGGGATTGCAGACTGGTAAAACCATTCTGGAAATCAGTCTGGAGGTTCCTCAGAAAATTGGACATTGAACTGCCTGAGGATCCAGCTATACCTCTCTTGGGCATATACCCAAAAGATGCCTCAACATATAAAAGAGACACGTGCTCCACTATGTTCATCGCAGCCTTATTTATAATAGCCAGAAAATGGAAAGAACCCAGATGCCCTTCAACCGAGGAATGGATACAGAAAATGTGGCACATCTACACAATGGAATATTACTCAGCTATCTAAAACAACGAGTTTATGAAATTCGTAGGCAAATGGTTGGAACTGGAAAATATCATCCTGAGTGAGCTAACCCAATCACAGAAAGACATACATGGTATGCACTCATTGATAAGTGGCTATTAGCCCAAATGCTTGAATTACCCTAGATCCCTAGAACAAATGAAACTCAAGACGGATGATCAAAATGTGAATGCTTCACTCCTTCTTTAAATGAGGAAAAAGAATACCCTTGGCAGGGAAGGGAGAGGCAAAGATTAAAACAGAGACTGAAGGAACACCCATTCAGAGCCTGCCCCACATGTGGCCCATACATATACAGCCACCCAATTAGACAAGATGGATGAAGCAAAGAAGTGCAGACCGACAGGAGCCAGATGTAGATCGCTCCTAAGAGACACAGCCAGAATTCAGCAAATACAGAGGCAAATGCCAGCAGCAAACCACTGAACTGAGAATAGGTCCCCTGTTGAAGGAATCAGAGAAAGAACTGGAAGAGCTTGAAGGGGCTCGAGACCCAAAAAGTACAACAATGCCAAGCAACCAGAGCTTCCAGGGACTAAGCCACTACCTAAAGACTATACATGGACTGACCCTGGACTCTGACCCCATAGGTAGCAATGAATATCCTAGTGGGAGCACCAGTGGAGGGGGAAGCCCTGGGTCCTGCTAAGACTGAACCCCCAGTGAACTAGACTATGGGGGGAGGGCGGCAATGGGGGGAGGGTTGGGAGGGGAACACACATAAGGAAGGGGAGGGGGGAGGGTGATGTTTGCCCAGAAACCGGGAAAGGGAATAACACTTGAAATGTATATAAGAAATACTCAAGTTAATAAAAAAAAGAAAATGAAATACCTTTCAAATTGAGTGATCATCATGTATACAATTTACTTTAATAGTAATTATTATCTGTGTCTTACATGGCAATTGTAAATTCCATGATTGTTAATATAACTCAACAAAAAATAATTACAATTGCCATTTCTAAAGTAATATGGAGTTCTGTAAAAAAAATTGTGTGTGTGTGTGTGTGTGTGTGTGTGTGTGTGTGTGTGTGTGTTTGTACAGAAATACATACATCTTTTTCATATCATAGCTCACTGGCCACTTGTCAAATACATCTGGGAAAAGAAGAGGCACATGGGTCAGTTTCTCATCTTCCTCCTGCTGAGATTATCTGAGTACAAAGCTTCTTTTTGAAGACAGAGCAAGCTTTGTGCTTGAGTCTGCTCTGCAGGATAAAAGAGCCCAAACAGTGAAGTCAATAGATATTGGGTGTAGATGTCATTGTAGGGAACCCTCCCTGAATGCTGGCATATTTGAATGGAATCAGGAAACCTCTTTTTCTTTCAGGTAAGGCTCAACTCTGTCTTCTGCTCATTCTTTGAAGCTTAACTGACTTTTTCTTTTTCTAGATGAAGCATTATTTAGATAATTTTGAATTTTATGGGGTATGGAGAAATACACAACACTACTTTAATGTATCTAGAACCTTAGAAGACTAAACTACAAGTTATTTCACACCTGAGAAGTTTTAGCAGCATTTCAGACCTTTTCATTATTTAATATGTCAAGTCAAATTTCCAAGCTGGCCGTGTTAGAAAAATGATTACACCTACACATCTTCTTTAGTATTAGTTGTTTTACGGTACATAATATGTAGTTTTCTCAGAACTTCATACATCTTATGAAGACATTCAAATTCACGGAAGCTAAAATCAAACTACTTGTCTAGTTCTATCATTTATGAATATTGGACTTAACTTTTAT
Source organism: Rattus norvegicus (assembly GCF_021556685.1). Taxonomy (NCBI): domain Eukaryota; kingdom Metazoa; phylum Chordata; class Mammalia; order Rodentia; family Muridae; genus Rattus; species Rattus norvegicus. The sequence goes on from NC_141536.1 coordinate 84,965,259, forward strand.
ACCTCTGGCGTTATTCTCATACATATGTGTCTCAGTTATCAGGCCAAAAGCATGAAGCGTGTAAGGACAGACTATGATTGTTTTTCTGCTAAACCCCGGAGACACTGAAGGGAGGGTAGGAGTTTTGCTTGTTCCCAAGTATTAGGCCCCTGTCACTACCCATAACCCCTCCATAGATTTGTGGCCAACAGTCTTGTAAGAGCAATGCCCCAAGCTCCAAGACAGATCTCCATTTTAATGAGGTACCTAAAGGCCTGGAGGGCTTAGCCCATAAGCTTTCCTTCCCAGACACTCCTCTCTACAAAAGGATTTAACATCAGGCCCACTCTGAGAAGTGGTGTATGGTTTTACCCATCTGCTTTCTGCCATGAACACGAATGCCTTAAAGTCACAGACGGCCTCTTTTCATTGGGATCTGCTTTAGGGAGCTACGGAGAAGGCCTTTGGCTATAGAGCCACCGTCTAAGCTCCTATAGAAGGCTTCTTTGTGTTCCCAGCCAAGACCAACACCAAGCCAAGCTCAAGTCAACCACAGACAAGTCAAGGACTCTCTCCTAGCATGTCTGTGACCCCACTCCTTCTTTAGCACTTCTGTGGCTCCCAGCTGCACCTGGGTGTCCAAAAGTCTGAGAATCAGATATCCCTGGGCTCATTGCGTGCCTGGGAACTCACAAACCAGCTCTAGTTGTCCAATGCTGCACAGTTTGTGCTTCCTCAGCCCCTGAGCAGTGTATCAGGGTTTCTCTAAAGCCTGACACCCAGCGTGGACAAATCCTGCATCCCTGAGCAGCAACTACAACTGGTGCTACCAATGTGAACAAACCTAGCTGAAGCATAAACCCAGCTGGTGTCCCACACAGAGACATACATGGGAACTGCACATTACTCAAGGACCAAGTCCAGAACACCTAAGATTTTCTAATCTCGCTCTTGCTCTTGCTCTTGCTCTTGCTCTTGCTCTTGCTCTTGCTCTGGCTCTCTCTCTCTCTCTCTCTCTCTCTCTCTCTCTCTCTCTCTCTCTCTCTCTTCGCTCTCACCCTCGCTCTCGCTCTTAGCTCTCTCTCCCTCTTTCTAGCTCTCTTTCGCTCTCTCTCGCTCTCTTGCTCTCTTGCTCTCCCGTTCTCCCTCTCCCTCCCTCCCTCTCCCCGGAACTCCTTTTCTCCCCAGGTTTTTTGGCCAGCCCCTCCCCCTCTTTTGACTTTTAGCTACAATCTTCAAATCTTATTTTGGACTTTAACTAGCTCTACTATGGTGGCAACTAGCCTCTGCTCTCTGTTCCAGCCCCGCAGCAAGGGCTCTTACTCAGCTAACAGAGCTGCATTTCAACAGCAGCTGCCCTGAACTCTGCCTCTTTCCTGCCCAACCTGATGTCCCCTGCAAGTTAAATCTGTCCTAGGCCTCTCACATTGGCCAGTGAGCTGCGGCTGCTGGGGTAGAAACACAGAGCACAACTAGGGGTACTGTCTTTCACTCCTTCTGGCTCAAGCCTCTATGCTTCCTCCTTTGAGCTTTTCTTACAAGTTGGCATTTCTTTTCCTTCTGTTGTACATTCAGGATATACCAAGCAAGAAAAAACAAATAGGGAAAACAAGGGGACCTGTCTGCTAGAGCACACAGTCAAAGCTTGGCATAAAAGGCTCTTCTCCCCCTATACTTAAGCTTACCAAAGACACTGAAAAAACACACCTGATACCCCTAACCGAAAGTTTTTAGGCATTTGTTTAAATGCTTATTCTTCCTAACAGGAACACCTCGTACAATGTTCATGCTTTTCAACCCCAAATTTTTTTGTTTCTTTATTTAAATGTTTTTTTCTCTCTCTAGCATCCATGATATTTGTCCAAAAACTTTTCAATTTGTTTTAGATTTCCTTTAAGGTTCAAAGGCATCTAATCTCCTCCTGCAGGTCAAACCAATTATACTGATAACCACTATTCAATCTTTAATTAACAACCCCCCTTTTTTATATACAAGCTGTTACTGCTTATCCCAAATACATAATTCACATGATATTTTCTTCCTCAGCCATCCATAGCAGACTTAAAGATGCCTTCCATGACTAAATTCCTCAAACACCCTTGCTTTTCTAGGATCATGGATCATAACAACAGATCATGTTGTGTTCCTGAACAAATCATTACAGGCTTAACACATGCTACCCACCCTATGCAGACATCCCCCTGCTGTGGATTCTGCTCCTTCGTTGGGATTACCCTATAAGTTTATCACTACAGAAGAAAAGGACAGTGCTGTTCCCACAGATCGAGACTAGACAGACCACCAGCTCCTTGAACCAGCCTGAGACAAGAAAGCTGCCTTCCTCTGGACACCTCATCTGATTAAAGACTCCCAAGACACATGCTGAGATCCACAGATGACAGCTGAGATCCACAGAGCACAGACTTGGGATCTTCCAGCTACACAGGAACTCTCCTGCTAAATAGATTTCTTCAGCACATAGTAATGTAACAAATAAATTTACAGAACAGAGAAATAATATTAAAAACTGCATGGGAAAAAAGACCAAGTAACATAAAGACAGACCTATTAGAATTAGTGACTTTTCAAAGGAGACTCTAAAAGCTAGAAGGGCCTGGCTGAAAATTCTAAGAGACAAAGGTTGCCTGACCAGACTGTTATACACAGAAAAACTATCAATCAACACAGATTCTGAAATTCAGCCCTTCTGAGAGTGATAACATAAAAATGCCAACCAAAGGAGGTTAAGTATATCCATGAAACCAAAGGAAACAAATAATCTGTGCCGGGTACCAAAAGAGAAACATAAACACCAAAGGCACACTACCTTTGGTCTCCAATCTGTCCACTCTGCAACAGTGTTCAAAACCTTGTGGGCTTCACTAATGAAGAATGATTTGCCTTAAAGTACACCTCATAAAAACAAACCTGTTCTGGAGCCAGTAGAACAGTCAACGAGAGTGCAGAGGGTACCTGGAAGAGAACGGGGGACAAGAGATGTGAAGGACACCAAGACAAGAGTCTGATCAAGGCGACAATTTTATTTTTTCCCAAAGCTGAATTTATACCATAATGGGGGGTAACAGAGAGAGGGGGGAAGTGGGAAACATTTACGAAGGCTAAGGATACAGCTTTCTGGTGGTCAGCTTATGTCAACAGGATGTTGCTTTTTCAGAAAGGTTACAGGTTTGTCATATCATAGTCAGCAGGATGTTGATTTCTCAGAAAGGTTACAGGTCATTATCATTGGGCATCCTGACGTGAGATGTATTTCTCAGCAAGGTCACAAGTTTGTCATATCATTATTCATCCTGACTGCCAGATTTATATTAGTCTTTTGCAGCTGGCTGGGATTTTCCATGAAGCCAGTCATACTTAACTCTATACTATTAGCATCAATAATGGAGGGTTTTAAGGACATTGTTCCCAACACGAACCCATACCTGACACTGCTTCAGTGACCAAGAACTGTAGACTAGATAGCCCAAAGATCTAAGACAAAACATAAACATAACAAAAAACTACTTGTTGCAATAAAGTGATCCCCAATGATATTCTGTTGTACTCATAGACCTTACTTATCCAGTGTCAGAGAAACTTCTTCATGTAGCAAATAAGAAAAATTTACAGAGAACTCAACACAGAGATCATTATGCAGAGAGACAAAACATGAAATACATATCCTTGAATATTGGTACATTTTACAAGTTCCTGAACAGAACACCAATGGGTCAGACTCTAAGGTCAACAACTGATAAATGGAACCTCATGAAACTGCAAAGCTTTTTTGAGGCAAAGGATTCTGTCAACAGGACATATTGGTAGCCACAGATTGGGAAAGAATCTTGATCAATCCTATATCCGACAGAGGACTGATATGCAAAATTTACAAAGAACTCCAGAAATTAAGACACCAGCAACCCAAATAACCCATTTAAAAACTGGGGTACAAAACTAAACAGAGAATTCCCCACAGATGAATCCTGAATGGCTGAAAAGCACTTAAAGAAATGTTCAAAGTCCTTAGTGATCACAGAAATGCAAATCAAACAACTATGGGGTTCAATCTTACACCCATCAGAATGGCTAAGGTCAAATCTCAAGAAATAGTACATACTGGGGAGGATGTGGAGCAAGGAGATCACTCTTCCACTGCTGGTGGGAGTGCAAACATGTACAACCACTTTGGAAATCAATCTGGTGGTTAGTAAAAAAAGTGGGAATAGTTCTACCTCAAGAGCCAGCTATACCACTCCTGGGCTTATACACAAAAGATATTCCAACATCTCACAAAGACATTTGCTCAACTATGTTCATAACAGCTTTCTTCATAATAGCCAGAAACTGGAAACAACCTAGATGTCCCTCAACTGAAGAATGAATAAAGAATATTGAGTTCATCTACACATGAGTGCTATTCAGCTATTAAAAATCAAAACAACTTGAATTTTTCAGGCAAATGGATGGAACTTGAGATCATTATCCTGAATGAAGTGACCCAGTACCAGGATATGAAAGGAAAGTACTCACTTATAAGTGGATACTATCCATAAAATACAGGTATAGTGTTACATTCCACAGACCCAGAAATGGTAAACAAGAACAAAGGTCCAGGCAAGGAAGCTTGAATCTCACTTAGAAGGGGAAATACAATAGTCATAACAGAAATATGGAGAGAGGGAACTGAGAGGGAAGGAGGTGGGGAGGGGAATGGGGGATTCAGGATCAGAAGTGGGGAAGGATGGGAGAGATGGCTAGATAGACATGAAAAGGAATGGACATCTGCAACTGATGGGGGTGAACACATAGCGAGCACTTTTTGGACAAGACAGAGACCTGAGATAAGGGAGACAACAAAGAATCAATGTGGATAACCTTAGCTATAACTCATGACACTGGGGATATGGAAACTGAAGAGGCCATCTCTTGTAACCAGACAGGAAACCCAGTTGAGCAATAGAGACACGAACTCACCCACACAATTTTCAACCTAAAATTTATCCTATTATAAGTAAGCTATGGAAGTATTACAGAGCAATAGTGATAAAAACTGCATGGTATTGGTACAGGGACAGACAGATAGACCAATGGAATAGAATTGAAGACGCAGAAATGAACCCACACACCTATAGTCACTTGATTTTTGACAAAGGAGCCAAAACCATCCAATGGAAAAAAGATAGCATTTTCAGCAAATGGTGCTGGTTCAACTGGAGGGCAACATGTAGAAGAATGCAGATCGATCCATGCTTATCACCCTGTACAAAGCTTAAGTCCAAGTGGATCAAGGACCTCCACATCAAACCAGACACACTCAAACTAATAGAAGAAAAACTAGGGAAACATCTGGAACACATGGGCACTGGAAAAAATTTCCTGAACAAAACACCAATGGCTTATGCTCTAAGATCAAGAATCGACAAATGGGATCTCATAAAACTGCAAAGCTTCTGTAAGGCAAAGGACACTGTGGTTAGGACAAAACGGCAACCAACAGATTGGGAAAAGATCTTTACCAATCCTACAACAGATAGAGGCCTTATATCCAAAATATACAAAGAACTCAAGAAGTTAGACCGCAGGGAAACAAATAACCCTATTAAAAAATGGGGTTCAGAGCTAAACAAAGAATTCACAGCTGAGGAATGCCGAATGGCTGAGAAACACCTAAAGAAATGTTCAACATCTTTAGTCATAAGGGAAATGCAAATCAAAACAACCCTGAGATTTCACCTCACACCAGTGCGATTGGCTAAGATCAAAAACTCAGGTGACAGCAGATGCTGGCGAGGATGCGGAGAAAGAGGAACACTCCTCCATTGTTGGTGGGATTGCAGACTGGTAAAACCATTCTGGAAATCAGTCTGGAGGTTCCTCAGAAAATTGGACATTGAACTGTCTGAGGATCCAGCTATACCTCTCTTGGGCATATACCCAAAAGATGCCTCAACATATAAAAGAGACACGTGCTCCACTATGTTCATCGCAGCCTTATTTATAATAGCCAGAAGCTGGAAAGAACCCAGATGCCCTTCAACAGAGGAATGGATACAGAAAATGTGGTACATCTACACAATGGAATATTACTCAGCTATCAAAAACAACAAGTTTATGAAATTCGTAGGCTAATGGTTGGAACTGGAAAATATCATCCTGAGTGAGCTAACCCAATCACAGAAAGACATACATGGTATGCACTCATTGATAAGTGGCTATTAGCCCAAATGCTTGAATTACCCTAGATCCCTAGAACAAACGAAACTCAAGACGGATGATCAAAATGTGAATGCTTCACTCCTTCTTTAAATGAGGAAAAAGAATACCCTTGGCAGGGAAGGGAGAGGCAAAGATTAAAACAGAGACTTAAGGAACACCCATTTAGAGCCTGCCCCACATGTGGCCCATACATATACAGCCACCCAATTAGACAAGATGGATGAAGCAAAGAAGTGCAGCCCGACAGGAGCCGGATGTAGATCGCTCCTGAGAGACACAGCCAGAATACAGCAAATACAGAGGCGAATGCCAGCAGCAAACCACTGAACTGAGAATAGGTCCCCTATTGAAGGAATCAGAGAAAGAACTGGAAGAGCTTGAAGGGGCTCGAGACCCCAAAAGTACAACAATGCCAAGCAACCAGAGCTTCCAGGGACTAAGCCACTACCTAAAGACTATACATGGACTGACCCTGGACTCTGACCCCATAGGTAGCAGTGAATATCCTAGTAAGAGCACCAGTGGAAGGGGAAGCCCTGGGTCCTGCTAAGTCTGAACCCCCAGTGAACTAGACTATGGGGGGAGGGCGGCAATGGGGGGAGGGTTGGGAGGGGAACACCCATAAGGAAGGGGAGGGGGGGAGGGGGATGTTTGCCCGGAAACCGGGAAAGGGAATAACACTCGAAATGTATATAAGAAATACTCAAGTTAATAATAAAAAAAAAAAGCAAAGAAAAAAAAATAAGTAAGCTATGGATGGGGGAAGTAGAGACTGATGGAATGGCCAATCAATAACAGTCCAAACTTAAGCTTCATCCCACGGGCAAGCACCAGATCCTAACATGACTAAATACACCATTATGCTTGCAAACAGGAACCTCTTTTGTGAGGCTCTACCCAGCAGTTGACCAAAAGAGATACAGACACCCACAGCCAAACAGTGGATGGAGCTTGGGGACTCCTGTGGAAGAAAATGAGGAAGGATTGAAGGTCTTGAAGGGGATAGAAACTCCACAGGATGACCAAGAGTCAACTAACCTGGACCCTTGAGGCTCTCAGTGTCTGAACCACCAAGCAAACAACATACAAGGGCTGGACCATTCATATGTAGTAGATGTGTAGGTTCATCCTCATGTGGGTCCTAAACAAAGTGGAAAGGGGCATATCCTAAAAGCTATTGCCTATATGTGGCATATGTTCTATTAGGTGGGCTGCTTTATCTGACTTCCGTAGGAAAGTGCAGAGACTTGCAGAGTCTTAAATGAGTATACTCAGGGGGAGCCCTGCTCCAAGGAAAACAGGAGGGGGATTGGTGGGAGAACTTGACCAGGAGGGGGGCAGCGAATGAGATGTAAAGTGAATACATGCAAAAATAGTAAAAAAAATAGTAAAAATATTCTGCAATTTTTCCTGTCTCATTTCAAACAGGTGTGAGGTCTAAAGATCTATCCATGGGGCTTTTAATGTCCTAAAAGTTGTGACTTACGTATGTATAAAGAAAACGCAATTAAAAAAATATGTGTATGTCTCTATGTGCCCATGCTAGCACAGTATTTTTTCAGTGTACACACATTTAAGGTATTCCTGAAGCTGTGCTTCTCTATTTGTAACACTTTAATATCAGGATGTCCTATTGTTAATCGGACATAGTCTCTCACTACATATAGACTTTGCTATTTGAAGTAGATGGGCTGGCTGAGAAGCTCCAAGAATCTATACAAACATGCCTACACCCAGAATGGAATTGCAGGTTGGTGTCAATATACTTGGCATTTTATGTTAGCACTAGGGACTGAAACTCTGTTCATCAAGCTTCTACAATAAACACTTAACCCTCTGAGCCATGTTCTCAACTCTACTTTTATAATTAAGAGCATTGTCTGTATACTGTGTGTCATACAATGCCGCATGAATCAAGAAGAACTGGTTGTGCCTTTATCCCACTATCTGAAATGTAATAGGAATTTCTTATGTTTTTAAATGAAAAGAGAAACAAAAGAATTGCAATCAGCATGCTCCTTGCCTCAAACCTTCTAGATTAACCTGTCTGTAGTTATTATTCTTTCCTTTATTTCAGTTTAACTATGGAAAGCATTGTTGACAGCAATGGATAGTTGTGATTTTATTTTATTTTTTACTAATTTGTGAGACAGCTCACAGGGCTTTTCGTTGCATATCACCTCTTTTATAAGTATTATTCATTTCATTATCTAATACACAGTTATTAAGTGAATTGTTTTCATAACTCATAACACTGAAACTACTGATGCTAGATTTTTCCAGCTAAAGATCTTTAAGCAGCTGCAAAGCATGTCTACCTGCCCTCAGAGACATGGACTGTGTGTCATTTCCATAGCACAAAGGTAGATACAGGATGCATCTCTGAACTCATGCAGCTTTTCACATAAACATGTATTTCTTCCATCTTCTCTTCAAACAGTCTTCTACAATGACTAAGGAAGTGTCTCCCTGAGACTGCATGAAGTATAAATACAGTGCAAATGTTAACACAATGTGCTTTAAAGAGCTCTTATTAATGGAGGGAGCAAGTATATTTTCATTGCTAAATCAGCAAACAGTGCATTTTAGTTGTAGCCACTGGTGCTGATGCTGTCTATTAGATGATAAGCCTCTGCCTCCTGAAAGGCATATCTGTCTATCAGAGGATAAGGCTACACTAATCCTCCCTGTAGGATTGGAAATGGAATTGAAAGAGTTCTCTGGGGGAATGTGCCCTATTGGTTCAAAGCACAGATCTCACAAAATCCTTTTACTGCCAAGTAGGACTGATTATTTTCAAATGTGGAAGATAGGATAGACTTAAGCTATCCTTCCCTGTCCTTTACCACAATATTATATACTTTTCACAAGATTTTCTTTCAGTGTCTAAAAATACCTAGTTATCACGTAGGTTGTTGGTATTTTGCCTTATGAGGAAGTGCTTAAAAATGTTAAAAGATATTTTTCATTGGTGTTATGAAATTCTATAAAGTTATCAAGGGATAATCACTTAACAAAAATAAGCATTTTCGTATGTTTAATCCTCACAGTGATCAAATTAAAAGTTTAAAGCTCATAATATGAGAGACTTAAGGAACTATGATGTCTTATAAAGGATAATCTATTTTGCTGTGTGAGTTTTAATTTATTTGTTTCTTAATTTTAAAAATTAATTTATCACAGCCAAACTAAGCTATTTTTAATTAAAATTAAATTACATAATCTTCCTCTTTCCATTTCCTTGCCTCCCTTTAAACTCTCCCATGTATCTCTCATATTTAAAGTGTTTCCCTTTGATTATTATTGCTGCACACACATAAAGAAATACATAAATGTAACTGACTGAATTTATTTATGTTGCTTGTATGCATATGATTTCAGGGCCAACCGCTATGTATAAAATACCAATTAGAGGGGTTACTCATGGGAAATACTAATTTCTCCTCTCTCCATTGTCATATGATCATTTGTCAATTTATTCTCTCATGTGTTACATAGCAATTGCATATTTCCCTCCCTCTCTCCATCCTTCAACTGATCCACTCTCTAGTGCTTCCTTCCCCATCTACTCCTTTTCCCTTTCCCTTCAGTAGGACAGACCTCCCCATGGATGTCAACCAAACATGGCATATTAAGTCGCAGTGAGATTTGCCACCTCCCTCATAGGACAGTCCGACAGGCAAACCAGTGGGAACACCAGGGCCCCCAAAAGTAGGCAGAAGTGTAGGAAACAACCCTAGTTTCTTCCTTAGGAGTCCCACAGAAATACAAAGCTGTATAATTACAGCTATAATATGTATCTAGCAGGCCTTGGCTGACAAATGCAGACTCTCAGATTGTCAGTTCTGTCTCAGTGAGTCATGTCCGTCTAGGTCGGTGGATTCTGTGGGTACTTGTGGTGTCCTTAACCTTTATTAGTGAGGACCAGTGAGGTTTCCACCTTCCACATTAATACATTGCTTGTTTTCCTTCTTTAGGTCTTAATTAGGCATCAGTATTGTTGAAGCATACTTCTCTTTTAGCTTGCCTGTCATTTCTAAATGGTACAATCTCCTAGCAAAGATTCTGGTCTTCGAACTCTTACAATCTCTGACACTGTGCTCCTGACTGCTCTCTGAGCCTTACGTTCTGAACTTGTGCTGTATATGCATTTTTTTCATTAGACATCCTACAATCATTTTATTTCTTTATTATGACCAGCAATTGTTTTTAACTGTGACCTCTACCCATTTAATTGAGAACCTTCTTTGAAGGTCAGTGAGATCTTCACTTAACTCTGGGTATAATAATAATTTTTAGAATAAATAAGGTTAGGATGAAGCATCGCGTCAATCTACTCAGGTTTTGGCAGTAGGTTTCATTCTAAGATCCGTGACGTCAGTACCGTTGGGTAGTTGTCTAGGTTTCAAGTAGCAGGCCAAACAGGACTTTCTTCCTGTTGAGTAGGCTCTAAATTTAATTAGATAGAGGTTAATATTTTACAAAGAAATGAGGTGTCATAATTGTACTTTTAAGAAATATCTTGGTATGATGTTCATTTTTGTGGTTCATAAACATTAACCTGAGTAGGACAACTGATTTCTTTCTACCCTTTACAGATGATATAGCATCTTACTGTACCTTGACCTCAGGGTGAAAGTCTTTAAGTAAATAACAGCTCAAGTCTTCCAAGTCCTATGTCTGAAATATCTGTCTTCAACAATAGAAACTTCCCTTTAATTTCTGGAAGGCAATAAGGGGAGATACACAGTAGTCTATAAATTTTTCGAGGGATCCCTTGGATTTCCCTCATCAGCTATTCAGAAGGAAAACTCTAAGCATGGAAATGAGCTTTTGTTCAAGCATCAGACTCATTTGTGTGATGATCACTGAGGATACTAATGGCGGAACTTCATGCTATACATGTGTATACATATAGAGTATTTTATATGTAATTTTATCTTAATAGGTAATAGTATCCTGTGAACTTTTAAAACCATCTTTACTGCAATTTGCCTTTCATCCCTCCTTCTCCTTCTATCTTGAAGCCCTCACACCTCCCAAAATTTTAAAATGTGTTCATTTGTGTGTTGTAGAAGTGTATACCTGCTTTTGCACATGTGCAATGTGTACAAAGATATGTGTATGTATATGGTATGCATGGTAAATGCACTTATGAATAAATACACGTGCAGGGCATAGACGAGTAGTATTTGTCCTCCTCCATTTCTCTCCATCTTAATTTCTGAGACAGAGTTTCTCTAAAATTAGAACTTATGACTTAGCTTGACTGGGTGGACATAAAGACCTCTGTCATTCTGCATCCTATAGCTTCTAGTGTTACAAATGTCCCTGACTTTCCTGTGGGTGCTGATAATCTGAAAGCGCTTCTCCACAGTCACATAACAGATAATTCACTGACTATTACATCTCATCCTCATGCAGTTATTTTTGGTAAATTTATTCCCTTCTGCCATTTCTGGTAACTTGTGTTGTTTACTCTGCTGCCATGCTGTCAACATTACCATAGTTACTCTACGTGAGGTTCCATTAGACTCACTAGAAATTATTGTAGGCACTAACAATTTGTCATACCCTCCAAAATTAATATGTACATTTTACTCTCTATCCAAAAAGCTACGTACTTGCTAAAGAGACTAATAAATATGTAACAATGACATTTGAAACTAATTAAGTAATTTATTATGAGTATGCACATGTAAAGACAGATTTTCTCAGATTAAGAATAGTTCTTAACAATTAAAGAATAGGTGGGGGAATCACCAGCCCTGACCTCAAGCTCTACTATAGAGCAAGAATGATAAAAACTGCATGGGATTGGTACAGAGACAGACAGGTTGATTAATGGAAAAGAATTGAAGACCCAGAAATAAAACCACACATTTATACACACTTGATCTTTGACAAAGAAGCCAAAAATATACAATGGAAAAAAGAAAGCATCTTCAATGAGTGGTGCTAGTCTAACTGGCTGTCTGTATGTAGAAAAAAGAAAATAGCCCCATATTTGTCACCATGCACAAAGCTCAAGTCCAAGTGGATCAAGAACCTCAACATAGAACCAAATACATTCATTTTAATAGAAGAGAAAGTGAGAAAGAGCCTTGAACTCATTGGCACAGGGGGATACTTATTAAACAGAACTCTAATGGCTCACGCTCTAAGATCAAGAATTGGTAAATGGGACCTCATGAAACTGGAAAGCTTCTGTAAGGCAAAGGACATAGTCAATACGACAAATCAGCATTTACATATTGGAAAAAATTTTTTAACTAACCCCACACCTGATAGAAGGCTAATATCCAAAATATATAAAGAATTCAAGAAGCTAAAAACCAAAAAACAAAACAACCCAAATCAGAAAGTGAGGTATAGAGCTAAACAGAATTCACAACAAAGAAATCTTGAATATCTGAGAAGCACCTAAAGAAATGTTCAAATCCTTAGGGATCAGAGAAATGCAAGTTCTACTTCCACCAGTCAGAATGGCTAAGATCAAAACCTCAGGTGACAACCAATGGACAGAAGCTGCTGACTCATCTGGTTGAATTAGGGAAAAGCTGGAGGAAAAGCTTGATGAGGGCAACCCTGTAGGAGGAGGGGTGGGGTGGGGACACCCTCGTAGAGACTGGAGGGAATGGAAATGAGGTATAGGATGTGGAGTAGTTGGGGGTGAACGGGAGAGAAATAAAATCTGGAGTGTAAAAATAAAAAATAAATAAAATTTTTAAAAAGACTATTTACATTAAAAATAGCAAAATGTGTGCCATTAGAAGTCATTCTTATAACATTTATATCAGGGGATAACTTTTGGTCTACATAGTAGCAAACTGATATGAAATTCTAGTTAATTACCATTGGAAATCTTGAAGACTTTTGAAATTTCACACACACACACACACACACACACACACACACACACACAACCACTGCCCATTTACACACTTCTTTTTTTCACATTGCTCTTGGTTTTATTCAATATTTCATTTATCACATTGTTGGTTTAGTTACGTGAGTCTATACCATTTATTTATCTGAACATATCTATCACTAAGACAAATATACTGTAATATTTGGCATTATTATCTTATAATATCCTACCTCACTTTATATAATTTCTAATACAATATGTCCTGAAATGAAAATATCTCAGAATATACACATACATGTGAATTTTTGTGATCTAAAAATTCTCTTTCAATTTTCTTCTCAAATACTCAATATACATCCTAAATCAGAAACACAAACCAAAAAAAAATTCTAATGCTCTTTCAATAGCAAATTTATTTCCTCACTTTAAAAGATGATAACTTGAGTTTCAAATTTTATTATTTAGAGTAACTTAATGCTCAAATTTCTGGACCAAATGACTTTCGTGAATACTATTTCTCTTTTTCAGTACTTTGATTACTAAAATTTAGACACTGGTCTCTGTATAAGTTAGTGCTCGTTTTCAACAATTCTTTGATTTGCAGTACTTTCACTTGTTGTTGCATAAATCATGGGAAAAGTTTCTGAAGTGAATTAAAGTTGTGGAAACAACATAGAACAGAAAATGATTGGAAAAGAAATAATTTTATGGCATGTGGTAGCCTTTCCTTTCTAGAGTGGAGTATTCTTCAAGTGTATGTCACAACTGCTGGACAGCTTTGAAGATGACCTGTTATTTATAGGACAGATATTTTCAGCTGTTAATAACCTCAAGAAACTTGCCATAACTATGGAATTGAAATTCATGTACCACTGTGAACATGAGCTGGGGATTAGAATGTATCTGAAGAATGTATATTCATATTTTTACCTCAGCTATCAGGAAAGTGAGAAAATAGCATTTTGTGTATCCAAGGAACTATATTAGAAATTAACTATACATTTATTTTAAAATATATTTTATTACTTCTTTAAGAAATTCATACTGTGCATTGTGAACATTTTAATCCCTATTCCTACTCCTAACCCCTTTCTTTAATTCTTCCAGATACATATATATATATATATACATATATATATATATATATTTATTTGTGGTTTGGGAACCATGCACAGGAGTTTGGTCAACCTACTAAGGGCTATGCAATTAAAGAGAACTGACTTCATCTCCCACAAAACAAACTGGCTGTCTATAACACCTCAGTTGTGACAGAGAAGAAATCAATTGCACTGATCTTTGCTAAGTATTTCTTTATCAATTTAACAGTTTTTAATTTGAATTGTTCTCTTTAAATATGCAACCACCCTATAAATTATTTTATTTGTATATAAAAATAAAACTGGAAATGTAATTTACTACTTCACCTGTTTCCTGAGGACCAGGTTTTTCATCTTCTGCCACTATACCTCCTTTAAAGAAATTTGGTGAGCTGTGAAGGAGCTGGAGAAATGGAGGTGAACATGACCAAAATTATCTAGACAATGAAGATATTGTATTTATCCAGAAGATAACTATCTTTTCCCACTTCAGGACAAAATTTGGCTCTCTCCAAATGTAGCAAGAACCATTCCTAATTGAGTCACACCAGAAATACAAAAGATAGTATAATCCTTCAATTCATTAAGCTTTCAAGATTACACTATGAAATATCATAGTTGCTGCTATATACATGGGAAAATAAGACCAAGGGCAGAAGATTCTTGTTCAGAAAGTATAATGACCAGACTAAAGCTATCACAAAAATCTATATCTGCTTTATTTTTCTATGTGATGACAGTTATACTTTAGCAAAATTATGTTATTCCATGTTTCTTGGCAGGGCAGAAAAACACATTTTATTTTGAAGATAAGTCTAGAATTGTCAAATCTCAACAGAATTTTAATTACCATTGACACATATGTTATTAATAAACATGTATTGTCTCAGGTCCATTATGACATGGCATCCGCACGGAGTTAGAAATGAAAAATCAGTTGTTACATATTGATTTATTGAAGAGCAAATCTCTCAGCTTCTGACTGAATTGCTTTGCTTGGTCTAAAACTAACTTGCGTTTTCTTCTATCCTTCTCGTTTCTCGTCTTTCTCTGGATCATTCTGTCTTGACCTGCAACTTGTGTCTGTAAAACTACCTTAGTAAAACCTCTCTCTCTCTCTCTCTCTCTCTCTCTCTCTCTCTCTCTCTCTCTCTCTCCTTACTCTGTTAAGAAGAGAAGTGACTTAATTCTCTTCTTCTCTTTCCTTTCTCACCTATTGAAAGTTAGGCAAATCCTTCTTTGACTCATTCTGTCCAATATTCATCACTCTTCAATTAGTCATAACATTCACACTTGGCTGCTTCCTTCTTCGAACTAACTTTACATTACTAAGGGAGTCTCTGTATTCTAGCGAGAGGGATTCAAAGTATGTTGACATATCTGCATTCAATTGGATCACAGACTTACATCTTTGGATTTGATTCTCTTGCCAGAGTAGAGATGTTGCTCAATTTAAATTCTTCTATAGTTACCCAAAAATACAATAGACCTTGAAGGTAAGACCCAGTATGTGAATTTCCTAGTGACAGGAACATTCAGACCATTGCCAGTATTCACTGGAAGAAAAATGTCAACATTCTTTTATTGTAACAACTCTTCTGTTTTGAGCTACGATAACCTGAATTAAATATTTTCTGATTGATAAGTAAAAAGATCGTACTTACAAAAATAACCTCACTTTTCTGCTTTGATTGAATTGCCCAGTGTGGTCTGTAAAAAAAAAATTGCAAGCACTAACATATACATATAGATAGACATATAAATTTACATCACATACACACCCATACACACATATTACATATATATAGTACATTTTCAAAACAAGTACATCATTCTTTCCTGAGTTTGTTTGTTTGTTTTTAACGTACTTGTGTTTCTAGGATTGGACTGTATTGACTTTGCAAACTGGCTTCTAAATGTTTGAAGTTATTTCAATGGAAGAAAGAATGGAAAATATTAAACAAGAAAAATAAAACATTAATTCCATCTCATTTTCAGGGGCTTTGTGTTTTATTGCTAAAACCCAAAGAGTACTAGTTTGGATTATAAGAGCCTTAAATGAAAAGCATTAACTGGACTTCCTTAGATTATTTGTTCCCTGAGCACTCCTACTATCTCCGAGGCAGTTAAGTAGTCCCCACATGACAATCAGGGTACTTGTATAAAACTTTATCACAGTAGCTAATATGTACTGTTATGAGTGT
Source organism: Rattus norvegicus (assembly GCF_021556685.1). NCBI lineage: Eukaryota > Metazoa > Chordata > Mammalia > Rodentia > Muridae > Rattus > Rattus norvegicus. The sequence goes on from NC_141536.1 coordinate 84,981,626, forward strand.
TATGAGAGTCTTTCAAAGTGATTTAATGCTAGGGGAGCAATACTGATTGAGTAGAAATGTTACTTCCTTCTGATTAGTTTCATTTATTAAATTGTCTTTAAAAGAAGTATTCCTCTGAGAGGCTCATTAAGGCCTAACTTTAGGTAAATTGATTGTGCATATTTAATTATTTAGTTCCCTTAAGCATTGTATCTGGGGTACCAAATCAAAATTATTTTGACAGCATGTCCAAATTTTAACAGTCAAAAACTGGCTGTTGAGCTAACAGTAATATTTAAAAATAATATGCGTGCTGAGAATAAGTGATTGTTATTTGCACATTCCTAAGTCTAAAAGGACCATCATTTTGCCCCCTCTGTGAATCAAAGATCATAGCAAAGGGCATGCATAGAACTTAAGAGCAGGATGATGCAAAGGAATTCTCAGAAATGCTGTCTTCTGGACCGGACTCAACCATTAGAACTTTGAGCACCCTTTGGCTCTGATAACATATTCAAGACTGGGTCTGGAAACACACATTTCATCAGTGCTGAAGGAGGGGCTCCAATCTTTCACTTTAGATAATAATGGTTTCTGGAAAAGGGACTCTTGTTTTCTTCTAGAATGTAGTCTCTGATAAGTTGGGTATGCTCACAGATACCAGTCCTTTCCCCTAATACTCATTTGACACAAGCAGAATACTTTTAACTTATTCCATGAGGCACACATATATCAAACATATCTGATAAGAAAAGAGGAGGGCTTATTGACATGTTTCTGTTGTGGTGGGAGGGGCATAAGTGTGGAAAATCACAAAGAGTTTATTTTAAAGAACTCTGGCACTTTGCATTTAGTCTAAATCATGAAATCCCAGAGTAGCAGCCATTTCTAATCCTGTCCAGTACATGCCTTCTGCATGGAAGCAAGTAGAGACAGAAGAAAGTGAACATGAGACCTTCTCAGATCTTAACATGCTACAAAAATGTCTATCCTAAAGATAGGCCCTTTGGTACAATAGTAGCAAGAAGACTCCATCTATTTTGAAAAGATTCTTATTAAACTGTTTTTCAGTGGCTACAGACAATAAATGAAAAGCTTAAGCTAAAATAATACAATATTTCAACTAATCTGAGTGCAAATCCTCTCTCTTACACTTGGTGGTTGGGTACCTTGGAAAAGTGCCATGAACTCATGGCTCTGTTCTTGTTCCTGAATATGTGGATACTAATAATACGTCCTTTTATAAGCTGGGGTGTCTGGACCATGGTAACTTCCCATTAATGAATATTATTATTTTCAATTTGAGTGATTTTTAATTGATAATTTGTAAATACTTGCTGGTAGCAATTATTACCAAAAATGATATCATACAATCATGTGTTGATGTTTGTTTTAAAAATAAAAGTAGCTAGCTGGATATGGTGACAAGTACCAATAATTTCAGGCTCTGGAGGTGGAAGAAGGAAGGTCAGGAGTTCAAGGCCAGCCTGGGTGTCTGCGTGACATGTGACCCTGTCTTAAAATATCATAATAAATCAATCAAATAAACCAGTTAAAGATAAAAAGAGTAGATAATGTAGAGTTAGAAAATTGCCAATTTTTACAGATTTGAATTTGTCAAAACTCTTTATATTGACAAGCAAAAATAGTGATCTATTGATGTGTGATCCACATATATTTTTTGGTTTAGATGTCTCTCGAAACCTACTTTATTCAGGGTTCTAGATTGCTTCAGCCTTCCTTCTACCCAACCAAGCAGAGATAGGGGAAAAAGAAGATTTATAGGAAAAGGAGGTTGTGGACCAGTTAGAAGTATGTCTTTGCTGTGGTTGCAATCTTTGTTGTCAGGATACCCGCAGTCTAGTTCAATAGCAAACACAAAACACAAATCAGTAGTGGCAGTCTAGTCCAATAACAAACATCAATCACAAATCAGTAGCAGTGGCTTGATGCAGTAGAAATCCTAAGACTCCACTAAATCTGCATAGGACAGTGGAAGTAGCAAAATAAACCAGGAAACCCTAAGAAGTTTTTTGGCTGGTTTACTCTACAGAGTGAAGATCAGTGTAGACCAGCAAAAAAGTGAGATTGGTGAAGCATTGTATGGCCAGTGTAGACCAGCCAAGTGTTGTATGATGTCATAATACAGGCTCATTGCTTATGGGATTCCATTTATACTCTTCCCAAGTATCACATGTCCCCTCAAATGTCTGCTTCAATGAAATGTCCTCTCAAATGTCTGGTTTAATAGAGCATCCTCTCACAAGACACTTTTCAGAAAAGCATCAGGTGACACACCTGAATTTCCGAAGAAACAAAAAATTTCTACTTCACATGGTGCACAACAAAACCTTGACATACAAAGATCAAGCCTGGTAAAGAGTGAATGACTTGAGCTCATGAGGTTTTTAACCCCTGTATCTGTTTCTACATAAGAATCTGCAGGGGCTTTACTTAAAAAATTAAATGAAACAAGATCAATGCACAAAGGTCCCTTGGACTTGAAGTATAAAGTCTGCTTTGTAATGTTTACATAAATGGGAACAAGTTTTGCCATGAAGAACAACACGGATCTCTGCCAAAAGTGTCTAAGTACCTAGCTTATAAAAGTCAAGAAGTCCTTTCTTTTGGGTGACCATTTATACCTGTATTACACATCACTACTAGGGTATTAGTCCAATAAGCAATTTTAGATACATTATGTTCTCTTTCTCTGTCTTTCTCACTTTCCTTAAAAACAAGTAACGTTATACAGATTGAGCAACTTATACTTAGAAATATAAATGTACACACACACACACACACACACACACACACACAATTATAACAATCCATAAAAAAGTGATCAATTTGAAAGAGAATATTGAGGGGTATAAGGAAGGGTTTGAAGAGAGAAAAAATAAGGGAAATATTTTGATTTTATTAAAATCAAAAAACTTAAAATAAAACCAACTCCTTTTCAGCTCACGTATCTGTCTTGCATTTTATGATTTGCTGTCAGAAAATACTGAGCCTCTTCTTTGCAGTTTGCTTGCCAGCCTCCACAGCTATATCTCCAACTGCAAACTGTAGTGCTTACAAATGCTAAATTCTACAGACACTAGAACAACAATGGATGCCATTCAGTGTTCTCTGATAAGATATAACCAGCATTTTCTTTCAGTCTACAAGAGCCTTCCTGCTTTTTCTCTGAGGGGCCAAATCCACAATGGCAGCTTTATCCCACAGGTCTATCTATGCTGGGTGACAATTGTTCCTGGAATCTGTAAAGGGGCATTCTGGCCTCCCTCTCTGCTTTCTTTGAACAAGCTGAACTTTACGTTGTAATCTCAGCTACTTCTTATTTGTAAAATCAAAGAGCAAGAGGCCTTCACATGTTTAAGAATCTGGAAACAGTGCTTTCCCTCTTCATGCAAACTAGAGGGAATATTTAGATATTTTAGCTGCTGTTACCAAATTCCATGGAGACTATGGCTTAAACAACAAACTACATCACAAATTTCTGGAGCTTAAAAAGTCTACTTTTTTCATGTGAAGTAACTTCTGCTTTGTAGAGACAGGAGGGGGACAGAGGTGGTGTGTTCATTTCTTATGGAAACCATAATCACATTGAGGCTACAGCACTCACTTGGCCTTGTGTGATCCCATTTGCAGATACCATCACATTGGAGATTAAGACTATAAACTGATTGAGAGGATAAACATTCATCCCACAGCATGGACTACATTGACACTTCATCTGTTCTACAAAATCTGATACCATAAACAACAATGTCTATTAAAAGTATAAGGGCGTTTGAGTTCCACAGGGAGAAGGGAAACTTCAATAATCACAAACCACTGAGACTACAGTGGTCTGGGAAGCTGTTATAGATTCTTTTTTATTCACTCATTCCTTCTCGCACGCTTTATTTTATTCCAGAAATATAAGAAACTCAGAATTGCAGTCAAGAGCCTCCTTTATTCTATCCTTAAAATCTATCACTTCGTTTTTCATTTTAACGTTGCTTTACATGATTAGCGTTTTGTTTCTCTTTCCGAACGTAACTGCTCACTTCTCCAATACTCTCTTGGCACCTTATGAATGTTGAGGATAGTGGCTTGCGGGTCCGGTGAACCATGAGAGGAATTCTGGTAAGTTTGCCCCAGGACTAGAAGCCCTCAAGACCCTCCTGGCACCAGGCCCTGTCAAGTGGCCACATCCCACCATAGAGAGATCTGTGGACATCAGTCATGTAGTGGCAACGCTCCAAGCCCTTCCACAAGTAGGTGAGGCATCCTTAATATCATAGACCAAGCCAATAGGAAGCACCTAATGTCAGATGCCCCAACCCACCCCAAAACTGTACATAAGATCCTATCCAGAAGTAATAAAAGTCTGTAAAGAAGTACTCTGTCTTCTGAGAGAGTGTCTTTCATAAGAGCTGTAACATGGCCCAGGAAGATGGACATTCTTCCCAAACTCTCACCAACAGAAGCTCCTCTGCACTCCGGTGCTAGCCAGCCTACTTCCTGCTAGGCTCAGTGTAGTCTGTGCAGCTTGGAAGCAGAGGGCAGGGGGTAGGGGGGGCGGGGGCGGGAGCGGGGGCGGGGGCAGAGGCAGAGGCAGAGGCAGAGGCAGAGGCAGAGGCAGAGGCAGAGGCAGAGGCAGAGGCAGAGGCAGAGAAGGTGGCAGAAGCAATCCCTACTTCCTGGTTGTGCCCCTTTCCCTTCGCTTGTACTCTTCCACCTGGCCGCACCAGACATCACCACGGATAGCCTCAGGAACACACGCCAATAGTGCCTGACAGGTGGATGAGTGTTTAGGAGCTTTTGCTTCTCTTATAGAAGACTCAAGCTTGATCCCCATCATACATGCAGTTCACAACCGTCTGCAACTCAATTTTCAGGTTAGCTAAGTATTCTCTCATGGTCTCCATGGGCACTGTACACCCATGATGCTCACGTATACGTGCAGGCATTTATTCATATACATAAAATAAGAATACATTTTTAGTGTATGAAGAATAGTATTTTACATTAACATCATATTGAGGCTGTATGTGATTGCGATTCTCACTGCTCTCTTCTATCTTCCCCCTGTATTAACATAGGCAGACCTATTCTTAGATTGTCTATGTTATTTATCTCCCAGTCAAAACTTTTATAACTCAGAAACATCGAACATGGAGGAAATCGCACGCATCCTCACATATAAAGACAGTCTCATCAATCTTTCTCTTCTACTACCCTGTGATTCCTGTCCACACACGGATCCATTTAATCTTCTAACTGTAATCGCTTAATTACTATTCATGTCCACAACATGTTATGAAATAGAGATAGTAAGATCTACCTGACTTTATTATACAAACATTTTATAATATTTAGAACAGATTCCTTCCCTATTTTCTGCTCTTTTTCATGAACTTAATAAAGTATTTGTCACATGCTTCTTAATCTGTGAGCAGTAGATGTGCATACATTTTCTAAATCTTAAACTTCAATGTAAGGTAGTCGAAATAATTGATATTAATTAATTATTTTCATTTCTCCATATTTACTTGTATTCAGTTAAACTATTTGAGGAAAACCTACATAGAAATCATGTTATACAAGTGGAGTGACATGTGTATGAGTATAGCGTGGTTAACTTTATTTATTTGTATTCTCAACAAAAATTAATAACATTGAAAAAACTGTGTTAGTTTGCAGTATTTATTTCAAGGATTAATATATGAAATATTAGTCACTTAGGCTTTATTTTAGAGGTTAATATTTTTACCAAGTGTTAGAAATAAATTGTTCTATTTACATTATCAGGTGTTATTGTTTCTCTTAAAGCTTAGTACCAAAGTGAAAGTACTCTCTTTGAAAATTGAGATTCTCTATTTTATGCATCTACCAACAAAATCAGGTAATCATTGAACAAACTGAAAAGTCAATTTAGCATCAGGAAGTGAATGAAAGTACGAGGGAAGCATAGACATACATCCATTGGGGACATCTACCAGATGCTTGTCTTCTTTCTTAAGTCTCTCACTGACCATGATCCTGTATTATTACATTGTGTGACACATCTTTCCTACTTTAGTATTTGTTCCCTCTTAGTGTCCTTTATTCTACAAAAAAAGCATTTATATAACACATTCATCAGTGAATACAAATGATACCCACTGGCAGTGAGAAACTATCTATGGTCATATACGATGTGCCTATTATTAATGGTGTTTTGCTGGTTATTGCAATTAGGCATGTGAGGAATTTTCAAAAGTGACTTATGATGATTAATTTCTTAGATGGCAAACCCTCCTGTCTTCTTTATAAATGAGGATATTCTAAGATTTATAGATGATGACTAACTTCTCCAAATTCACAAACAAAAGATCGCAAAAATGGAAATGGGTATCATTGACAATGCCCTTGCCATCAGATCTTACAAGAAAAGGCATTGCAGTTTCAAACAAAGCAACATGAAACAATTCCACCTCAGCAACACCTTCAATATATCCGAATCAATATAATTCTTAAAAATTTCTAATAAAGTTATCAATGAAATGAGTGAAATTCTTTTACAGTATCTGTTATCATACTTAGGGGTTCCCTCAGAGTTTCAGAGTTTTTAAGTTGCTAATATAAGTCACATAATATCCTAAAGCTATGTGCTATTTTTTAAATGTAAGTACAGTGTGGAAAATTACTTACCAGAGAGGAGGTGTCTGTCCTTTATGTGATAGCTCCATGTCCTCTAACTGTCACTGTCAGAGAGTGAGGAATGTAAGTCCTTGAAAACAAAGCTTAGCACTAAAGAGATATTTTCTTCTTCACATATAACAAATTATGAGCATCTTCTGTGGACAGGATTTAATTCTGTCTACAAAACTACAGTTTTGTGGAAAGTCAGAAAACAAGTCTTTTAAACACTCAAGTGTCTTTGTATGTATCCTTGCCTCAGTTTCTTCTTATCTACTGTGATAATAGCAAAGTTAGATGTAATGTTATCAAAATGGTTAGAAGATAACATGCATGTATTTGAAAGAGTTTGACCATTATGTATTTGTCAGGCACTAAGTTAGGTACTGAATATAAAATAGTATGCTAAGTATTCCCCTCAAAGTTCTTATATTCTAGTGATCATATATATGACAGATAAATTTATTAACTGTAAACTGTCTATCTGGCTAGATAATTTGACATTAGGTTAAGCTAGCTAATTCCCAGATGAAAAAGCTAGAAAAAAAGAAATTAACTTCTTTCTTTAGAACTAATGATTTCAGTGGAATAAATTACTTTAGATACAATATTAAATATTTCAGATGCATTTTCTAAATAAAGTTGCAATATCACCATCTGAAATAGCAAAAAGTGTTACTTGGTTTCTGAATGATAGAAATTAATGTGCTAAATGTTCCATCCTCTTTTGTTATCCTTCCTTTACAAATATGTTTTGAAATGTGGGATTTAAATGTCTCCAAAAAGACACACGTACTGAAGGTGTGTTATTAAAAGACATTAGCATATACGAAGAATCCCATGCACAGTTACCTAGTCTCATAGCACATGTCTAACTGACATTAATTTTGTTCCTGGATTAGTATAAATGGAATCCTAGCTCAGCTTCTCACGAGTTTCATGGGTTAAGGAAATCTATTCACACCTTCAGTCTTGGATCTAACCCTGCTACTTAGATAACTGTTAAAATCCAATAGAAAGTTTATGTGTCCATTATAAAAGAAGGCCCATAAATGACACAAAAAAGACCACAAACAAATCAGTAGGGGAAAGAATTAAATAGAAAGTTCTCCAAAAGCATTTGTACATTGAAAAAATATAAAACATTAATGAAAATTGTAATGATGCAGTCTTTCAAATCCTGTATAAAGAATTAAATTATTAAATGAGATAATTGTATTTTTGAGACTATGGAAAAATTGAAGCATGTACATAGCTACTTTATGCAAAGCTGGTAACATTGCTATTTCTGTGGGAAGCAAGATTATATTGTCTCAAATATTCACTTACAGACTTTTTCCATAACTAACAATCCCACATAAAGGTATATCCCCAGAAGGTATTAAAATAGGTATTGAAAAAGTTCGCACAAAAGTGACATTATATACAATGAAGTTTTTTAAGTAATTTGAGTGTCAGCAAATAAGCTAAGGATGACAAAATTGGGATTTTCATTAGGAAATGTATTATATAAACGTAAGGTAATCAAGCATTCATACACTTTCCAAATGTGGACAAACAATGAAGACATTAAGTAATTGAAAACCAGAGATATAGAAGCATGCTGTGAAACTCTGCATATATAAAGTATTTATAAAGTATAAACTCGTAAAAATAAAAGAGCAGATTTCTCTCTTTGGGGAGAGTAAAATGAACAACTGCTGAAAGAGGACCAAAGGTCTTTTCTTGGTGATGATAGTAAAAGGTATTAGTGATTCTCATTCAATATATGGGTGTGCCAAATGCAACACGATAAATACAGCACTTAAAAGAATACAATTAACACTTGAAACATAATATTTACTCTATAAAACCTGTAAGTAGAGTTGGAGCCTGTACCTCGCAGATCCCTGCCCACAGCTACCTGCTCCCAAACCCTGTGGGAGAGAGAGCTCATCCCACAGACAGGTGGGCAGCCCTGAGACTGCAGGGCAGGAGAGACCGCTGTTATTGCCCACCCTTGCCCACATCCCTGGCCCAAGAGGAAACTGTATAGGGTTTCTGGGAACAGGAAGATAGGGACACTCAAGCTTCAGGTGCCTTGCAGTCCAAACTGCCCCTGGATCTGAAGGGACCCGGTCAAAGATCTCCCTGTACCCAACTCCCATGGGAGGGAGAGCTAGACCTTCAGAGGGGCAAACACGCCAGGTAAGCCAGAGGAGACTACTCTCTGCCCACATTTCTGACTCTAGAGGAAAACACCTAGTACCATCTGGGCATCCTGTGCACAGGGACTCGAGAAAAGTCAGGGCAGATACCACTGGTGCTGCCCTCATCGAGAGCAGATACCCACACCTGAGGAGCGAATTCAGGCATGAAACCAGAGGTAAGAACAAGATTTCTGCTCCAAGTGACCTGCCTGGTGGACTCGGGACACATACCCTTAGGAAGAGCTGAAGACCAGTAGACAAGAAAGACTACATGCCTGAAACAGAACACTATGTTCCCATAACTGGCTGAAAGAAAACAGGAAAACAGGTCTACAGCACTCCTGACACACAGGCCTATAGGACAGTCTAGCCATTGTTAGAAATAGCAGATCAAGGTAACACCAGAGACAACCTGATGGTAAGAGGCAAGCGCAGGAGCCCAAGCAACAGAAACCAAGACTACATGGCATCATCGGAGCCCAATTCTCCCACCAAAGTAAACACTGAATATCCAAACACACCAGAAAATCAAGATCTAGATTTAAAATCACATTTGATCATGATGATGGAGGCATTCAAGAAAGACATAAAGAACTCCTTTAGAGAAAAGCAGGAAAACACAAATAAAAAAGTAGAAGCCTGTAGAGAGGAATCACAAAAATCCCTGAAAGAATTCCAGGAAAACGCAATCAAACAGGTGAAGAAATTAAAAATGGAAATAGAAGCAATAAAGAAAGCACAAAAGGAGACAACCCTGGATATAGAAAACCAAAGGAAGAGACAAGGAGTCGTAGATACAAGCATCACCAATAGAATACAAGAGATCGAAGAGAGAATCTCAGGAGCAGAAGATTCCATAGAAATCATCGACACAACTGTCAAAGATAATGTAAAAACCAAAATCTACTGGTCCAAAATACTACAGGAAATCCAGGCCACAATGAGAAGATCAAACCTAAGGATTATAGGTATAGAAGAAAGTGAAGACTCCCAGCTCAAAGAACCAGTAAATATCTTCAACAAAATCATAGAAGAAAACTTCCCTGACCTTAAAAAAGAGATGCCCATAAACATACAAGAAGCCTACAGAACTCCAAATGCATTGGACAAGAAAAGAAACCCCTCCTGTCACAAAAACTCCAAATGCACAAAACAAAGAAAGAATAATAAAAGCAGTAGGGAAAAAATTAAGTAACATATAAAGGCAGACCTATCAGAATATCACCAGATTTCTCACTAGAGACTATGAAAGCCAGAAGATCCTGAACACATGTCATACAGAGCCACAGGGAACAGAAATGCCAACCCAGGTTACTGTATTCAGCAATTAACACTGCACTATCAATTAACACAGATGGAGAAACTAAGATATTCCATGACAAAACCAAATTTACACACTATCTTTCTACAAATCGAGCCCTACAAAGGATAATTAATGGTAAAGCCCAACACAAGAAGGCAAGCTACACCCTAGAAAAAGCAAGAAACTAATCGTTTTGCAAGAGAACAAAGAGAAGGCAGGCATACAAACACAATCTTACATCCAAAAGTGAATACAACAGGAAGCAACAATCACTATTCCTTAATATCTCTCAAAATCAATAGACTCAATTCCCCAATAAAAAGACACAGATTACAAACTGCATACGCAATGAGGACCCAGGCTTTTGCTGCCTAGAGGAAACAAACCTCAGAGACAAAGACACACTACCTCAGAGTAAAAGGCTGGAAAACAACTTTACAAGTAAATGGTCTGAAGATGCAAGCTGGAGTAGCCACTCTAATATCGAATAAAATCGAATTCCAACCAAAAGTCATCAAAAAGACAAGGAAGGACATTTCATTTTCATCAAAGGAAAAATCCACCAGGATGAACTCTCAATCCGAAATAGCTATGCTCCAAATACAAGGACACCTACATACATAAAAGAAACCCTACTAAAGCTCAAAGCACACATTGCACCTCACACAATAAAAGTAGGAGATTTCAGTGCCCACTCACATCAATGGATAAATCATGGAAACAGAAATTAAACAGAGACATAGACAGACTAAGAGAAGTCATGAACCAAATGGTCTTAACAGATATTTATAGAACATTCTATCCTAAAACAAATGGATATACCTTCTCACCACCACATGGTACTTTCTCCAAAATTGACCATATAATTGGTCAAAAAACAGGCCTCAACAGATACAGAAAGATAGAAATTATCCCATGTGTCCTATCAGACCACCACAGGCTAAAGCTCGTCCTCAATAACAATAGGGAAAGAATGTCCACATATATATGGAAGTTAAACAATGCTCTACTCGATGATAGCCTGGTCAAGGAAGAACTAAAGAAAGAAATTAAAGACTTCTTAGAATTTAATGAAAATGAAGGTACAACATGCCCAAACTTATGGGGCACAATGAAAGCTGTGCTAAGAGGAAATCTCATAGCTCTGAGTGCCTGCAGAAAGAAACAGGAAAGAGCATATGTCACCAGCTTGACAGCACACCTAAAAGCTCTAGAACAAAAAGAAGCAAATACACCCAGGAGGAGTAGAAGGTAGGAAATAATCAAACTCAGAGCTGAAATCAACCAAGTAGAAACAAAAAGGACCATAGAAAGAATCAACATAACCAGGAGCTAGTTCTTTGAGAAAATCAAAAAGATAGATAAGCCCTTAGCCAGACTAGCCAGAGGTCACTAGGGTGTGCCCAAATTAACCAAATCAGAAATGAAAAGGGAGACATAACAGCAGAATCAGAGGAAATTCAAAAAACCATATGAACAACAATGCCAACCAACCAGAGCTTCCATGGACTAAACCACTACCCAAAGACTATACATGGACTGACCCTGGACTCCAACTGCATATGTAGCAATGAATAGCCTAGTAAGGGCACCAGTGGAAGAGGAAGCCCTTGGTCCTGCCAAGACTGAACCCCCTGTAAAGGAGTTTGTACATGGGAGGGCGGTAATGGGGGAAGGATGGCAATGGGAACACCCATATTGAAGGGGAGTGGGAGGGGTAAGGGGATTTTGGTCTGGAAACCGGGAAAGTTAATAACAATTGTAATGTATATAAGAAATACCCAATTTAATAAAGATGGAGGAAAAAAAGAAAAGAAATGGAAAAAAAAAGTAAGTAAAATACTTGGTATAGTAAGTAATTCACAAGATAGTTTTATTTTGCTACTATAATTATTATTATAGTTTAGAGTTAAAACAATTTAAACAGTAATTTGGCATTATTTTGATGATCCTATATGTGTTATAATTTTTAGCAGTTAACGGGATTGTTAATATTATACAGACATGCAAAATATACACAAATTATTCTTAATGTAATAAACAACATAATACTCTCTATATACAATTTATATATACAAAATATACAATAATTACATAAAATAAATGTACAATATTTGGTATTAGTAGAAAATTAAGTTATCAAAAATAATTATGAACAAAATAATATTTAATTATAAGCATCATTGTTGAGTTGTATTAAGGGGAGTTTACCCCTTAATTAACCATTATTTAGTGTCGACATATTCTTGAATAGAAGATGTGTTAATTAAAGTCAACATTTCCTCTTTTCAGTGAAGGCTGTGCTTTTCCTTTTGCTATTTTAAATAAAGTTAAGTTTTATTACATTAAAAATTATCCATTATTTCGTATAAAAATTTTACTATGACTATATTAATTTCCTAATATGATAACATTACTGCATTTTTTGAATTAGTATAAATAGAGCACATAAAATTATTTATCTGTATAAACACATTTTTTAAAATTCTCTTTATGGCAGTTAAGAAATTGTATATAGATATCTCCTTATCAATCTTTTCCAAAAACCACAGAGATTTGTTTTATTAGGTACTTACATGCATAAATTAAGTCACTGATAACTTCAGTATTGTGTTAAAATAAAATTACATATGCATATTAGATTATAGCAATATAAAGGGGAAACACATTTTATATTGTACTTCTCTCAATGCTATATTCTATATTTTAATATATATTTAACCACTTTTGACTAGGCAATGTTGACTTAGAGTCACTGTCATTTAAATTGGAAAAAAAATTTTACCAAGACAATAAATTTTGATTTCTGCATGGTCTACAGTGTATCTGTATATGTGTATATGTACACGTATATGATGTATATGTAGATGCATATGCATATAATATATATGTATATTTATATGATATATGTATGTATATTCATATATGTATATGATGTGTGTGTGTTTGTGTCTGTATGTGAATTTTAAAATTTCTTTTTTATTTGTTTATGAAGTTATAAAATATGCCCAGGAAATTGTGGTAAAAAATGAAAAATGAGCAGATAAACATTACCAGGTTGTTAATGTTTATAAAATTAAATAAAACAAAACAAAACAAAACAGACATTAACTAGTGCACCGCAAAACCTTTAATCCACAGTTTTTCTGCCTACACAGTGTGCTTGATCATGAGCTCAACAGAACTGTTATCAAAGAGATCAGACAGACTTTATCTAGCATATAGATGCAGATGAAAAATTCCATAGCCGAATATTAGGGGTAACTCAGTAAGTCCTTAGGAGGAGGCAGGAAGAATCCCAGGAACTAATGAGATCAGAGAGACACCTTGAGAATAGGGTCTACAGAATCAACTGGCTTTGATTCAGGGCAACTCCCAGAGATCAGAGAGCCTACAGGAATGTGACCTAAGTCTTCTGCTTACATTTTATTACTGAGTAGCTTGGTGTTCTTGTGAGAATTCCAAGAGTGGAGTGGAAGTGGGGTTATGTTGTGGTGGGTGGGGGTGTGCTTAATACTTTTTTACCTACTCATGGGACCCTATTCTGCCTACTAGGCTTCTTTGTCCAGCCTTGGATCAATGGAATAGAACTAAAGACCCAGAAATAAACCCACACATGTATGGACACTTGGTCATTGACAAACAATCCAAAGTCATACAATGGAAAAAATTATTTTCAAGATATGGTGCTGGTCTAACTGGAACTCTGCATGTAGAAGAATGCAAATTGATCTACCTTTATAACCTGGTATATTGTTCAAATCCAAGTGGATCAAGGACCTCAACATAAAACCAGATACACTGAATACAATAGAAGACAAATTGGGAAATATCCTGGAACACATTGTAAACAGGGGATAATTTCCTGAACAGATCACCAATAGCTCAGTCTCTAAGAACAACAATTGACAAATGGGACTTCATGAAACTGAAAAGTTTCTATAAGGTAAAAGACACTCTCAGTAAGTTAAAAACCAGTGACCTTCTGATTGGGAAAAGATCTGCACTAACTCTATATTTGACATATCAGGTATATGCAAATCAAAACAACCCTAAATTCCATCTTAGACAAATCATAATGACTAAGCTTTTCTTTCTTTCTTTTTTTTAAAGGAAATGACAGCAGATACAGGAGAGGAAGAGGATCACTCCTCCATTACTGATGGACTTGCAAGCTAGTACAGCCATTCTGGAAATGAATCTAGAGGTTCTTCAGAAAATTGGAAATTGTTCTACCTGAAGATCCAGATATACCACTTTTGGTTATATGCTTGAAAGTTGCCATGCCATATAACAAGGACACATGCTTCACTATGTTCAAAGAAGCCTTATTTGCAGTAGCCAGAAGTTGGAAACAACACAAATATTCCTCAACAGAAGAAAGGATTCAGAAAATGCCATTTGTTTACACAATGGAATACTACTCAGCTATTAAAAATGAGAGCATGATGAAATTTGAAGGCAAATGGATAGAACTAGAACTCATCCTGAGTGATGTAACCCAGGCCCAAAAGGACATACTTTGTATGTACTTACAGCTAAGTGGATACTAAGCCAAAAGTCAGAATACCCATGATACAACTCCCTAACAGAAGGAAGCTTAACAAGAAGGATCATGTATGGATGCTTTACATCCCACTTAGAACAGGAAATAATATATTTATGAACACAAAGGGAAGGATGGATTTGGGTGGAAGTGGGGAGGAAAAGGCATAAAATAGGGGTCAGCATCAGATATAGCCAAGATAGGAGGGAAGCTTAGAGGAGCAGAAAAATGAAAAGAAAAATGTGGGGTTTGGACAGGGGAACCTCTACAATGTTCAAGACCCTGAGGCTGTGAGAAGCTCACAGGACCCAATGGAGATGTCCTAAGCCAAAAGGACGAAGAGTGGGGAGATGGAAACTGAAGAAACATCACAAGTAGATAGACATTGTCACCCACTGAGAGATAGAGCCTCCCACCCATCTCAAAATTTTTGACAGAGAATTCTTCCTGTCTAACAAAAATGGATCAGAGACTGATGAAAAAGGCCATCCAGATACCACCACAATTTTGTATTCACACCAAACTCTGACACTTTTGCTGATGCCATGTTGTGCTTGCAGACATGAGCCTAACTTGGCTGTCCTCTGAGATGGCTCTATCAGCACCTAACTGAGACAGATGCAGATACTTACAGCCAACCTTTCGACTGAGCTCCATGAACCTTATGGAAGAATTAGAGGAAACACTGAAGGAGCTGAAAGGATTTGCAACCCGATAGGAATAATAGCAAATAATCATATCCATGAGACCTCCCAGGGACTAAGCCACCAACCAAAAAGCATTCATGAGCTATTCTGTGGCCAGGCTACATATGTAGCAGCAGACTGCATATTCTGACCTTAGTGGAAAGGGATGCACTTGCTCCTGTGGAGGTTTGAAGCACAAGAAAAGAGGGATGCTAGAGAAGAGATGAGAGACAGTAGGTGGGAGGAGGAATAGGTTGAGGGATTGCAGGGGGCGAGAACTGGAAAGGGGCAACATTTGAAATCTAAATAAATAAAATAATTAAATACAAAACACAACAGAGGCAGGCAGACCACTGTGTCCATTGTTTAAAAAAAACATACTAGCTGTCTTTTGGTAAGAATGACGGGGCTAAGGTTATAAGATGCTGATTCATGGAATATTCTAAAAGGGACAAGGGAAATGTTGGAAGTGATATGTAAATAAAAGTCTGTATTTTCTTCTTCAAGATCTGAACTATCTACACAGCTGTCTGGAGAACCAGATTCAGCACCAGAACACATATCTATACCTATCAGTCTTTCTTAACTCCCAAACACCGCTTTCTCAGGAACCCTCTCCAAACAGACGCTGGTACTGGGCATCACATTACTATAAATCAAATAAAACATCAGTACTCCCAGTCACAGAGAGTTATTACAATTTTAGTGTTTTCATACTTAATATATTTGTAAACCAAACCACAGAATTTCTAATTCAGTGCAGTTTTCCTTTAAACTGGCTATTTTCATAAAAAAAAAAATATCCAGAATGTCGCTAAGGCTGCTAAACATGGAGATAGAACTTGCCAACTAGAGTAGATAATTAGGTATATAGTGAGACATTTCTGCCTTGTATTAAGCTCCATATTTATTACTTAAACCTTTTTGATGCTGATAGTTACTCCACATGACCATCGAAGCTCTGATGACTAAACTTGTTTTAACAATAATTCTGCTGTTTATGCAGTAGTTTGTATGTAGAAAATGCATTTCAAGTAATTCTAAATGTATCATGAAAATTTTCACTGAGTTCATATGGAATGCATTCAATTTCCAAGTTTTATGGTATCCTGCCTCTTGTGTCTGCTGTCATTGCAATACTATCACATTGCTTTCTATCAATGTTTGGATAACTGATAAGTGAGTTAAGTTCCAAAATACTCTTTGCCTAAAACTCAATTCCTGTTTTGTTTGTATCACCTCAGAAATGAAGTAAAAGTGTATATAAAGAACTTACTGCCTCAGTTGAAATGAGCGATCATGAAAGCATATCTTTTTAGTAATCTTGAACATGTATAAATTAAAGGAGATAGTTTGGGATTCTTCAGCTTTAAGTTTAATACTCTTCAATGTCATTGTTTCAAACTCTGCTCATTCAATTTAAATATGGGAGAAATATTTGAGGTATGTAGTTCAACTTGCCTGAGAACAGAAATCTTCTCGGAGACTTCCAATTCATCTATCTTGATTCTCATCTACAAAGAGTATGATTTTAATGTGAATTCAGTTTTCAGGATCACTGATCTGGCAAGCATTCTTCCTGTAATAGCTCTCTTGGTATCACTCACAACAAAATTAGTCATAAGCCTGCTTCATGGCAAGTACCTTTAGTTACACCACATGTTGTGTATTAAGAACCAAATGGTAGCTCTGGGTTCCCGTGGGGGAGGGCCCAGGAGATGCAGGACCCCTGCGCCTGAGACACCACCGGAACCTGAAAGGACAGACCAGATAAACAGTTCTCTGCACCCAAATCCCGTGGGAGGGAGAGCTAAACCTACAGAGAGGCAGACACGCCTGGGAAACCAGAAGAGACTGCACTCTGCACACATCTCAGACGCCAGAGGAAAACACCAAACGCCATCTGGAACCCAGGTGCATGGAGGCTCCCGGAAAGAGCGGCGCAGATCTTCCTGGTTGCTGCCGCCGCGGAGAGGACTTAGGCAGTACCCCACGAGCAAACTTGAGCCTCAGAACCACAGGTAAGACCAACTTTTCTGCTACAAGAGACCTGCCTGGTGAACTCAGGACACACAGAGGCAAAATTCCTCTAAGACCGGGCACTTCCTGTGTTTACAGGGAGTTCCACACCCGCGGATCCCGGCCCAGAGCAGCTCTCTGCTCTCAAACCCCATGGGAGAGAGACCTCATCGCCTGGTCAGGTGGGCACTCCTGAGGCTGCTGAGCGGAAGAGACCACCAACACTGCCCACCCCTGCCCAAATCCCTGGCCCAAGAGGAAACTGTATACAGCCTCTGGGTTCCCGTGGGGGAAGGCCCAGGAGCTGCAGGACCCCTGCGCCTGAGACACCGCCACAACCTGAAGGAACAGACTGGATAAACAGTTCTCTGCACCCAAATCCCATGGGAGGGAGAGCTAAATCTACAGAGAGGCAGACACGCCTGGGAAACCAGAAGAGAGTGCACTCTGAACACATCTCTGATGCCAGAGGAAAACACCAAACGCGATCTGTAACCCTGGTACATGGAGGCTCCCGGAAAGAGCGGCGCAGATCTTCCTGGTTGCTGCCGCCGAGGAGAGGACGTAGGAAGCACCCCGTGCGCGAACTTGAGCCTCGGGACCACAGGTAAGCCCAAATTTTCTTCTGCAAGAGACCTGCCTGGTGAACAGCAGACACAGGCCCACAGGAACAGCTGAAGACCTGTAGAGAGGAAAAACTACACGCCCGAAAGCAGAACACTCTGTCCCCATAACTGGCTGAAAGAAAACAGGAAAACATGTCTACAGCACTCCTGACACACAGGCTTATAGGACAGTCTAGCCACTGTCAGAAATAGCAGAACAAAGTAACACTAGAGATAATCTGATGGCGAGAGGCAAGCACAGGAACCCAAGCAACAGAAATCAAGAATACATGGCATCATCGGAGCCCAATTCTCCCACCAAGCAAACACGGAATATCCAAACACACCAGAAAACCAAGATCTAGTTTCAAAATCATATTTGATCATGATGCTGGAGGACTTCAAGAGAGACGTGAAGAACTCCCTTAGAAAACAAGTAGAAGCCTACAGAGAGGAATCGCAAAAATCCCTGAAAGAATTCCAGGAAATCATAAATAAACAAGTAGAAGCCCATAGAGAGGAGTCACAAAAATCCCTGAAAGAATTCCAGGACATTATAAATAAACAAGTAGAAGCCCATAGAGAGGAGTCACAAAAATCCCTGAAAGAATTCCAGGAAAACACAATCAAACAGTTGAAGGAATTAAAAATGGAAATAGAAGCAATCAAGAAAGAACACATGGAAACAACCCTGGATATAGAAAACCAAAAGAAGACACAAGGAGCTGTAGATACGAGCTTCACCAACAGAATACAAGAGATGGTAGAGAGAATTTCAGGAGCAGAAGATTCCATAGAAATCATTGACTCAACTGTCAAAGATAATGTAAAGCAGAAAAAACTACTGGTCCAAAACATACAGGAAATCCAGGACTCAATGAGAAGATCAAACCTAAGGATAATAGGTATAGAAGAGAGTGAAGACTCCCAGCTCAAAGGACCAGTAAATATCTTCAACAAAATCATAGAAGAAAACTTCCCTAACCTAAAAGAAGAGATACCCATAGGCATACAAGAAGCCTACAGAACTCCAAATAGAATGGACCAGAAAAGAAACACCTCTCGTCACATAATAGTCAAAACACCAAACACACAAAATAAAGAAAGAATATTAAAAGCAGTAAGGGAAAAAGGTCAAGTAATATATAAAGGCAGACCTATCAGAATTACACCAGACTTTTCGCCAGAAACTATGAAAGCCAGAAGATCCTGGACAGATATCATACAGACCCTAAGAGAACACAAATGCCAGCCCAGGTTACTGTATCCTGCAAAACTCTCAATTAACATTGATGGAGAAACCAAGACATTCCATGACAAAACCAAATTTACACAATATCGTTCTACAAATCCAGCACTACAAAGGATAGTAAATGGTAATGCCCAACATAAGGAGGCAAGGTATACCCTAGAAGAAGCAAGAAACTAATCGTCTTGGCAACAAAACAAAGAGAAGAAAAGCACACAAACATAACCTCACATCCAAATATGAATATTACAGGAAGCAATAATCAATATTCCTTAATATCTCTCAACATCAATGACCTCAACTCCCCAATAAAAAGACATAGATTAAGAAACTGGATATGCAACGGGGACCCTGCATTCTGCTGTCTACAGGAAACACACCTCAGAGACAAAGACAGACACTACCTCAGAGTGAAAGGCTGGAAAACAACTTTCCAAGCAAATAGTCAGAAGAAGCAAGCTGGAGTAGCCATTCTAATATCAAATAAAATCAATTTTCAACTAAAATTCATCAAAAAAGATAAGGAGGGACACTTCATATCCATCAAAGGAAAAATCCACCAAGATGAACTCTCAATCCATGCCCCAATTACAAGGGCACCTACATATGTAAAAGAAACCTTACTAAAGCTCAAAACACACATTGCACTTCACACAATAATAGTAGGAGACTTCAACACCCCACTCTCATCAATGGACAAATCATGGAAACAGAAATTAAACAGAGACATAGACAGACTAAGAGAAGTCATGAGCCAAATGGACTTAACAGATATTTACAGAACATTCTATCCTAAGGCAAAAGGATATACCTTCTTCTCAGCTCCTCATGGTACTTTCTCCAAAATTGACCATATAATTGGTCAAAAAACAGGCCTCGACAGGTACAGAAAGATATAAATAATCCCATGCATGCTATCGGACCACCATGGCCTAAAACTGGTCTTCAATAACAATAAGGGAAGAATGCCCACATATACGTGGAAATTGAACAATGCTCTACTCAAGGATAACCTGGTCAAGGAAGAAATAAAGAAAGAAATTAAAGACTTTATAGAATTTAATGAAAATGAAGGTACAGCATACCCAAACTTATGGGACACAATGAAAGCTGTGCTAAGAGGAAAACTCATAGCGCTGAGTGCCTGCAGAAAGAAACAGGAAAGAGCATATGTCAGCAGCTTGACAGCACACCTAAAAGCTCTAGAACAAAAAGAAGCAAATACACCCAGGAGGAGTAGAAGGCAGGAAATAATCAAACTCAGAGCTGAAATCAACCAAGTAGAAACAAAAAGGACCATAGAAAGAATCAACAGAACCAAAAGTTGGTTCTTTGAGAAAATCAACAAGATAGATAAACCTTTAGCCAGAGTAACGAGAGGACACAGAGAGTGTATCTAAATTAACAAAATCTGAAATGAAAAGGGAGACATAACTACAGATTCAGAGGAAATTCAAAAAATCATCAGATCTTACCATAAAAGCCTATATTCAACAAAACTTGAAAATCTGCAGGAACGACAATTTCCTAGACAGATACCAGGAACCGAAGTTAAATCAGGAACAGATAAACCAGTTAAACAACCTCATAACTCCTAACGAAATAGAAGCAGTCATTAAAGGTCTCCCAACCAAAAAGAGCCCAGGTCCAGATGGGTTTAGTGCAGAATTCTATCAGACCTTCATAGAAGACCTCGTACCAATATTATCCAATTTATTCCACAAAATTGAAACAGATGGATCACTCCCGAATTCCTTCTACGAAGCCACAATTACCCTTATACCTAAACCACACAAAGACACAACAAAGAAAGAGAACTTCAGACCAATTTCCCTTATGATTATCGATGCAAAAATACTCAATAAAATTCTGGCAAACCGAATTCAAGAGCACATCAAAACAATCATCCACCATGATCAAGTAGGCTTCATCCCAGGCATGCAGGGATGGTTTAATATACGGAAAACCATCAATATGATCCATTATATAAACAAACTGAAAGAACAAAACCACATGATCATTTCATTAGATGCTGAGAAAGCATTTGACAAAATTCAACACCCCTTCATGATAAAAGTCCTGGAAAGAATAGGAATTCAAGGCTCATACCTAAACATAGTAAAAGCCATATACAGCAAACCAGTTGCTAACATTAAACTAAATGGAGAGAAACTTGAAGCAAGCCCACTAAAATCAGGGACTAGACAAGGCTGCCCACTCTCTCCCTACTTATTCAATATAGTTCTTGAAGTTCTAGCCAGAGCAATCAGACAACAAATGGAGGTCAAGGGGTTAGAGATCGGAAAAGAAGAGGTCAAAATATCACTATTTACAGATGACATGATAGTATATTTAAGTGATCCCAAAAGTTCCACCAGAGAACTACTAAAGCTGATAAACAACTTCAGCAAAGTGGCTGGGTATAAAATTAACTCAAATAAATCAGTAGCCTTCCTCTACACAAAAGAGAAACAAGCCGAGAAAGAAATTAGGGAAACGACACCATTCATAATAGACCCAAATAATGTAAAGTACCACGGTGTGACTTTAACCAAGCAAGTAAAAGATTTGTACAATAAGAACTTCAAGACACTGAAGAAAGAAATTGAAGAAGACCTCAGAAGATGGAAAGATTTCCCATGCTCATGGATTGGCAGGATTAATATAGTAAAAATGGCCATTTTACCAAAAGCGATCTACAGGTTCAATGCAATCCCCATCAAAAAACCAATCCAATTCTTCAAAGAGTTAGACAGAACAATTTGCAAATTCATCTGGAATAACAAAAAACCCAGGATAGCTAAAACTATCCTCAACAATAAAAGGACTTCAGGGGGAATCACTATCCCTGAACTCAAGCAGTATTACAGAGCAATAGTGATAAAAACTGCATGGTATTGGTACCGAGACAGACAGATAGACCAATGGAACAGAATTGAAGACCCAGAAATGAACCCACACACCTATGGGCACTTGATTTTTGACAAAGGAGCCAAAACCATCAAATGGAAAAAAGATAGCATTTTCAGCAAATGGTGCTGGTTCAACTGGAGGGCAACATGTAGAAGAATGCAGATCGATCCATGCTTATCACCCTGTACAAAGCTTAAGTCCAAGTGGATCAAGGACCTTCACATCAAACCAGATACACTCAAACTAATAGAAGAATAACTAGGGAAGCATCTGGAACCCATGGGCACTGGCAAAAATTTCTTGAACAAAACACCAATGGCTTATGCTCTAAGATCAAGAATCGAAAAAATGGGATCTCATAAAACTGCAAAGCTTCTGTAAGGCAAAGGACACTGTGGTTAGGACAAAACGGCAACCAACAGATTGGGAAAAGCTCTTTACCAATCCTACAACAGAAAGAGACCTTATATCCAAAATATACAAAGAACTCAAGAAGTTAGCCTGCAGGGAGACAAATAACCCTATTAAAAAATGGGGTTCAGGGTGAGAGAGAGACCCAACCGCCTGGTCAGGTGGGCACTCCTGAGGCTGCAGAGCGGAAGAGACCACCAACACTGCCCACCCCTGCCCACATCCCTGGCCCAAGAGGAAACTGTATAAGGCCTCTGTGCTCCCGTGGGTAGGGCCCAGGAGCAGCAGGACACCTGCCAGAGACACTGCCGGACCCTGAAGGAAACAGACAGGATAAACAGTTCTCTGCACCCAAATCCCGTGGGAGGGAGAGCTAAACCTTCAGAGAGGCAGACAAGCCTGGGAAACCAGAAGAGACTGCTCCCTGCACACACATCTCGGACGCCAGAGGAAAAAGCTAAAGACTATCTGGAACCCTGGTGCACTGAAGCTCCCGGAAACGGCGGCACAGGTCTTCCTGGTTGCTGCCGCTGCAGAGAGCCCCTGGGCAGCACCCCACGAGCGAACCTGAGCCTCGGGACCACAGGTAAGACCAAATTTTCTGCTGCAAGAAAGCTGCCTGGTGAACTCAAGACACAGGCCCACAGGAACAGCTGAAGACCTGTAGAGAGGAAAAACTACATGCCCGAAAGCAGAACACTCTGTCCCCATAACTGACTGAAAGAGAGGAAAACAGGTCTACAGCACTCCTGACACACAGGCTTATAGGACAGTCTAGCCACTGTCAGAAATAGCAGAACAAAGTAACACTAGAGATAATCTGATGGCGAGAGGCAAGCTCAGGAACCCAAGCAACAGAAACCAAGACTACATGCCATCATCGGAGCCCAATTCTCCCACCAAAACAAACATGGAATATCCAAACACACCAGAAAAGCAAGATCTAGTTTCAGAATCATATTTGATCACGATGCTGGAGGACTTCAAGAAAGACATGAACACACTTAGGGAAGCACAGGAAAACATTAATAAACAAGTAAAAGCCTACAGAGAGGAATCGCAAAAATCCCTGAAAGAATTCCAGGAAAACACAATCAAACAGTTGAAGGAATTAAAAATGGAAATAGAAGCAATCAAGAAAGAACACATGGAAACAACCCTGGATATACAAAACCAAAAGAAGAGACAAGGAGCTGTAGATACAAGCTTCACCAACAGAATACAAGAGATGGAAGAGAGAATCTCAGGAGCAGAAGATTCCATAGAAATCATTGACTCAACTGTCAAAGATAATGTAAAGCGGAAAAAGCTACTGGTCCAAAACATACAGGAAATCCAGGACTCAATGAGAAGATCAAACCTAAGGATAATAGGTATAGAAGAGAGTGAAGACTCCCAGCTCAAAGGACCAGTAAATATCTTCAACAAAATCATAGAAGAAAACTTCCCTAACCTAAAAAAAGAGATACCCATAGACATACAAGAAGCCTACAGAACTCCAAACAGATTGGACCAGAAAAGAAACACCTCCCGTCACATAATTGTCAAAACACCAAACGCACAAAATAAAGAAAGAATATTAAAAGCAGTAAGGGAAAAAGGTCAAGTAACATATAAAGGGAGACCTATCAGAATCACACCAGACTTCTCGCCAGAAACTATGAAGGCCAGAAGATCCTGGACTGATGTTATACAGACCCTAAGAGAACACAAATGCCAGCCCAGGTTACTGTATCCAGCAAAACTCTCAATTAACATTGATGGAGAAACCAAGATATTCCATGACAAAACCAAATTTACACAATATCTTTCTACAAATCCAGCACTACAAAGGATAATAAATGGTAAAGCCCAACATAAGGAGGCAAGCTATACCCTAGAAGAAGCAAGAAACTAATCGTCTTGGCAACAAAACAAAGAGAATGAAAGCACACAAACATAACCTCACATCCAAATATGAATATAACGGGAAGCAATAATCACTATTCCTTAATATCTCTCAATATCAATGGCCTCAACTCCCCAATAAAAAGACATAGATTAACAAACTGGATACGCAACGAGGACACTGCATTCTGCTGCCTACAGGAAACACACCTCAGAGACAAAGACAGACACTACCTCAGAGTGAAAGGCTGGAAAACAACTTTCCAAGCAAATGGTCAGAAGAAGCAAGCTGGAGTAGCCATTCTAATATCAAATAAAATCAATTTCCAACTAAAAGTCATCAAAAAAGATAAGGAAGGACACTTCACATTCATCAAAGGAAAAATCAACCAAGATGAACTCTCAATCCTAAATATCTATGCCCCAAATACAAGGGCACCTACATACGTAAAAGAAACCTTACTAAAGCTCAAAACACACATTGCACCTCACACAATAATAGTGGGAGATTTCAACACCCCACTCTCATCAATGGACAGATCATGGAAACAGAAATTAAACAGTGATGTAGACAGACTAAGAGAAGTCATGAGCCAAATGGACTTAACGGATATTTATAGAACATTCTATCCTAAAGCAAAAGGATATACCTTCTTATCAGCTCCTCATGGTACTTTCTCCAAAATTGACCATATAATTGGTCAAAAAACGGGCCTCAACAGGTACAGAAAGATAGAAATAATCCCATGCGTGCTATCGGACCACCACGGCCTAAAACTGGTCTTCAATAACAATAAGGGAAGAATGCCCACATATACGTGGAAATTGAACAATGTTCTACTCAATGATAACCTGGTCAAGGAAGAAATAAAGAAAGAAATTAAAAACTTTTTAGAATTTAATGAAAATGAAGATACAACATACTCAACTTATGGGACACAATGAAAGCTGTGCTAAGAGGAAAACTCATAGCGCTGAGTGCCTGCAGAAAGAAACAGGAAAGAGCATATGTCAGCAGCTTGACAGCACACCTAAAAGCTCTAGAACAAAAAGAAGCAAATACACCCAGGAGGATTAGAAGGCAGGAAATAATCAAACTCAGAGCTGAAATCAACCAAGTAGAAACAAAAAGGACCATAGAAAGAATCAACAGAACCAAAAGTTGGTTCTTTGAGAAAATCAACAAGATAGATAAACCCTTAGCCAGACTAACGAGAGGACACAGAGAGTGTGTCCAAATTAACAAAATCAGAAATGAAAAGGGAGACATAACTACAGATTCGGAGGAAATTCAAAAAATCATCAGATCTTACTATAAAAACCTATAGTCAACAAAATTTGAAAATCTTCAGGAAATGGACAATTTCCTAGACAGATACCAGGTATCGAGGTTAATTCAGGAACAGATAAACCAGTTAAACAACCCCATAACTCCTAAGGAAATAGAAGCAGTCATTAAAGGTCTCCCAACCAAAAAGAGCCCAGGTCCAGACGGGTTTAGTGCAGAATTCTATCAAACCTTCATAGAAGACCTCATACCAATATTATCCAAACTATTCCACAAAATTGAAACAGATGGAGCCCTACCGAATTCCTTCTACGAAGCCACAATTACTCTTATACCTAAACCACACAAAGACACAACAAAGAAAGAGAACTTCAGACCAATTTCCCTTATGAATATCGACGCAAAAATACTCAATAAAATTCTGGCAAACCGAATTCAAGAGCACATCAAAACAATCATCCACCATGATCAAGTAGGCTTCATCCCAGGCATGCAGGGATGGTTTAATATATGGAAAACCATCAACGTGATCCATCATATAAACAAACTGAAAGAACAGAACCACATGATCATTTCATTAGATGCTGAGAAAGCATTTGACAAAATTCAACACCCCTTCATGATAAAAGTCCTGGAAAGAATAGGAATTCAAGGCCCATACCTAAACATAGTCAAAGCCATATACAGCAAACCAGTTGCTAACATTAAACTAAATGGAGAGAAACTTGAAGCAATCCCACTAAAATCAGGGACTAGACAAGGCTGCCCACTCTCTCCCTACTTATTCAATATAGTTCTTGAAGTTCTAGCCAGAGCAATCAGACAACAAAAGGAGATCAAAGGGATACAGATCGGAAAAGAAGAGGTCAAAATATCACTATTTGCAGATGACATGGTAGTATATTTAAGTGATCCCAAAAGTTCCACCAGAGAACTACTAAAGCTGATAAACAACTTCAGCCAAGTGGCTGGGTATAAAATTAACTCAAATAAATCAGTTGCCTTCCTCTATACAAAAGAGAAACAAGCCGAGAAAGAAATTAGGGAAACGACACCCTTCATAATAGACCCAAATAATATGAAGTACCTCGGTGTGACTTTAACCAAGCAAGTAAAAGATCTGTACAATAAGAACTTCAAGACACTGAGGAGAGAAATTGAAGAAGACCTCAGAAGATGGAAAGATCTCCCATGCTCATGGATTGGCAGGATTAATATAGTAAAAATGGCCATTTTACCAAAAGCAATCTACAGATTCAATGCAATCCCCATCAAAATACCAATCCAATTCTTCAAAGAGTTAGATAGAACAATTTGCAAATTCATCTGGAATAACAAAAAACCCAGGATAGCTAAAGTTATCCTCAACATTAAAAGAACTTCAGGGGGAATCACTATCCCTGAACTCAAGCAGTATTACAGAGCAATAGTGATAAAAACTGCATGGTATTGGTACAGAGACAGACAGATAGACCAATGGAATAGAATTGAAGACCCAGAAATGAACCCACACACCTATGGTCACTTGATTTTTGACAAAGGAGCCAAAACCATCCAATGGAAAAAAGATAGCATTTTCAGCAAATGGTGCTGGTTCAACTGGAGGTCAACATGTAGAAGAATGCAGATCGATCCATGCTTATCACCCTGTACAAAGCTTAAGTCCAAGTGGATCAAGGACCTCCACATCAAACCAGACACACTCAAACTAATAGAAGAAAAACTAGGGAAGCATCTGGAACACATGGGCACTGGAAAAAATTTCCTGAACAAAACACCAATGGCTCATGCTCTAAGATCAAGAATCGACAAATGGGATCTCATAAAACTGCAAAGCTTCTGTAAGGCAAAGGACACTGTGGTTAGGACAAAACGGCAACCAACAGAATGGGAAAAGATCTTTACCAATCCTACAACAGATAGAGGCCTTATATCCAAAATATACAAAGAACTCAAGAAGTTAGACCGCAGGGAAACAAATAACCCTATTAAAAAATGGGGTTCAGAGCTAAACAAAGAATTCACAGCTGAGGAATGCCGAATGGCTGAGAAACACCTAAAGAAATGTTCAACATCTTTAGTCATAAGGGAAATGCAAATCAAAACAACCCTGAGATTTCACCTCACACCAGTGCGATTGGCTAAGATCAAAAACTCAGGTGACAGCAGATGCTGGCGAGGATGCGGAGAAAGAGGAACACTCCTCCATTGTTGGTGGGAATTGCAGACTGGTACAACCATTCTGGAAATCAGTCTGGAGGTTCCTCAGAAAATTGGACATTGAACTGCCTGAGGATCCAGCTATACCTCTCTTGGGCATATACCCAAAAGATGCCCCAACATATAAAAAAGACACGTGCTCCACTATGTTCATCGCAGCCTTATTTATAATAGCCAGAAGCTGGAAAGAACCCAGATGCCCTTCAACAGAGGAATGGA
Source organism: Rattus norvegicus (assembly GCF_021556685.1). Classification (NCBI taxonomy): domain Eukaryota; kingdom Metazoa; phylum Chordata; class Mammalia; order Rodentia; family Muridae; genus Rattus; species Rattus norvegicus. The sequence goes on from NC_141536.1 coordinate 85,009,812, forward strand.
TACAGAAAATGTGGTACATCTACACAATGGAATATTACTCAGCTATCAAAAAAATGACTTTATGAAATTCGTAGGCAAATGGTCGGAACTGGAAAATATCATCCTGAGTGAGGTAACCCAATCACAGAAAAACACACATGGTATGCACTCATTGATAAGTGACTATTAGCCCAAATGCTTGAATTACCCTAGATGCCTAGAACAAATGAAACTCAAGACAGATGATCAAAATGTGAATGCTTCACTCTTTTTGTAAAAGGGGAACAAGAATACCCTTGGCAGGGTATAGAGAGGCAAAGATTAAAAGAGACACAGAAGGAACATCCATTCAGAGCCTGCCCCACATGTGGCCCACACATATACAGCCATCCAATTAGACAAGATTGATGAAGCAAAGAAGTCCAGGCAGACAGGAGCTGGATGTAGCTCGCTCCTGAGAGACACAGCCAGAATACAGCAAATACAGAGACGAATGCCAGCAGCAAACCACTGAACTGAGAATAGGACCCCCGTTGAAGGAATCAGAGAAAGAACTTGAAGAGCTTGAAAGGGCTCGAGACCACATATGTACAACAATGTCAAGCAACCATAGCTTCCAGGGACCAAGCCACTACCTAAAGACTAAACATGGACTGACCCTGGACTCTGACTTCATAGGTAGCAATGAATATCCTAGTAAGAGCACCAGTGGAAGGGAAAGCCCTGGGTCCTGCTAAGACTGAACCCCCAGTGAACTAGATTGTTGGGGGGAGGGCGGCAAGGGGGGAGGATGGGGAGGGGAACTCCCATAAAGAAGTGGAGGGGGGAGGGGGATGTTTGCCTGGAAACCGGGAAAGGGAATAACACTCGAAATGTATATAAGAAATACTCAAGTTAATAAAAAAAATGAACTACATAATAATAATTTAAAAAAAAAAAGAACCAAATGGTAGCCCATGTGAGAAACAGAAATGCTATAGAGCTCACCAACCTGAATCAGCCTGATTGTTTGGCTAAGTATGTTGACCTAGCTGTCCATAATGTAACCTATTCATATGATCTTGATGATATATGCTCTTTTTCCATACTTTGAACAAGCATCTATGTGACTATAACTCTGAACTTACCAGTCTATCACATTTTCACAAAGGAAAATCATTTTCCTTTCAGTTACAGAGGTATAATACAGGGATTTTAGCTTCCCAAATAAAAGTTTAGTGTGCTAGATTTAAAAGAACTTTTATTGTCTCAACAGAAAAAAGTTATACACATTCTATTCATTGTGTGAGTATAAATTATAACATCAGCTTCTTTACCACCATTTCCTTCCTTTATGGAAAACATAGAGATATTGGTAGCCAAAACTCCATTGAGGCAACTAATTTAATTATTAAAATTAAAGAATTGCAAAATATCTACTTAATCAATCTTAATAAACACTTACAATAATGATGACTTTGTTTTTGTACTGGAAGCCATCAACTAAAATGCTATTTCAGCTGGAACTTTGGGCAGGAGCCCGGCATGTTGCTGAGACCTACACTCGGAATACTTGATGTTCCAGACTTGACAAACTCCTAGATAACCAGATCAAGAAATATAAGATAATTCTAGAATTAGTGGAAGATTAAGGTTGAAATAAATTATAACTTCTATTTCTCAAGTGGACATCAAGAACACTACAGGATCATCTGAGAGTGTGAATTGAGTTTTACAATAAGTTAAGACTTCTTCTCTCTCTTTTGCTTTGGGGTTTGTGTGTGTGTGTGTGTGTGTGTGTGTGTGAGTGTGTGTGCGTGTGTATGTGTGTGTTCATATGGATGTTGGATATGTACCTATGTGCCTTCAGTATATCTGCACTTGTCAGAGGTGAACAACAGGGTCATTCTCAATTATGTTTCATCTTAGATCTAAGATTAAGATTAAGTGTCTCACTTAACTTGAAGTTGGCCCATTTGTAAAGGCTAGCTGACAATAGTTCTCTAGCTTGCCTGCCATCTTGATTACAGGTGTATCACACCACACTCTGCTTTTACCCTAGGTACTGGGCATCTGGGATGTTTTGTACATGCTTATGTTACTAGAAGTGTAGCCTTGTTGGAATGTGTGCATCTTGTTCTAGCTTCCTGGAAGTCAGTATTTTCCTAGTAGCCAGCTGAAGATGTAGAACTCTCAACTCTTCATGCATCATGTCTGCGTGGATGCTGCCATATTCCTGCCTTGATGATAATGGACTGACCTCTGAACTTGTAAGTCAGCCCCGTTAAATATTGCCCTTATAAAAGTTGCCTTGATTATGATGTCTATGTACAGTAGTAAAACCCTAAGACAGCGTGCAAACACATATTTTCAAGTTTGAGGAGCAAAGATTGTACTAACCGAGCATTCTCTATCCAGTTCATTTTTTAACTATTTTTTCAGATATTTACCTTCTTTTAGTCCAGTGATTTAACACATTTAATTTATAAACATATACAAAGTCTTAGACAGAAAGTTCAGCTGACAATAACACTAGTGCTTAATGTATACCAATTGAAAAATATGATCATAAAAATCTACTTTTCAAAGATAATTGTCCAAGGACGTCTTCTGAAAGTGATTGCGCTATTGCTTTCCTTAGGTAGTGTCAGGAAATCGTTGATATTCTGAAGCTGTTCATTACATATAAACATATTAATAAACTAAGTGGGAAGCAAGCTCAGGGATGACTGTGCCGTGTTTTGACATGCTTAGCCCAATGTGCAGAGGCAAAACTGTGCTGCTGAGCTTCACTTAATTATGTGTATTGCATTTCCAGATACATAGTTGTTACAGTCAAATTCAGACACTTTTCTCTTATCCAACCAAACATTTCAAAGCTCATTAACACATCAGTGTCTACATAATTACAATTTCACTTGGCACAGCATTTTCCTGTTGATTGCAGGGTGGAGAATGGTTCCCTTTGGTGCCTTTCTCTCTCATCTGGAGCGAAGAACCTAACTGCTGTGACCACTTATGAGACATACTTGGCACACAGAGGGCCCAGATGGAGATGGCTCCAGTGGGCTTGCAGAGATGGCATATGGGGCTCTGACTGGCTTCTGTGTTGGCTCTTCACACACCTCTTGAACTTCTCTGGCATTAATACATTAAACAGCTGTGGATTTCCTTGTTGGATTAATTTGAACTAATGCATATTCATAACTAGCTTACTTTCTCTTATTATTGATGAAAGACTAACATACTCCTGAAAGGTTGAGAGATAGCGGAATATTAGTATGAAAGTGTATGATGTAATTGGGTCATAGCTACATATTACAATGATTTCTTGCCAGCCTATGAAAGTACAGTATCAAATGACACATATCCTTGAGCTTTGCACTTCTGGTGACTTTGACATTTATATAAATTAATATTGGCATTTGTACAATGTTAACTTTAGAGTGCATATTTATTTTGTAAACAGAAATGTTGTAAGAATTTTATAGTTATACTTATTGTATATGCATTATCCATCATAATGATTGAATAGTTCTTAAGTATCAGGCTCTAAGTTAGACAGGGCTGTGTGGGTGAACGGTCTAAGTTCCACAACGTAAAAAGAGGAATAGTATACTTTAGTCCTAGCATAAGCTACAAAGCAGAACCCTGGATTTGCAAAAATAGGCTTTATAATCATAGCATATTGTGGTTTATGCAGTTATATTTCATGAATTCACTTTCATATATATATTAGATTGTTTTTTTAATTTACATTTTAAATGTTATCCCTTTTCCTGATTTGTTTCCCATCCAGAAACCCACTATCCCATCCCCTCTCCCCATGTTTCTCTGAGGGTGCTCCCTCATCCAACCACCCACTCCCTCCCACCTCCCTGTCCTGACATTCTCCTACACTGGGGCATTGAGCCTTGACAGGATCAAGGGCCTCTCCTCCCACTGATAGCCAACAAGGCCATCCTCTGCTACATATGCAGATGGAATGATAGATCCATCCCTGTGTACTCTTGGGATGGTGGTTTAGTCACGGGAAGCGCTGGGGTGTCTGGTTGGTTGATATTGCTGTTCTTCTTATGGGGTCATTTTCCTAGCAAGAAGAAAAGTTTAAGAAAGAAATTGAAAGTATAAATATTTTTTCAGATCTCACAGTTAGTGATTGTGAGAATCATTAAAGCAATTGAGTATTTTAATATTTATCCCTCCAGGAAAAGTTCATATGAGATGGTGAACAAAGAATTTGTCCATGATATGAATGACATCCTACAAGTAAATACCAATCCTTATCTAAGTGCACAACTCTAAATTTATAACATATCAGCATATTATTATTCTATATGTGAAAGTTTGTTAGAGACCTACTTATATAAAATATAATATATACATATACACATACACATATATGTACATTATACATATACACATGCATATACATATGTACATTTACATCTTGTACATCATGTATACCATGTACACATACATATACATATGCATCATATAGATACAGTTACATATATATATGGATATATATATATATGGATGTCAGATTTCAATGTAATCTATATTATAGCTTTCAATTTTCATAATTGGTTTGATATTATGGCTTTGATTATAATCTATATTTTGCTTTGTTGCTTTGTTTAGTTCTCCTATTTAGGATATATAAGCTGACAGGCTAGCTGAAAGACAGATGAATCACGTTTTACTTAAAGTCAAAGTATTTTCTATGTTCAGTTATTTGAATTCTACATCTTCAGCCTCTGCTTTAACATTAATACCAAAACCAAGGAACTTGATCATAGATTCTCATTAATAGAGACTGTATAATTAAAATCCCTCTTTTAATGCATTGGGTTTATACTTTGTTTACTGAAATTTTCTGCCTGCTACCATTACATAAGATAGAAGTTATAGCCTGCTGTGTCAGTCTTGGCCCACCATTAATAGCAGTAAATTTTCTCTGAAACTGGCTTAGCTCTCAAGTGGAAAATTTTGGTTTCTCTGGAGATTCAGTTGTGTCATGTGATGTTTTTCTTAGAACTGTCGTATGAGAGGATGTTTTTGATGAAGTAGACATGTTGGAGGATGTTTTGTTGAGAACAGACAAGTAGTGTTTTTCTGGAAGTAGCCTGGAAAAAAAAGCATGTAATGTTTTGCTAGAGCAGATGCCTGAGATAAAATGTGAAGTTTGAAAAGGGTATATTACCCAACACACAGTGGACAATGCTCTGTGGAATTAGTTCACTTTGTCACTTTTGGCTGGTCATAGTTTGTTGTGACTTTGTAGAGAAAAATGCACTGAAGAACTTCTGGTATTGTTCCAAGGGCTTCCTTCAACTTCCATGGATTTGGGCCAATTGGCAGAGCCTAATGGTTTCTTCTGGATCAAAATATTGATGCTGACTCATGAGTGGTGTTTGTGAATGGGGATCAAGCTACCACTACTGAATCACATGGACTGAACTGCTGATATCCTGACAATACATACTAGATTCAAGGAAATATTTTTCAACAACTGAACATACTCCCATGCTGTATTAACTTTTCCTTTACATTACCTTTGATAGGTGGTAAGATAGAAGGAAGGTTGAAGCATTTAGTACACATATTAATGAAAGTTAAGAAAATATAAGCTTCAATACTACATTCCTTGTTACTCTATTATATTTAGCAATTCATACGTTCTACTATACTCAATAAATCGCTCTTATTTTAGATATTCTACTTTTATTGTAAAATTTGTAAAACTTGCCATTCTTCTAATGTTTCAAGACTTTATCTTCTACTTCAGTTCTTTATGATTCTTTCTTCTATATTTGAAGAATGATTTCTCTAATCTCCAATCTAAATAGCTAAATCTTGTTATTCTCTACTGACAATGGGTATGTTTATGCATCCTTTTCAATACAGGTTATTTCACTGAAGTTGTTTTTCTGTGGGTTTCCATCTTCGTGCAGGCATACATGTATTCCATTTGTTCTCTCTAAGCTCTGCACTATACCCTTCTCTTAAATTAAAAAAATGAAGAGAAGAATCTTGAAGTCTCAAAACAAATTGGCAAATACAGAGTCATAATATAACTCAGGAGGTAAGTAATCTTACAGAAGATTAAAGCCTTTTCCTAGAACTCAGTTTGGGAGTTTACAAATTCCTGTACGTCCAGCACCAGTGTAATCTGACACCTTTATCATCAGAGTGCTCACATCCACACAGGAACATCTACATCTTTTATTTTACCTTTAATAATTGAAAAATAATAAAAATTGAAAGAAGTTTGAAATTGAACATTATCTATGGAGATTTAATACCTGACTGCTTCATAATATTTAACATGATTAATCTTTTAGTTATGTTAAATCCTGAGGAATTTAATGACCTGTCTGATTCTGTCCTCACAGGAAAACTAGACTAAATGTCATTCTACTATATTTACATATTAGAGAAGTGACTCGGAGGATGGTTAAAAATATATTTGTCCAAAAAGTATTTTAAGTTTTATTGAACAGAAAACTTCAAAGAAGACTATTTGAACCAAAACTTTATACTGTCCCACAAATGCAGGCCACATGAGTGTATCTTCGTAACTCAAACAAATCAGTAGCTTTTCTCTATTCAAAGGATAAACTGGCTGAGAAAGAAATTAGGGAAATGTTAGCATTCACAATAGTCACAAATAATATGACTTGGTGTGACTCTAACCAAGCAAGTGAATGAACTATATGACAAGAACTTCCAGTCTCCGAAGAAGAAATCCAAGAAGATCTCAGAAAATGGCCATCTTGCAGAAAGCAATCTATAGATTCAATGCAACCTCCATCAAAATTCCAACTCAATTCTTCATAGACTTAGAAAGAACAATTGGCAAATTCATTTGGAATAACAAAAATCCAAAAATAGCAAAAATTTTCATGAACAAGAAAAGCACTTCTGGGGGAATAACCATCCCTGACCTCAAGCTGTATTACAGAGCAATGTGGTAAAAACGTCATGGTATTGGTACAGGGAAAAGCAGGTAGATCAGTGGAATAGAAATGAAGACCCAGAAATGAACCCACACACCTATGTTCACTTGATCTTTGACAAAGGAGCTAAAGCCATCAAATGGAAAAAAAGACAACATTTTCAAAAAATGGTGCTGGTTCAACTGGAGTCAGTGTGTAGAAGAATGAAAATTGACCCATTCTTATCTCCTTGTACAAAGCTCAATCAATATTGATAAAAGATCTCTACATACAACCAGATACACTCAAACTAATAGAAGAAATGTGGGGAAGAGCCTCAAACACATAGGCAGAAGGGAAATTTTCCTCGACAGAACATAAATAACTTAAGCTCTAAAATCAAGAATCGACAAATGTGACCTCATACACTTGCAAAGCACCTGTACAGCTAAGGACCGTGTCAATAGAACAAAACAGCAACCAGCAGATTGCAAAAAGATCTTTACAAATCCTACATCCAATATAGGGCTAATATCTAATATATAAAAAGAACTCAAGAAGTTGAACTCCAGAGAAACAAATAATCCTATTAAAAAATGGGCTACAAACTAAACAAAAAATTCTCAGCTGAGGAATGCCAAATGGCTGAGAAACACCTAAAGAAATTTTCAACATCCTTAGTCATCAGGGAAATGCAAATGAAAAAAAACCTTGAGATTACACCTCACACCAGTCAGAATGGCTAAGTTAAAACACTCAGGTGATCGCAGATGCTGGTGAAGATGTGGAGAAAGAGGAACACCCCTCCATTGTAGGTGAGATTACAAGCACTTCTTAGAAAATTAGAAATAGTGTTATCTGAGGACCCAGCCTTATCTCTCCTGGACTTACACCCAAAAGATGCTCCAACTTACTACAAGGACACATGCTGCACTATGTTCATAGCAGTCTTGTTTGTAATAGCCAGAAGCTGCAAAGAACCCAGATGTCTTGCAACAGTGGAATGGATGCAGAAAATGTGGTACATTTATGCAGTGGAATACTACACAGCTATCAAAAACAATGACTACATGAAATTCTTAGGCAAATGGATGGAACTAGAAAATGTCATCCTGAGTCAGGTAATCCAGTCACAAATGAATACACATGGTATGCACTCACTGATAAGTGGATATTTGCCCAAAAGATCCGAAACAATTCACAAACCCTATGAAACTCAAGACGGAAGACGAAAATGTGGATGTATCAACACTTATTAGAATGAAGAACGAAATACTCAAAGGAGGAAATACAGGAACAAAGAGTAAAGAGTAGAGCATGTGCTGAAGAAAAGGTCATCCAGAGACTGCCCTACCTGGGGATCCATCCCATATACAGCCACCAATTCCAGTCACTATTGCTGATGCCAAGAAGTGCTTGCTGACAGGAACCTGATATGGATGTTTCTTGAAAGGCTCTGCTATAGCCTTACTTATATAGATGAGTATGTTTGCAGCTAACCATTGGACCGAGCATGTGGTCCCCAATGGAGGAGTTAGAGAAAGGACTGAAGGAGCTGAAGGGCTTTGCAACCCCCTAGGAATAACAGCAATATTAACCATCCTGACTCCTCCAGAGCTCCCAGGGACTAAACCACCATCCAAAGAGTATACATGGAGCCGCCCGTCTCCAGCCACAAATTTAGCAGAGGATGGCATCATCTGACATCAATAGGAGGAGAAGCCTGTGAAGGCTCATTTTCCCATTGTAGAGCAATGCCAGGTTGTTGAGGTGGAACTATTTGGGTGGGACTAGGAGCCTCTTCATAGAAACAGGGGAAGGAGGAAGGGTAATGGGAGAGGTAAGGAAAGGGGCTAACATTTGAAATGTAAATATATAAAATATCCAATAAAAATAAATTAAAAAATTAAAAAATGTACATTTATGTAAAAATAAAAAATACATTGAGACACAATTTGCTTTGTTGTGTCAACTTTAGACTAAGTGTAATTTAATTTAACAATACTTAATAAAATAAATCTGTATCAGCCTTCCCTTTACTAGTGTATTTATAATTTTAGGAAATGAATGTACTGCAAATTTACTATTATGATAGTAAAACAATAAATATTGTTATTTTACTCTGCTAGGTTTGAGAATTTATATGTATTCATCTTTAAATAACAATTTTTCTAATCAAATACTATGAAAATAATTTATGCCAAGTAGTTTGTACATAGTTTTTTTAAAGAAACAAAAATATAGCTTTGATATATTATTTGTAGACTTATTTACATTTTTACAACACACAGTGTAAATGATCTTTTGTCTCTGAATATGAATAACAGAATGTTTAGTGTTGAAGAAAAACTGAAAACTTTAGAGGTAACATATCCACCTAGATCATTTTTAATAGAAGGAACGAAACACAAATAACTTATCTGATGAGCTTTCAGAGCACATAAAGAGACAAAATTAGAGGACAGTTTAACACAATGACCACTTATGAAATAAAAAGCATAAATTCCTCCCAGAAATAATCAATCAACTAGCCATAACTTCCTTGCCTGATTTATGATGCCCCTCATGTTTTTCTCATAGTGTATTGCCCTTAATTTGAAGAAGAAAGTAGGTAGTTACCCATTAAAAACCAAATTCACTATTGTATTTTTAGGTCCCTGCTTTGACAATTGTTATTGTGGGTTAAATTTTTCTTTACTGGCTAAAAAACTCCATGTGAGTTTTCACTCACCTGATTAAATAGCTCAAAATTAAATCTAGACACTAGGGAGGAATCATTTTCATGAGTACACCACTTGATTTCTTTATATTCCTTTGGCCAAAGTTTGTAGCATCTTCAGAATATAATCTTTCCATCTATTTCTGGAGGGCAACAAAGAATTATGACTAATCTGTATTATTTAGACAGTGTCTTAGATTCCCATGAGCAACAACTTCAGTGAACATATTACGCACCTGGTGTTGTGTTTTTTATCTGATAACTTTTATGTGAGGTAACTCCAATTAAATTCTTACATAAAAATAAAATATAGAGAAGCTGGATATTATGAAATGTTATGCTTCCTGATGGCTTCTTCAAAATCCTTAGTGTTACTTCCTTCCTTCCCAACTCTACTCTGATTTTCTATACCTTTCCTCAATGAATTATCCCCCCATTACTTTCTTTTATGCTTTGTGTCACCCATGTTCCTTTAAAACCTCCCTTAAAACATTTATTTCCTTTTCCCACTGGTAAACCTTTTCTAGTGTCCTGATTGCACAAGGACTTCGAATTAAAACCACAAATCTAAGGAAACTATGGGAGGTTCTGCAGATCAGTGGCAACACTTGACATTAGGTCATGGCTTCTGGGCTTCTGTGGTACTGTCCCACTCATGTATCATATCTCCTTCCTTTTTACACATTCTACCAGAAGAGCCTTCCTCGTTGACTGCCTAAGACTACTATATGTGCAGAATATCCCAGGCAACCAGATAAGAACATGGAGAGCCAAGAGCCTACGGAACAATGCTGTTCAAATGAAACTCTATAGGTTTCCTCAAGAAATGATTATTATTACATATATTTGTTTCATTTATTTTTGTTATATTTTAAGGCAGTTTTTACATCTAGTCAGAACTGTTTCAGGAAATGGGTATATCACTTATCTATAAAGAAGCCTACATATTTTCTTTGGAATTCATGCTAAATATTTGTTATTTGGTGGGGAGGGAGATTTCTGGAAGGATTGTAGAATTAACCTCATACACTTACATTATGTTGACAACTACAGACCATGCCTTCCATTGCACTAAAGAAGAATAGTGCATGTACATCACATCATTTGAGCTTTCTTTTCAGTCAGAAGCATGCGAATAACTCACAGTTGACCCAAGAGCAAAGTGTGTGTTACTGTCTGTGTTTTGCTAGGACACACACTGGACATCGATGATACATCCCTTTCTCCAAGGCTCAAGGGACCATCATCAATGCATGACATGAAATTTTTTAAGAGTCAGAGGTTGGTGAAGACTGGATTTATAGCTCAGTGAACATTATGGAAGAAGGGTGAAATGATTTTAAGAGCAAGAATTCTAAGAAGCCTGAGGTGAAACAGACTTTTATAAAAATGACTGCATAAACAAAACCTAAACAAAAACAATATCAGTAGAATAACTACAAAAACAGACAAACACAGACACACACACACGCACACACACACACATGCAAAATTTAATTAAAGTAGTACTTCACTTTGCTCCTTACCCTCCCTCCCTCCAGCCCCTTCAAATCCTTTCTTTGCATCTCTGTCCAAGATACCCAATTTTAATTTCAAATATACAAATATATAGCCTTTATGATATATATATATATATATATATATATATGTGTGTGTGTGTGTGTGTGTGTGTGTGTGTGTGCGCACGCGCACACACATGTATTTGGATAAATATGTAAATGAAAAATGCTAAGTCTATTTCGTAGTGCACTCACCCACAGACACACACACATGTAAGTATAAATTTCACTTTTATTTCCTTAGATGAAGTGATGAGAATAGAGCCAGACCCATCCTTAGCTCAGAGCATTTACTTCTCTGTTCTTACTTTCACTAGGTCTAGGCCTGGAAGCTTCAAGCCTCTCTACAATCTGATTTTTCAACTTTTCTGATTCAGTCAGCTTCTCTCATATTCTGAGAATTTTTCTACCTGACAACTAACGTTGCCAATATGTTCTTCTGACTCCTTTTCATTATCTGGCTCATTCTGTTATCACCTGCGTATAACTTAACTGGTATCTGTAAAACTTCATGGACACCTACCACCCACCACATACCATACCACACCAACATTTTCCTCTCTTGCTTTTCTTAAGTGGAGTCTGTTCTCTGAACTTTTGAGATTTTTTGCTTATCTTATTTCTGACTCATTCTGAATCATTCTCTGATTCATTCCTTTGTCTCTCAATAAGATGTCATGGGGGGGTGGTTAAAGTTATGTACTAATGTCTGTATTCCAGCCAGAGGTATTAGAGATATGTATTATAGCCAGAAGGAGAAAGGTTATGTGGCATGTCTGAATTCCAGCTTTGTCATATCTTTGGATGTGATCTCTTGACAGAGCATTCATGTTGCTGGATTAAAATTCATCTGTATCTTCCCCCCTTCCTCTTTCAACTAAAAATTGTAAACAGTTTAATTTTTACAACAAAAGCATCTATTAACCCCACAAATTTAACAATCCAAATGTCCTCATGAAAGTTCACTCATGCCATGATCCTTTATAACAGAAATCTTGTTCACTTGTCATTCGGCAAAGATACATTTTGATGCCGAAAAGCATCAAGATTATCCAGTCTGCCAACGTGGAGAATAATCTGTCCTTTTCCAACCAGTTGTTAAAGCTGCCCCCATACAGGGTGGTCAGCTTTCTGCATCATCTGCATTGCTATTTTTCTGAGTCTCTTCCGTCCTTGCTTTCTGTATAGAGGTTTCTCTTATTCAGGTAGGATCTTTATACATTTTGATGGAACCCATAGTCTTTCATTACTTATGGAAATATAGATAAGGTCTCTACTCCAAGGAAACACATTCCTTAATGTCCACGTTGATGTTAAGGTATAGAAATTGATCTAGTTCTGTAACTTTTTCCTATAGTTAGTGTCTTTCAGGAGTTCCTTCCTCATTGGCATTCAAATATTTAAAGTTAATAAAGCATTATTTAATTTATTTCTGTAAGTACATATACCGTCTTATACTGATGTATAATTAGAACTTTATGAATCCACATGAATCAAGAGCTAGCATGTTTTACCTTTAAACTAGATAGGGGCTCGTATTCTATGCTGGCTCTATGTCAGTGAACTAGGATTTGTACCTATTACAAAAACAGAGAAACTATAAAGCCATATTAATAAAGTGTCCAGATACAGTATTAGTTAATGTAGTAGGATTTAAAATCAGTAATATGGCTGCTCTAACTGAAATTTAGACAAACCCTTATTACAGACCTTTAATTCCAAACATTACTTTGTAAAAAGAGGCAGACATGTTTGAAAATGATGTTTAATTGAGGGGCAGATAAAGTGACAAATTAGAGACAGATTTGACAGCGTGAGTCAGAAATAGCATAGGTCCAACATAAGAAGAGACATGATAGGGAATCTATTTAAGAGCGGGGCTGTCTGTGCTCCATTTTGTCCCTCAATTTCTTTTAGACAGCCACAATTCTCAGTCAGAAAATTTGAAGGTGGGTTTTTATCCCCATTCTTCCACTGAGGACACTGTCTGACTACTAAGGCGGTCTCTTCAGGCTCCATCTCCCCTCTGTTGGACATTTCTGCTAAGATCACCCCCATTGAGTCCTGGAGCCTCTCAATTCAGAGGATTTGTGACTTTCTAGAGGATCCCCTAATCCCTACACTCTACCCCATTCAGCTAAATATTTCTCTTCATTCTCCTGGCCATCAGCGATACTCTCCTGTCTCCCCTCCCCTTACCTGATCTGCCTCTTCTCTCACCCCTCTCGACTGCCACCCAGGTTCCTCCCTCCCTATGTTTCCCCTGACAGTTTTGTTCCCACTGCTGAGTGGAATTGAAGCCTCCTCACTTAGACTTTTCCTCTTGTTTAACTTGTTGGGTCTGTGGGTTTTATCATGGGTATTCTGTACTTTTCTGGCTAATATCCACTTATCAGTGAATAATTACCATTCATGTCCTTTTGTGTCTGGTTTCCTTCACTCAGTATGATATTTACTAGCTCTATTCATCTGGGGGTCAGGAGAGCCAGGAGAATGAAGAAAGCATGCAGATGGCAGGGGTGGGGGAGGAAAGAATCTCTAGGAATTCCCAGAGAACTGGGATGAGTGAGGATATCAGGGGTCAATGCAGCTGACCATAGCCAAAATGCTCAACAGTAGGCATATGCAGCCTGGAAGAACTCCAGTAGCCACTAGGACCCTCAGCACAGAGAAAGGGTGCACCAACCCACCTATCAAACTCTTGCCAAATATTGGTCCTGTTTTAAAAACTGCATGGACGAAGATGGAGTAGAAACTGAAGGGACGGCTGACCAGTCGCTGGCCTGATGAGTGACCCATCCCATGGGCAGGCAAAAATCCCTGACCCTATTAGTGATGCAGAGCTGTGCTTTGCAGACAGTACGCTCGCATGGCTGTCCTCTGAGACACTCTACACAGCAGCTGACAGATGTAGTTGTAGATGCAGCAAATTTTGGACACAGGCAAAGAACCGCTATGGATGAGTCAGGGGAAGGATTGAAGAAACTGAAGGTGATGGCAACCCCATAGGAAGACCAACAGTGTTAACTAACCTGGAGCCTTGTGAACTCCTAGAGACTAAGCCACCAACCAGAGCATACACGGGCTGGTTGAAGGCCCCTGGTACTATATATTAGAGGGCTGCCTTATCTGTCCTCAGTGGGAGAGGATGTGCCTAATCCTGCAGAGATCAATACACAAAGGTGGAGGATACCAAGGGGAAGGACCACCCTTTAAGAGGCAAAGGCAAGAGAGGACAGGGAGAAATTCTCTGAGGAGGAAGAGCATTTGAAATGGTAATTAATTAATTAATTAGTATAAACATGTAGAGACAATTCATTTGGCTAATGAGCAACATAAATTAAAAGGAAACAAGCAAAGTAAACAAAACAAATAATAGAAAGCATGGAATAGATGGAGAATGAAATTAATATTAATTAAAACTTTTTCTTATCAATTAAATTATGCAGCAGTACTTAGTGTATTAGAATTATTTTTTGTTTTCAAAGTGAAAGCCAATATTCAGAAATGTTTCAGAAATAAAATGGGTACTAACAAAAGTGTTTCTGGTAAGTGTTGAAGTTAAATGTGAAACAACTGCATTTAAACATTTTTCATTTTTTCCAGACTACAGAATAATTTTGATAAATAATCCCAAAGAACTTGACTTTGTGTAACAAGTTTTGTTTATCTAGACTTTATAGATTACAAATACATGAAAAAAATTTAATTCAGTTACATGAGAATATTTTCCTAGAAATAAATGTAAGTAAGGCTAGGGTTACAAGGAAACTATTTTTTTTTAAAAATTTCTCTCACTTTCTGTTTCACTGCATTGTATTGTAATGTCAGAAAAAAATACAGAAGAATGAATATTCAGGCAAAAGGAGATACATTATAATAGCATTCACAAGTTTCTTTTAGATGGAGAATACTAAAAAGTTAATGAATTTGGCTTTAAAAATTAAAGGGCAGACATCCGCAATCTGAGATAATAGAAAGCTATGCCACAGGGACTGTACTATCTTGACAGAAAATTGAACCCAAGAAACTTGCCTTAGCTGAATCAAAGTAGTAGGAAAGTAACTGCAGGCAGAAAATCATGAACCACAGCAGGACAATGTGTATAAGACAACTATATCAAGACTATTTCATTGAATAAAGACTTTTGGAAGGGCTTCTAATTGGTGGAAATATATTTAGAATTCTAGAGATTGCATATCAAGTAGTCACTGTTATTACTTTTTTTAAGCCAGAAAAAAATGAAACTAGTGTAATTCATTGTTCTAATATGGGGGAGAACTGTTTGAATTATAAAATGACACTCTAATCATCTCAAACCTATGCTGGAAAAAACTATTTTAATAATTTAGAGATAATTTAATAACAAACTATTTATTTTATCGTTAATTATGTGTACATAGATGTGTGGGGATACATATTTGCTATGTGCTATGTGAGTGCAGTCACAGAGAAGAGAAGGTTCCATTCTCTCTGGAACTGGAATTAAAAGAGCTTGTGAATCACCACGGAAGTATGGGAACTGAAGCCATATCTTCTGCAAGAGCAGTAATGGCAATTCTAAACATATACTTGAAATATTACTAGTGAAGTAAGTCAGTATAATAGGTTTATACTAATAATATAAATGAGTAATATATTTGTATCTGCTTTCCGTTGTCTGTTTCTTTGTAACAAATCAATTTCTTTTGCTTGTATCATAATTGATTGGCTCTGAAAATCAGCAACAACTCCAAAGACAGTGACTTGGAATGAAGATCGCTTTCATAATGGCACTGGCTCACATTCTAGAAATTTCACATATCTATATGCAACTGTGTTGCATATTCTTGGTGGTCAATTTGACTGAAACTAGAATTAACTAAAAAATGTCTAGGTACATCTGTGTAGGAGGTTATTTATTTTTTCTACAAGTTTTAGAATTAATTTTTTATTAATTGTTTGATTTATTTACATTCCAAATGTTGTCCTTCTTTCTGGTCCCCTCTTCACAAGTTCTTCACGCTATCTCTCTTCCCTTTGCTTCCGACAGGGTGCTCCCCCACTAACCTACCCACTTACACCTTACTCCTCTAGCATCCCCCTTCCCTTGGGCATCATATTTCTACAGGATTAAGTACATACTCTTCCACTAAGGCCAGGCAAGGCAGACCTCTGTTACATATGTATTGGGGACAACAGAACAGCCCATGTATGCCCTTCTGTTGGCAGCCTAGCTTCTGGGAAATCTGTGAGTTTCAGGTTAGTTAATACTGTTGTTCTTCCTACGGGGTTGCAATCCCCCTCAGCTTCTTCAATCCTTGCCTTACCTTTTCCATAGACATCCCTGACCTCAGTCCAATGATTGACTATATCTGTGTCCATCTCAGTCAACTGCTGATAGAGCCCTTCAGAGGACAGCCATGCTAAGTTTCTACTGCAAGCACAACATGGCATAAGTAATACTGTCAGGATTTGGTGCCTGCACATGGGATGTATCCCAGGTTGGGCTTGTCTCTGGATGGCCTTTCCTTCAGTCTCTGCTCCGTTTTGTTCCTTTAGACACGAACAATTGTGGATCATGAATTTTGAAGGTGGGTATGTGGCCCCACCTTCAAATGGTAAGCAATTGCAATTTACTGAAGGTGAGTTTTTTCTTAATTAAATCACTTCGATGACCTTATAATACAGAGAGTTGAAGTGGAAGATTCACCTTTATTCTGGACTACCACTACTGTTCTGTTTGCAGTTTACATGGTAAGCACAGCTGAAGCCATTTCATTCCATGTCTGCCAGCTATTTCATAATGTGGCTATTATATTTCTGCTAGTCATTGACACAGAAAAATAACTTGACGGAGACCAAGGTTGTGCTGATCACATATGCCATTGTCTTCTGTACAGGTTTGTCAATCTTAAGGAATTCCACAAATTCTTACATAGAACCCATCAAATTAACTATCAATATGAACTGTAGAGTCAAAAATGGCTTGAGTCACAGGCAACATTTCTTTTACATTTGTATGTGCTCATTGTTGTTTTGTGGTTTCTTTTCTTTTTTTCTTTTATTGGATATTTGCTTTATGTGCATTTCAAATATTATCTCCTTTCCCTGTTGGTTTCCTCTCTGGAAACCCCTATCACATACTACCTCCCGTTGCTTTATGAGGGAGGTATCCCACCCACACCTGCCTGCCCTGGCATTTCCCTACACTGGGGCATCAAGCCTTGCCAAGACCAAGGGACTTTCCTCCCACTGATGTCCAACAAAGCCATCCTCTGCTACATATGCAACTGGAGCCATGGGTCCCTCCGTGTATACTCTTTGGTTGGTGGTTTAGTCCCTGGGAGCTCTGGAGTATTTGGTTGTTGATATTGTTGTTCTTGCTATAGGGTTGCAAATCCCTTCAGCTCCTTCAGTCCTTTCTCTAACTCTTCCATTAGGGACCTCGTGCTCACTTCAGTAGTTGACTGCAAGCATTCACACCTATATTTGTCAGGCTATCGCAGAGCATTTCAGGAGATAGCTGTACCAGGCTCCTATCAGCAAGCACTTCTTGGCATTAGCAATAGTGTCTGGGTTTGGTCTAAGTGTATGGGATAGATCCTCCTGTGGGGCCGTCTGTAGATGGCTTTTTCTTGAGTCTCTGCTCTATACTTTGTCCCATATTTTCACCTTTGAGTATTTTGTTTCCACTTCTAGGAAGGACTGAAGTGTGTTCACGTTGAACTTCTCTCTTCTTGAGCTTCATCTGGTCTGTGAATTGTATCTTGGGTATTCTATATTTGGGCTAATATCCACATATCTGTGGGTACATACCATGTGTGTGTTTTTTGTGACTGGGTTATATCACTCAGGATGATATTTTCTAGTTCCATCCATTTCCCTAAATATTTCATGAAGTCATTGTTTTTAATATCTGAGTAGTACTCAATTGTGTAAATGGACCACATTTTCTGTATTCATTCCTCCTATGAAGGGCTTTCCAGCTTCTGGCTATTATAAATAAGACTGCTGTGAACATAGTGGAGCACGTGTCCTTGTTATATGTTGGAGCCTATTTTGGGTATATGCCAAGGAGTAGTAGTACAGCTTTGTTCACAGTAGTACTATGTCCAGTTTTCTGAGAAACCTCAAGACTGATTTTCAGAGTGGTTGTACCAGTCTGCAATCCCACCAACAGTGGAGGAGTGTTCCTCTTTCTCCGCATCCTCGCCAGCATCTGCTGTCACCTGAGATTTGATCTTAGCCATTCTCACTGGTGTGAGGTGGAGTCTCAGGGTTGTTTTGATTTGCATTTCCCTGATGATTAAGGATGTTGAACATTTCTTTAGATGCTTCTCAGCTATATGGTCTTCCTTAGTTGATAACTCTTTGTTTAGCTCTTTACCCCATTTTTTCAATAGGGTTATATTTATGGCAGTAGACCAAATTCAGAACTTTGGTCCTGATGGATTAGTATTATGGTATGTGTTCAATAATTTATATATATATATATATTCATTTACTGTATATTATATAATATGTATTCTTTCTATAAGTTCAGTTCCTCTAGACAATGTTGCAAACCAAATTTAGAATATTTTTGCTCATTTTGTGAATATTTTGTAGATTGTTTAAAGAAAATTCTTTATAAAGAAATGTTGGTGGTGCATATGACCATTAATGAGTGCTACCTTCCTTCTAATACTTATATTACTCTTTTATTCATATAAACATAGTATATTTAGAACATGAGTTGGAAATAGATAGTCCTCACTAACTTCCTTCTCAACTGACTATTGCCTCCTAAATTAATGAAAATGATCAAATTACAAATTTTTCATATTATAATATCCAGAGTACCATAGACAGGTTTGTTTATTTATTAGAAAAATTATCATGGAAATTATGTCTTAAATAAAAAGGTATGAGTGTATGTAAGTATATCAAAACACAATATGTAAAAATTTGAAATTTCTTTAAAAATTGTTCTTATTTCTATTACAAGAAAACATTTTAATTTGGATTATGATAAAATCAGTAGTTTTGATTCCTGCCTTATAATGTTTTGGCTATATATGCAATAAAATATTATTTATTCTGATCATGTAATAATTTACAAATTTTAATTTTTATTATAGCCATATATATAAAAATAAAGGACAAAATCATATATAAATATGCATGTGTATGTCATGTATGTGTAGGTACACTTGTATGCTTCCATGTACCTGGAGGACCAGAAGACAGGCTCAGATGTTTATCTTCATGTGCTCTCCACTCTTGATTTTGTTTTTTGAAACATATTTTATCAGTTTCCCAGGACTTTGTAAGTAGGCTTGTCTGGATGGCGAGCAATGTGCAGAGATTCACTTGTTTCTGTCTCCCCAGATCTAGAACATTCCAGGATGCCTTATTATCATGAGGACTAGAGGTTCTTTCTTCCTAAACAAACATCTTAGTGACTAAATTATATTTTTAGCTATAAATAAAAGAAGTTTAAATCAAGTATCTTTAAAATAGGTTGTTTTTAATTCTGACTTTAAAGTTAAAAGTTACATATTTAAATATATGTCTTGCAGAATTCCAAGTAAACTTTGAGAAAATGCCCTGCCATGTTGTATTACTCTTATAGCTAACGGATAATTTTCATTCAAACTTGAAAAAGGAAAGGATGACCAAGTACACCTTAATGTAAATTTCAAGCTTCATAAAAATTTTCCTAACAGTAAAGCCTCACAAGTGACTATTAATTTCACAAATATATGTCTTTGTAAGTTAAAAATTTTAAATTAGTGATGGGTATCCAATATACTCTCAAAATAATTATGGATACCAACTGCATTTGACTGTTTGATGATCTTGTGACATTCAGTTTCATAATTGGGACTACCCACTAGCATGGAAAGTTCAGATTTTGAAAAAGTTTATAGGTGAGAAAAGTTATTTGAAATATTAATAGGTTGTTGGCGGCCTTCCTATTCCGAAGTCATAAAATTAGGCCATTATAGACATTTCATATGAGTCCATTGCTATCCCGAAAACAGCACAATCATAAAAGTGACAGTGTTAGGTGTCCTCAAGGTAAGGACACCTATTGTTTTTGAATTTTAGGTTTATGGATTTTTTAACATTTCAATGTGAGTAAAACAGACTTGATTAGTTTTTATCATCTTGACATTTACTTTCATTCAATGCGAAAACATGGGGCTGTATTCTAGGTTAGGATCAGTTGAGCCTTTTAAATCACGTTTCAGTTGATATCTTGGAAGTATTATAAAAGGCTGACAATAGGTTCAAGTTATCTTATACTCACCTGACTAAATACAAATTCACACACACACACACACACACACACACACACACACACACACGACTTTGAAACTACTAGTTTTTCATTCCAATGTCAGATTTCATCAAGATGAATATATGTGTACATACTATATTACATATACATAGACACACACACATACACACACAGAGAGAGACACACACACATACACACAAACACACATAATGTTCTTCACAATCAATTTTTTTTTAGTTTTAATCTCAACTGAAGATAAAGAAGACCTCAAAGATCCTGTTGACTAAAATTGTATGTAATTCTTGCCATGTTTAATAGAAAATCAGAGAGAGGAGGAAAGAAAAAAGAGAGAGACGGGAGAGAGAGAGAGAGAGAGAGAGAGAGAGAGACAGAGAGAGAGAGAGAGAGAGACAGAGAGAGACAGAGACAGAGAGACAGAGAGACAGAGAGACAGAGAGACAGAGACAGAGACAGAGACAGAGAGAGAGATCAGAGCAAACAAGGAATTAATTATTTTGCTGTACTATTTTCTATATAATTTTCGTATAAATGTCTCATCTGATCAGTAGTCAAAAGCAAATGTTAAATACAATTTGGCTAGGCATTTTCTCTAGAGTGTGAAGAAAGATGATCTCAGGAGTTGATTTTACTTTTAATATTCTTTGATTTTCATGGAAGCTTGAGGATGAGGACATTGTAAATTAAAATATTACATTTCTCAGATGATCAAATGAGAAAACATGGCTTGGGCTGAGTCCAGAATGTTTTGATATTTACTATACCTAGACCTATGTCTGTTTATCCTCCTTATAATCCTGTCTCTTTTGTAAGTGCAGACCTTAAAGATTTCAGGTTCTGAGCACAGGGACATCAAGGAGGAGTTAGAGAAAGAACTGAAGGAGCTGAAGGGATATGCAACCCCATAGGAAGAACAACAACATCAACCAACCAGATCCCCCAGAGCTCCCAGGGACTAAATCACCAACCAAAGAGTACACATGGAAGGACACATGGCTACAGACATGTATATAGCAGAGGATGGCATTACCTGGCATCAATAGGAGGAGAAGCCCTTGGGCCTGTGTAGGCTCATTTCACCAGCATAGGGGAAATACACTGTGTTGAGGTGAGAGTGGAGCATCCTCACAGAACCAGGGGGAGGGGGAATGGGAGAAGGATGAACCAGGAAAGGATAACATTTGAAATGTAAATACATAAAAAAGAAGTTGTAGCTTCCATCTTGTATCTCCTAACCTATACATAAAATGTTTCAGCCTTTGAGAGTTACTTCTAAATAAATTTAACCTTTCTAGTTCTTTTTGAACAGTGGCTGGCTGGTTCAATTCAGCTGTTTTTCTCAAACTGAGTTCAGAGCTGAAGGATTCAAATGGGCTTATTTTGGCTTCTGACTGAATTACTGTGCTTGAAAAGACTGCCTCTATACTTCAAGTACTAAATTGCTCCAAATCCAACACTTTTGTTCTACTCTGCACTGCACTGAACTAAAATGAATGAATTATCTGAACTGACTTTTTCTTGAAACTCCTCCTTAGTAGACACTTTCCTGCCTGTTTTCCTGAGAGCTAGGCATTGACTATCTCTGACTCATTCTGTGAAATCTTTCTCTGATTTATAACTTTCTCTACTGATCCATTAGATATCATTGTTTGGGATTAAAGATGTGTAGTAAAAAAACATGTCTAAACTCCAGCCAATGGGATTAAATGTTTTTGGATTTTCTAATTTCCAGACTGATCATGTTTTTAAATTTCATTCCTTGTTAAGGCAGCTATATTGCTGGATTAAAATTCTTCTGTTGCAGGATATTTGATCACACAGTGAACCTGAGATTGTAATATTAACTAAAAAAAAATCCTATTTCTAGTTACAGTGTGGCTCAGCCCTTATCACAGATGTTTAATCACTCTTGGTGGAATAAACATATGCTTTTACCTTTAATAATAAACAATGAAGATAAAGTTAATTTGTAGAAGGAAGCACCTATGTGTGATAATGAGGTCTAATTGAGAAGTAGACAAAGTAATGAAGCAAAGAAAGATTTGACAGAATAGAATATGCCGAACATTCACAATAACAGAGATGAAAGAAGCTATTTATGAGAGTAGCACTACCAAACTCATGCTCTAAAGCAACAGTCACTCTAATATCTAAAAGACAAAAGGGCTCAACAAAGAAAGAAAAATTTCAGACTAATTTCTCTTGTGAACATCAATGCAAAATTAGTCAACAAAATACTCGCAAATCAAATCCAGGAACACATACAAACATTATACACCAGATTAAGCATGTTTCATCCCAAAGATGCAGGGACTGTTCAATATATGAAAATCTACGAAGGTATTTCATCATATAAACATACTGAAAGGCAAAAATCACATGATTATCTCATTATCACATGCTGAAAAAGACTTTGAGAAATACCAACACCTCTTGTTGTTAGAAGTCTTAGAGAGATTGTTGATACAAGGTACATACCAAAGCATAAAAAAAGTAATATACAGCAAGTCAACAGCCAACATCAAATTAAATGGAGATAAACTTAAGGCATTTCCACTAAAATCAGGGAAAAGAAAAGGCTGCCTACTCTCTCCCTGTCTATTAAATATAGAATTTGAAATTTTAGCTAGAGTATTAAAAAAAACTAAAGGCAATCAGAGGGATAGACATTTGAAAGAAAGAAATCAAAGTCTCAGTATTTGTGGATGATATGATAAGATACATAAGCAACTCCAAAAATTCTACCAGGAAACTTATACTTCTGATAAACACCTTTCACAAAGTGGATGGATACAACATAAGCTAAAAAATAATCAGTAGCTCTCCTTTATACAAAAGATAAATAAGAATTAAATTATGGAAACAAACCTCTTTATAATAAACATGAATCATATAAAATAGCTTGTGTATCTCTAACCTAGTAAGTGAAAGATCTATATGACAAGAACTTCAAAGTCCCTAAAGAAAAAAAAAACGAGGAAGATATCTGAAGATGGGAAGATCTCACATGCTCATGGATTGATAGGAAAAAAGAAAAAGAAGAAAATAGACATCTTACCAAAAGCAATTAATTCAATGCAATTTCCATCAAAATTCCAACACAATTCTTTACAGTCCTTGACAGAGCAATTCTCTGCTTCATATAAAAAGACAAAATATTCCAAGATAGCAAAAACTATTCTGAACACTAAAAGTACTTGCAGAAGTATCGCTACCCCTGACCTCAAACTGTAGTACAGGGCAATTGTGATGGTTTGTATATGTTTGTCCCAGGAATGGCACTGTTGGGAAGTGTGACTCTTTTAGAGTAAGTGTGGTCTTTTAGCATGGGCTTAAATACCCTTGTCCTAGCTGCTTGGAGGACTGTAGTCTCATAGCAGCCTTCAGGTGAAGATGTAGAACTCCCCCATGTCTGCCTGGACACTGCCATGCTTCTGCCTTGATGATAATGGACTGAAACTCTGAATCTGTAAGCCAGCTCCTATTAAACGTTGTCCTTTATAGAACTTGCTTTGATCATGGTGTCTCTTCACAGCAGGAAAACCCTAACTAAGACAAAGTTGGTATCAGGGACTGGAGTATTGTTATGATAGGCCTGGGCATGGCTTTTCTTTGGAAGAATGTGGATTTTGGGACTTTAGCCTTGAATAGAAGTGGAATGATGATGAGGTACACACATTTAATCCCAGGAGACAGGCATATAGATTGCCTGAGTTTGAGGTCAATCTACAGAGCAAGATTCAGGACAGCCAAGCTTAGGCAGTGTAGAAATTGAAAAACACAAGGCTAGTGATAATGTAATAGAACAAGGAAGCCATGTTCCAGCTCCAGCAAGCAGTAGTACTTGGAAGCTTCAACTATGTGGCTCTGGCTTTAGAGTGAAAAATAAAAGGGACTACTTGGACAATTGATGCTGGTTAGCTGGAGCTAAGAAATTAGCAGTGATTAAGAGGAGACCAGTATCACTCTGGTGAAATCTAGGAAGTGATTTCTGAAAGTACAAAGAAGCTCTATAAACTACAGTGATAGCCAAGGTTGAGCCTCGTGCCATTGCTGTCCTTGGAAATGTGTAAGAGTCACACAGGTGGTACTGGTTTTAAAGGGGTCATGAAGAACATCTGAGGTTTAGCACTGTGAGAAGCCATGGAAGGACATTGATGAAAGTGCGGCCTCAGTTGCAGTTGATGGCCCAGGACTGAAGGGGTCATGAGAAGGACTTGAGGCTTGACACCATGAAGAGATCCTATGAAAGGCTATTGGTGAAGCCTAGTTGCAGCAGAAGACCTCAGTGTAGTGGAGATGTCAGTACCATGAGATAATCAACAAGAACAGTGGTGGTAGGGAAGTAGATCAACTTGACCTTAGAGTGCTACAGTGGGCAGAGCTACAGTAGTGGTGTCATCCATTTGGAGGATACCAGAATGTCATGTGTGAATCCAGAATTGAAAAGAGATGCTGTAACATTGACATTGCTTTGTAGACCCCAAGATGTTTGAGATGCTGTGGGGCTATCTACTGAGGAAAGCTGCTATCAGAGAGTGGAACCAGCCCAAGAAAAAGAAGTTTGTTTCTGTCAACAAATATGAAAAAGGAGTTGGAGATCTGAAGACTGCTTTGACATCAGACATGGAAATACAGAGTTTGGAGTTTTTCCAGCTAGTTTCCTATCTTGATTTGGGGATTACACTAAAGTGACTGGAAGAATCTCAGAAGAAACTTTGGGATTTGTACATTTAGCATTGTTGAGTCTTCCATAGACTATGAGGAATTTTGAAGTTGGACTAAATGTACTTTTTTATTATGCTATGGCTAGTTATGGCCTCACCATACTCATGCGTTTGAACAAGCCTATATGGACCAGAGAGTGGAATGTGATGGGGGGCCCAGGGAATGGCACTGTTGGGAGTTGTGGCCTTGTTGGAGTAGGTGTGGCCTTGTGGCATAGGTTTCAATAACCTTGTCCTGGCTTTCTGGAAGCTAGAAGTCTCATAGAGGTAGAACTCTCAACTCCTCCCAGCCCACATCTGTCTAAATGTTGCTATGGTCCTGCCTTGATGATAATCGACTTCTGAAACTCTAATCCAGCTCCAATTAAATGTTGTTTTTTATAAGACTTGCTTTGGTCATGGTGTCTGTTCACAGCAGTAAAATCCTAACTAAAATACCAACCATAATAAAAACTGTATGGCATTAGTATAGAAATAGACAGGTTTATCAATGGAGTCAAATATAAGACCCTGAAATAAATCCACACACCTACAGAAACTAGATTTTTGACAAAAGATGGAAAACCACTGAACAGATAAAAGAAAGCATCTTCAACAAATGGTGCTGTTTTAGCTGCACATCTACATATAAAAGAGTAGAAATAGACCTATATCTATCCTGCTGTACAAAACTCAAGTCCAAGTAGATCAAAGGCCTTAACATAAAACAGGATACAATAAGCAGCAAGAACCAAAAATAAGGAATAGCTTTAGACTCATTGGTATAGGAGCCAACATCCTGAACAGTACAATAGCCAAGCTCTAAGATCATCAATTGATAAATGGGACCCCATGGAACTGAAAAGCTACGTAAGACAAAGGACACCATCAGTAGGACAAAACAGCAACACACAAATTGGGAAAGGAACTGCACCAACCCTCAATCTGGCAGAGAAATAACATCCAAGATGTATAAAAACTCAAGCAGTTTGATACCAACAACATAAATAATCCAATTTAAAAAATGGGATTCAGTGTTAAACAGAGAATTTGTAACAGAAGAATCTTGAATGTTCAATAAGCACTTCATTCCTAGGCATATACCCAAAAGATGCCCCATTATACTACAGGGGCACTTGCTCAGCTATTTTCTTAGCAGACTTATAAGTGACAGTGAGAAACTGGAAACAAGCTAGATGTCCCTCAACTGAAAAATGGATAAAAATCAGGTGATAACATCTACACAATCAAATACTATTCAGCAATTAAAAACAAAGATATCATCAATTTTGCAGGCAAATAGATTGAATCATCTTGAGTGAGGCAATGTAGACCAAAAAGGACAAGTTCTCACTTATAAGTGGATATTAACCACAAAATGCAGGGAATCCATGCTATACTCTACAGACTCCAAGAAGTTAAACAAGAAGCAAAACCTAAGTAAGGATCTCACTTAATAAAAGGGAATGAAGCAGTTATAGAAGGCATATGGAAGGAGAGAAATGAGTAGGAGAGGGGATGTTGAGGGAAATGTGGGAGGTTAGGATCAGGTGTGTGGTGAGACAGGAGAGATGGACACATAGCCATGAGAAGTAATGGAAATCTGCAGCTGGCCTTCGATAGGGGAGGCTACCAAGAATCAGTGGAGTGACCTTAGCTGAGGCTCACAGCATTGGAGCTATGGAATTTAAGAGGCCACCTCCTACAGCCAGACGGGAAGACACCAGTGGATCAATAGAAACACCAACTTACCCAAAATAATTTCAACCCAAAATTAATCCTATCTATAAAAACTATAGGGGGTGGGAGATATAACAAAGTCTCAAGTAATTGCCAAGCAATAACTGGCCTTTGAGAGACCCATTCCATGGGCAAGAACCAATTCCTGGCTCTCTTAATGAAACTCTACTATGCTTATATGTAGGAGCCTCAGAAAGGTGTCCTCTGAGAGGTTCCAAGGAGCAATTGATTCAGATATATGTACAGATTCATCCAAACATTCAATGAATCTTGGGGATTCTTATGGAAAACCTGGTATAAAAATTGACATTCCTGAACTGACTAGAACTCCACAGGAAGGCCAACAGAGACAACTACCCCAGACTCCTGGGTACTCTCAGAGACTGAACCACTAACCAAAGAGCATACAGCAGTTAAACCTATGTAGTAGATATGCAGCTTGGTCTTCATGTGGGTCCTGAATAATTGGAATGGCATCTCTCCCTAAAAGTGTGTCCTGTAGGTGGAATAAATTCTTCTAGCAGGGTTTCCTTGACTGACCTAAGTGGGAAAGGATGTGTCCAACCCTGGAGATATTCACTGTGTTAGGTTGGGGGTATGTCAAGAGGGAATCTCTATCCTCTCTCCATCCTCTCAGAGGTGAAGAGGAAAGGGGATATGTAAAGGACTTGGGAGTTATTGTGAGGGAAGACAGCCATCAGTATATAAACTGAATCAATTAAAAAGAGAGAGAGAGAGAGAGAGAGAGAGAGAGAGAGAGAGAGTGAGAGAGAGAGAGAGAGAGAGAGAGAGCAACTCAGAGAATAAAAGGAGGAGAGGAATCATTTGTAACAGGATAGTTGTACAGAGACAGGTTGCCATGAGAGAACAATCTAGACACAGGTGAAGATAGAATAAGACAGACAATGAGATGAGACAGATTAGAACATATTGCTAGAGTTCTAATCATGCAAAGCAGAGCAATTCAGTTAGAGGCCAAGATAGAAGCCAGATTGAATCAGTCAGCTTGGAAAGGAGTTTGAACAACGACAGCTGAGTTGAATGGCCCAGCCAACGTTCAGAAAAACTAGAAAGTGTGAGCTTACTTGGCAGTAAATCTCAGAATCGTAAAACATTAGAGGTCTAGATTAGATTGTAATAAGCCTAGAAGTTTCCAGAACTTGCCTATGTTAGCAGATAGAGGCAGTAAGTTTTGGAAAAATCAGCTACATCCTGGTATTCAAAAGTACTTTTCTGTGGTACACCTACACAATGGAATATTAATCAGCTATCAAAAACAATGACTTTATGAAATTCATAGGCAAATGGTCGGAACTGGAAAATATCATCCAGAGTGAGGTAACCCAATCACAGAAAAAGACACATGGTATGCACTCATTGATAAGTGGCTATTAGCCCAAATGCTTGAATTACCCTAGATGAATAGAACAAATGAAACTCAAGACGGATGATCAAAATGTGAATGCTTCACTCCTTCTTTAAGAGGGGAACAAGAATACCCTTGGCAGGGAATAGAGAGGCAAAGATTAAAACAGACACAGAAGGAACACCCATTCAGAGCCTGCCCCACATGTGGCCCATGCATATACAGCCATCCAATTAAACAAGATGGATGAAGCAAAGAAGTGCAGGCAGACAGGAGTCGGATGTAGATCTCACCTGAGAGACACAGCCAGAATACAGCAACCACAGAGGCGTATGCCAGCAGCAAACCACTGAATTGAGAATAGGACCCCCGTTGAAGGAATCAGAGAAAGAACTGGAAGAGCTTGAAGGGGCTCGAGACCCCATATGTACAACAATGCCAAGCAACCAGAGCTTCCAGGGACTAAGCCACTACACAAAGACTATACATGGACTGACCCTGGACTCTGACCTATAGGTAGCAATGAATATCCTAGTAAGAGCACCAATGGAAGGGGAAGCCCTGGGTCCTGCTAAGACTGAACCCCCAGTGAACTAGATTGTTGGGGGGAGGGCGGTAAGGGGGTGGATGGGGAGAGGAACACCCATAAAGAAGGGGAGGGGTGAGGGGGATGTTTGCCTGGAAACCGGGAAAGGGAATAACACTCGAAATGTATATAAGAAATACTCAAGTTAATAAAAAAAAAGTACTTTTCCATCCCTCTAGAGCACATCACAGTTTGAACTCTCTAGTTTTGAAAAGGACCATTACTTAAAAAGATGAGGTATAAAGTATAGAACAAAGTAATCATTTTAAGTGTCGTTTGTGTCAAATAATTTATTCCAAATGATAAGATTAAATTAAATTTTTTTCTTTTTGAGTATAACTTGTGTTTGTTTTGGCATAAGTTTTATTGGTTGTGGTTGACAATTATGGGAGACTACTATACACATTATGTGTATTTGTGATACCACATGTATGTACAAAATTGTCATATAATTAAAAGAGTAGCATTAGAATTTCACTGTCTAAATTTTTATATGTTCTTTCAACATATATTGGTGATATCCTTTCACCCTATTGTCTTTTCTTATTTCTCCAACCATCTGCCAATGAACATAGTCCCTCTTTGTTGTTATTAATAACCCTGAGTTTGTTAAGTGCAGTTAATAGGAACTTGGCTATGTGTCCATCTTCAGTAGGATGAGCATCCTTCCAGCAATGATTTATCCAAATAAAAGTTTCCCTTTCTTCTTCAGCAGTCATTAACTTCTCATAGTTACTCCAATAACTTTAAGTATTGTTTGTCATGTGTACTCTTCATAATGTTAGTTGCAAGTTATGTTTTCTTTCAAGCTCTAGGTAATATTCACCCCAAAATTTATTCTTTATATTGACATTTTAATATAATAAAATATAGACAGAACCAAAATATTATAACAAACACTATTAATGTTTTAGAATAGGAAATAAAAAGGTTGTATTAGAAATTGCAAAATGGTGAGCATCAACAAGAAATAGTAACTCTTCATAAAAGCAGGAACTGGCACTCTACATGGGAAAATGTAATACATAGGGCTGAAGAGATGTCTACAATGAACAGTGCCTACTGCTCAAACAAAGTACCAGATTAGGTTCCCTGTCATCAAAATGGTAATTCACAGCTGTCTATAAACTAATTCCTGGGCATCTGACAGGCATCTGACACCCCTCTGACCATGGCTTTCACAGTCTCCTTCTTTACATGTTGCATCTATTTTCATACAGGATCATAGGTAAACATATATTTTAAAGTGATTTAAAAATTAATACGACACGGTCTTCAATAACAATAAGGGAAGAACGCCCATATATACGTGGAAGTTGAACAATGCTCTACTCAACGATAACCTGGTCAAGGAAGAAATAAAGAAAGAAATTAAAGACTTCTTAGAATTTAATAAAAATGAAGGTACAACATACCCAAACTTATGGGACACATTGAAAGCTGTGCTAAGAGGAAAACTCATAGCTCTGAGTGCCTGCAGAAAAAAACAGGAAAGAGCATATGTCACCAGCTTGACAGCACACCTAAAAGCTCTAGAACAAAAAGAAGCAAATACACCCAGGAGGAGTAGAAGGCAGGAAATAATCAAACTCAGAGCTGAAATCAACCAAGTAGAAACAAAAAGGACCATAGAAAGAATCAACAGAACCAAAAGTTGGTTCTTTGAGAAAATCAACAAGATAGATAAACCCTTAGCCAGACTAAGGAGAGGATACAGAGAGTGTTTCTAAATTAACAAAATCAGAAATGAAAAGAGAGACATAACTACGGATTCAGAGGAAATTCAAAAAATCATCAGATCTTACTATAAAAGCCTATATTCAACAAAACATGAAAATCTGCAGGAAATGGACAATTTCCTAGACAGATACCAGGTACTGAAGTTAAGTCAGGAATATCCTAGTAAGAGCACCAGTGGAAGGGGAAGCCCTTGGTCCTGCTAAGACTGAACCCCCAGTGAACGTGATTGTTGGGGGGAGGGCGGCAATGGGGGGAGGGTCCGGAGGGGAACACCCATAAAGAAGGGGAGGGGGAGGGATTAGGGGGATGTTTTCCTGGAAACTGGGAAAGGGAATAACATTCGAAATGTAAATAAGAAATACTCAAGATAATAATAATAAAAAAACATGCACCATAAAATAATTAATACGACACATGTATTTTATATAGTTCAATTAATAGACTTGGAAACATCAGTAAATTAATTAGTTGTCTGGGAAACACTTCAACACAAACATCTCACTTAAGAATCATGCCATTATCCACCTATGCTGTTTTCAAATTAGGTTTGGGGCTGGAGATATACCTCCAGGGTTAAGAGCAGTTGTGATCTTGAAGCATACCTACGTTCACTTCTCAGCATCTGCATGGTGGTGTACATCAGCCTACAGCTACAGTTCTAAGGGATGTGATGCCCTCTTCTAACCTCTGTGGGCCTTAGACATGCTTGTGCTTCATAAATAAATACATACAGGCAAAATTAAAATACACATAAAGTAACATAAATAAATATTGAAAGATTAAAAAGAAACATGGAACAGAAAAACAAACAAACAAAAATAGCACAGAATCTGAAATGATAAGAAGACTCTAGGACACAAATGACAGTTCTAAGAACCCATCCACGAAGAAGAGATTATCCCCTGGATGAATGGGATAGCTTGATTTACTACGTTTCTTAATATGGTTTTGAATCAGTGTGCATTTTCATTGTTTACACGCTTTTTAGAAGTTTATATGAATAAGTGTGTTTAAAGCAATATTGACCAAAGGTTAGAGCAGAAAAAAACTAAAAGCATTTCCCTATTAAAAAGCAAATATGTATTTGGAAGTCTGCTTAAATGTCTACTTGTGAATTAAACTGGTCATTTTCTTATCTTTGACTCTTAGTCCATTTCAAGTATGTTCTCTGACACTGGTCAGAATTGAAAATAGTGAGAAAAAAAAAGGTCATACTTTTTCCCCTGTTTTTTTTTTAAATATTGCCTCAAAAAGGTGAAGGTTATATTTTTTAGATGAAGAATGGGGTCACTTTAGGTGACAAGCAATGTTAAATGAACCAGATTTGAAGAAACGACAAATCTCAGAACAAACATTATTGTTATAATATGAAGCTTCTGTTTTGTAAATCAGAACGTTTTGAGAGAGTTTTAGAGGAAGAAACTAAAAAAAAGTTTTTAAGTTATGCATGGTATTTGTACATATATGCCATAAAATCATATCACTGCTCACTGAAATATCAGTCTTACTAATCATAAATGAGATACATAGCACCATCTGCTTCCATATACATGGTTCAAGTCAAACGATAAAATAACATACCCCTACTTGTGTCCTCTACCCAGCTAAATAAGTAAAACTAATTCCTTCTACATGTGAGAGAATTATGATGTACATTGAAATCCTCTGTCTGGTGAGAGGCAATAACACAGAAACAGTGACAAAAATATAACCATCATACCTCAAGAATGTACTAAAATGCTTATTACAAGCCTGGGGCTTATTCCTTTGCTGTGTATCTGAGGAGAAATTCGTCACAATTCCAAGAAACAAAAAATTAACATCTGAAATGTTGACTGCGGTGGGTGAACTGAGGAAAAGAGCAGAGTTTACCATACAAAATAATAACAGACTGACCTACGAAATGGCACTTGAAGCACCGAGAGTTCGTTTTAATGAGTGTTACTGTAGATAAGAGTCAGGTGTGCTATTTGCTATGACCACATTTGTACATTGTAGATTCGTATAGGACAGAGTGCTTAGCGTCTCTCTGCGAGTCAAATACCGTGAATTTAATGACTATTTTCTTCCCTGCTGAACTGAGGAGTAACTGAAAAGGAGTTTTGCGTAAAAGGAATCTGTAAATGCTCATCATAGTGAAAGAAAAACTGTGGAAGTCTTGCTCACTTGAGGTTTCTAAGAACGGAAAAATCACAATGTGAGTCTTCAATGCCTGGAAATGTGAGGCCATGTTAACGTGAAAACAGATCCCGAACCTTTGACCCGTAATGTCATGGAGGCTTGTGATGCATGATTCATTCACAGTTTCGTCATTTATTCGTTATTTTGCCATTTAAGCAGTTCATTTAAACTTCTTAAAGGAAACTATATTAAAGCAAAACTCATATAGTTTGGATTTAATTAATTAATTATATAGTTTTTAGAAAAACAGGCTTTTAAATGAGAAAGTGGAGGAACTCATCTGTAAAATGTTAAAATTACTGCCAAGAAGCGTCATTCTTGGACAGAGGAGAAAATATAAAATTATTCTGTTACCATACAGGTGCCTGGGCTATAAAATTAGTGGTTGCCATTTAAAATAATTCTTTAACAGTTTCAGGTTCAGAGGAAATAGGCAATATATAAATAAATATGTATATTATATATTCATTGATTTGAAATTATTAAACAAATTTGTTTCTAAGGAACAAAATACTTGTACTCCAACCTGATGCCCCCAAACCATTCATTATTGTAATAATTTGATATCATTAATTGTATGATTTTTACATATATGTACCCCGTTCCTAAAAACAGCATTCCTTGGGTTTGACTGCCACACATTCCTAAATCTAACTTATGTTTGTCTTCAGAGCCTTTTCTGCATTTGAGTGTACAATTTCACCACATCTGCCAAAATAATCTTAATAATAGTCAGAGATATAATGTCAAAATTTCTTCACTAGAATGTTACCGATCCCACTTGTAATTATAAACACTAAGTCATAAGCAAAAGCCACAATTATTTCTTTTTATTCCTTATATATAGCATTTTATACTTGAATTATCTGTATAGAAGGTATGAACTGTTCTAATTTTGAATTTCTAAATCTTTGAAAAATTCACTTAGTGACTTTTATACTAAATACATTTTTGTACTAAATATATTTAGTATTTGAGGTAGTAATAAATTGTTCCAGAAATCTTCTTACCAGTATTTTGTATTTTGAAATATTATTGACTAACATAGCAATGCTATTAGTCTCACAGCTCTGTAAAATCTGTAAAGGTGGTGAAAACTTATCAGTAGGGGTGTGTGTTAGTTTGCGTGTGTGTGCGTATTCTAAATGAAAGAGTGAGAGGTCTAACTGAAATATTTCTATTTGTATATTATTTCATAGTCCATTCAAAATAACCTGTAAATTACATGTTGCACTATTTTTCTCCTTCTTAGTTATATGTTATCAAATTTCCTCATCAAAATTATTCCTAATAATTTGCATGAAATAATATTTATGGTGAATAGATGGCAACTTGCTCTGAAACTCACTGCAAGATGTATATGGTTATGTTGATAATTTTTGGAAATTTATAATTTCCTTTGACCTCAAAAGTACATATTACTTATGATTTGTAGAAGTTCTGACTTTGGTTCGGAAGAATGGTGATTGATGCTTCTTAATTGTTCTTTTATCCTGAAGACGTTAGAAGGAGTACAAGCTATATATCATAAGCAAAGCTGGCATGGAAAGATATCTGAAACAATTTTCTGGACTCGAGTGGCGGATAAGCTTGATAAGCCCACAACCTGAGCAGCACTTATCTAAACCAAGCAGAATCCCAAACTTAAATTCTTAGCTCAACACATCACCTTTAGTGTATACAGGGGATGATGGATCTCAGACGCTAGGTGACTTGGGCAAACGGAGAACAAGCATGTGGCTAAGGTCATCTTATTGAGATACCATTGCAATCTACATTGAAGTTGTTGGTTATAAAAACAAAGTATCATACTTTCATTTTTGATGAACATGTTTTTGTTCACCTTTTCTAAATAATTGGTTAGATATTTCATAGATTACATGGAATTAATTTTAAATGATTTATAATTTACTTTAAGGACCCTGAGATGGGGAGTTTAGAGCTAACTGACAAAATTTTGAAATTTGAGTATCATCATGCTAGATGAAATGATGTATTTCATTTATTGAATTTAAAGAATAAAGCTGAACAATTTATATGCAGTTATAGAACACAAATTTACATTTTCTTTATTTTATATTAAGAAGAAATTCTAAAGTTAACACTCTTTAGTAGATTGTTTTACATTAAATAAATAAATATTTCCAAGATGACATATCTCTAAAGGACTCAATTTCATATCAGTGCCTGAATGGCCTTATTTACAGTACTAATTTTAAATATTATTCAGCATTAAAATTTCTTTAATTCCTCAACGTTATCAAGATGTTAATAAGTATGCTAAAGTAAACTCTCAAAGATAGGTGTTGCTAGGTTCTATTTGTTCAATTGCATACCTGACATGTGAGATTCACTTTTATTACATATATTTTACTATATTATATCTATTATAGAAATGAGATATTTCAGTCCACTCAGACATTTTAAAAAGATTGTTATGTTTAATTAAATTTATATGTGTGTATGTTTTTTTATTTGTTTGCATGTTCATAGTAGTGCAGTTGCACAATTAAGGCAGAGTAAGATTTCTTTGGAGAGAGTTGCAAATAAATGCTTGTGAGCCACGCTATGTGGGTCCTGAAGACTGAATTCTCATCCTTTGAAAGATCAATAAATGCTCTTAACTATTTAATACTTCCAATACTTCATTTTTACCTTTTATATTCTTTATTTGTTTCCACTTAAATCACTGCTGCATATTTTAGAAGACTTCTTATCATCCTATATAAATGTTCTTTTTACCACTGAGGCTGTCCTTTGATTTAAATCATATATGTTTACTCCATTCATCCAATAATCAATATATATATATATATATATATATATATATATATATATATATGGTTCATCCAAATATATTCACATGTAATTATCTCAATATTTCCCTCAATTTATTGAATTTTTACTTCTAAATTTTGTCACTTGCAATAAACATAGCTGCGTCATGGTTTTATCTTCCATCTTAACCTCAGTATTTTAATTCAATGGCTTTACTCCAATAGCACTAAAGGTTTTTTTTTCTATTTTTTTTTTCGGAGCTGGGGATCGAACCCAGGGCCTTGCGCTTGCTAGGCAAGCGCTCTACCACTGAGCTAAATCCCCAACCCTCTAAAGGTTATTTTTAATGCTTCAATTTACAACAAACACAGGTCCCCTGAGATATAGAAAGGTGACACTCATGTACAATTGCTCTGTCTTAAATCTTAGTGTGCTTCACCTCCAGAGAGAGAGAGAGAGAGAGAGAGAGAGAGAGAGAGAGAGAGAGAGAGAGAGAGAAAATCAAACAAAATGTGACTATCGAATTTGATGTGTGATAGCATTAGCTGGCATATACATAATACTGGCCACTGATTGATAATGTAGGAAATATTATGTGACCCTTGGAGAGCACTTTAGAGGATATATCCAAATCTCATAACATGTTTATTTGTTCTATACATCTAAGCATGAACAGAAATTTCAAAAACATGTAAACATCTATCTTTCAAACACTGAAGACATAAAAATCAAACAAATAATCAAACAAAAATGGTGAATAGGTAGGAAAAAATAAATGCATAAATGAATAAAATAGCCAGGTGGACAACTTTACCATTAGTATTTAACAAATTATCATGAATGAATGATAATTAAAGAACCATCTCTAGATGGTTCCCTAGATGGAGTTGAAGCTTACCACAGTGAAGACTTTGATCTTTTGAGTGGATATGGTAAGGTTCAATTTCTGTCTCCTGAGACTTATTGCAGATTCTTGAAAGAATTTACTCTTATGATTAAACTATTGTCTGCTCTCTGCTTGGTGGGAGTCATTTGGGAGACTCTCATAGTTCTTTAGACTCCTAACATTTCTTCTAATGCTGACCATTACATTCAACTCCAATCAGAAAGAAACGTTACACTGATTCTGATTGCCTCTCACTTGTTACTTTACTTCCCTCCCTTTGAGTACTTTCTACATTCTTCAAGGTTTCATATAGTTAGCTCAGAAAAACCCACCTAATTTCCCTTTCTAAAAGCATTTGCCCATGTCCTCAAATTCCACTGATTTACTAGTCAAGAATATGCATATACAATAAAAATAGGAATTTTCAGAACTATCAATAATTGTATCTAAACAGGATAGAAAATTATCCCAAAATTTTGAGACAAAAGTGCATTGAAGAAGACATGGGTCTCAATTATTTCTTCAAATAAAATGACCACTTACTGACCACATAATAGAACCAAAAATTAACAGCAACAACAACAACGACGACGACGACGACGACGATGATGATGATGATGATGATGATGATGATGATGATGATGATAAATATTAATAAAGGTTAAAAATTGGTTCAAAGTCTGGCTGGTGTTTTGGAACTGAATAATGAAAATACCTGGGTGCCAGGGACCAGCCCTGACATTAGTCTTCTTTCTCCTGTTGGTTCTTCTTGAGGCAGAGGAAGGGGAAGAGCGTTGACAAAGGGTAAGACTTTGTCTTACGAGATATTTAGGGTTGTTGTATAATAATAAGTTTGTTTATCTAAGTCTAAGCAACTATGTTACTGTAACTGATTTACTTATCTATGTCTAAGTCACTATGCTCTGCTACTGTAACTGACCTGCCTTCTGTGCTCCTCTGAGGCCAGAAACTGCAGTCTCTGTCATTTAGCACCTCATTCTAAAACAGCTGGAGATCAAGTAGAGGACTGATTACTAGAGCCTTTTCCCTTTTGTCCCTATGCCTCTTGCTTATCAGTCTAGGGGGGAGTTTGGAGCAATAAACTTCTATTGAATCTTGAAGAGAAGTGAATAGCGCTTGCAGAAGGAAAAACTTTTACATAGCCAAATATGCATAAACATATATGATTTCACATGCGGATTCAATAAATGTGCATTTATACATTTCCACTCAAAATCAATTGGGTCAAGCTTACATACATTATCACAATGACATTCTTACACACACACTTGCATACATTCTCACAATTACATGCTTGCACACACATCCATAGTCACATATGCAGATGGAGCAAAAGACCAAGCATCAGTGCAGAAAGAACTCACTCATTCTGGATGAAAGATGAGCTCCAATCTTTATTACATAGAGAAAGAAATCGCTTCTACCCTTTTAATACTAAGTGAATTAAACCCGTTTGTAAGAGAAAAGGCTTGCTCCTTTTAATAAGACTAAGCCTTCCTTGCTATTAAGAAATGATCTGTTCTCTCCCATGGTAAGGAAAAACCTGCCTGCTCCTTCTGCTCTCTCCAGCTTCTTCTTTTTCCTCTTTTCCTCTGCACTCTGCACATTGCTCTCTTTTGTTATCTATAGTCTCTACTTTATTCCTCTCTTTATTTCTTCTCAGCACAGATCTACTTACCTCAGTTCTCCTTAGTTCAAACCTGACTCTTCAGCATAGTCCCTCTCTAGCTCTGTCCTTTTCTCTGTCCTTCTGTGTGTCTTCTCTCTGTCCTCAGCACTTAAACATCTTTCAGAATACATAATCACATGCTATAAAGTATATCAAAAGTTCATATGAAAGATCAAAGCATAAATTGAGATAGAAGCTACAACAGAGAATGTTCACATGAATATCCCTCAGGAGTAATTATCTGCTTAACCATTCATCACCAGTGTTAGCTCTACAGGTTCACTGAAGGTCTAAAAACATGCATACGTTGTTAGAGAAGTTTTGTATAGATAAGACCAGTCAAAATCTTATCCTCTGTCCTTGCACCTGTAACAAATCATTTTTCCTCTTTTTTTATGACTCTGATTTTCCTTGATCTCTTTCTTTTCCCATCTTTATTAAATTGGGTATTTCTTATTTACATTTCAAATGTTATTCCCTTTCCCGGTTTCCGGGCCAACATCCCCCTAAACCCTCCCCGTCCCCTTCTTTATGTGTGTTCCCCTCCCCATCCTCCCCCATTACAGCTCTCCCCCCAAAAGTCATGTTCACTGGGGGTTCAGTCTTGGCAGGACCAAGGGTTTCCCCTTCCACTGGTGCTCTTACTAGGCTATTCATTGCTACCTATGCGGTTGGAGCCCAGGGTCAGTTCATGTATAGTCTTTGGGTAGTGGTTTAGTCCCTGGAAGCTCTGGTTGTTTGGCATTGTTGTTCATAAGGGTCTCAAGCCCCTTCAATCTCTTTTAGTCCTTTCTCTGAATCCTTCAACAGGGGTCTCCATTCTCGGTTCAGTGGTTTGCTGCTGGCATTCACCTATGTATTTGCCATATTCTGGCTGTGTCTCTAAGGAGAAACCTACATCCAGTTCCTGTCAGCCTGGACTTCTTTGCTTCATCCATCTTACATAGATTGGTGGCTGTATATGTGTTGACCACATGTGGGGCAGGCTCTGAATGGTCGTTCCTTCAGTCTGTTCTAAACTTTGCCTCCCTATTCTTTCCCAAGGGTATTCTTGTTTCCCTATTAAAGAAGGAGTGAAGCATTCGCATTTTGGTCATCCTTCTTGAGTTTCATGTGTTCTGTGCATCTAGGGTAATTCAAGCATTTGGGTTAATATACTCTTATCAATGAGTGCATACCATGTGTGTTTTTCTGTGATTGGGTTACCTCACTCAGGATGATATTTTCCAGTTCCCTCCATTTGCCTATGAATTTCATGAAGTCATTGTTTTTATAGCTGAGTAGTGTTTCATTGTGTAGATGTACCACATTTTTGTTTTTCAACCTCTTGGAATGTGTTCTGAGTAGGAGAAAGTCTGGTTAATATCTAAGAGCAATTAACTGGTGACACCTGGGAGACTGGCAGTGTTCTCACTGCAGTTTTAATCATCAGAAAAAGACTTAGTAGTTGTCACACTATAAAAGAGCTTAATAGTCACGTTATAATTTTAGGAATTCTTATAGGATCATAGTAAGACTTAAGAAGTCATCTATTTGTCTATATAGCATCACTATGAGACAGTACATCTTCATAGGTCAGCAGAGATCTGCTCCAAAGGGGTGTGCTATTACTTAATGATTGTTATTTATGTCTAATAATAACAGCAGAAAAGCATTTTAATAGCAGGAGTCTTTCCCAAAATGAACCCCTTACAGCCTTGCTTATACATATAAGGGGGAACCAGTCGCAGATTATATAATAACCCGAGGCTGGCCATCTCAGGATGATCACCTTCTAGTTATTAGCTTGTCCTGTTATGGCTCCTGACACTTGGGCAGCAGACATAGGGTGTTTTCTTTAGTAAATATACCAGTAGTGTTTATAGATACAGGACTTTGAAACCTCTTTTCTTGGTTCTAGTGGAGAATGAGATTGATGGAATAGTCATTAGGAAATTCTGAAAAAGTTGTCTCCCTTGCAATGCACAAGACATAATTTAGAAGACATTATTATGTAAAGAAAGATTATCACAATTCGAAGGAAATTCAGTCCAGCTTTAGTTACAATGCCTTATCTCAAGGGAGATATGAGGAGGAAGAAATCTCTATGATGCAGGTTGGAAAATGTCAAGGAAAATTCCAGAACCGTGGCTAGATTACAAGGTACATACATGAATTCTAGAATGAATTCTGTTACTTTGTACACTAAGTTTAAAACATTGCCAGCAAAATGACTCAATTAGGAAAGGTATTTACCACCAGTCCTTAGAACCTAAGTTTCATATTCTGGACTCACAAGGCAGAAACTGAGAAATGACTCCTGCAAGCTGTCCTTTGACTTTCTTTATAGGTGTCTTGTGGTACATGCA
This sequence comes from Rattus norvegicus, assembly GCF_021556685.1. Classification (NCBI taxonomy): domain Eukaryota; kingdom Metazoa; phylum Chordata; class Mammalia; order Rodentia; family Muridae; genus Rattus; species Rattus norvegicus. The sequence continues at coordinate 85,050,296 of NC_141536.1, forward strand.
TTCACTTGTGTCTGTGTCTGTGTATCTGTGTGTCTGTGCCTGTGTGAGTGCATATAAACGTGTATACACACACACACACACACACACACACACACGCACACATACACCCACACACACATATACACACACACACACACAGAGATTCAACCAACCAATCAATGTAACAAAAATTATAATAATCATAATAACAATTATAATAAAAACACTGTTTTCTAAGTTCAAATTGATTAATACTTTTTTACCTACTTCAAATAAGATTAATTGAGACATATTCCGTTGTAAAGCTAAGATTATAAATATAAAATTTCCTGAAATCAATATAGGCTATAAGCCTTTGGCATCTCTGGGTCAACAGGGCAGAGAGGCAGGCTTTGTTTGCTTTCTTAAGTGTTTGCTTCCTTCCCTGCATCCACACCATACTATAGAGTAAGCACAATGACTTCCAGGTGGTTTGGGAACAATTGCCATGCCCTATTAAGGAACAAAAAGGCACCAGTATTTTTCTCTATTATCCAGTGCTGAACTTTTTACTGCTGCCTCCCCAGCCCTTCAGTGTGCTAAACAGCAGGCAGAAGGACAGAGATAAGCCAAAATCCACTTCAAGTTTCCAACTGTATGTTGGTGATAGCCTCATGTTGCCCAGAGCTCAAAGAACAATTCCCCTTGATGTTTGCATTCATTGTAATTCACAGGGGAAAGCCTGGAGGATGTGTTCAGAAGTTGTTTGATTTTGTTTTGAAGCCTGAATAAAGAATCTAAAAGTATAACTTTCAGTTTGATAATGTGTTGGCACTGCCACTATTAAAACACATAAAAATTGGACTGTGATTAAAATAGAATAGGTTCCATATGCTAAATTTATTTTTGCAAAATTATGAAAATATAGTAAGTAAATATCAATGAGGCTATCAAAAAAATAGGCTAACACAAAAGTAGCCCAATATTAAAATATAATTACCTCGCCTAACAATGTCCCAAGTGATCTAACATAATGTCCCAAAGGTTATGCATTTGTGGACTATATCAGAAGACAGTTTAAAATTTCACAGTATTTGTAGTGTGATGGTTGGGAATTGCATGATAGCAACTGTCTTTGATGCTCTTTAGCTCCAGGAAGCAACCTATTCCTCATATCCCCACAAATAACCCCAAATGTAGTTCATTATTTCAACAAACTAGAATTTAGTAGCATCCATACTTGGTTCTGTTTTCAGTTCCCAAGAATAGACAGTAGACGCATATACATTTTTAGTCTAACCAGTAAAATTCAATCCTAAACCATGTGTGGAACCCATTAAGTGTTCCTGCAAACATGTACACCAGAAAACTATTAGCAAGAAAGCATTTTAGTCAAATAAAATGAAAAAGATTGTGCTAACTGCTACCAGCCTACTACTGTAGAAAAACTTTGTCAGGTTTAAAATGTTAAAGACAGAATGCAGAACCTCTGGGAATCTCAGAAAGAAGACTGTTGTCTTTCTTGAGTTCAAGGACGAATGAGAGAGAAAGAGGTCTATAAAAGTACAAATGAGAATACAGCTTCAAACTCTCAGGGACAAATTGAGCTGTGTCCATGCCTGGCTAAGAATTCATGGTCAGATCCCATGATTCAACGTCCAGTGACATTCAGTACGTTGTTGGCTGTTGCCAATACTGATTAGGACTTTGCTTTGTTCAAGTCCTTAAAATTTCACTCTACATACCCCAAGAAATGAATTGAATTGAATTGTTTACTTCAATCCTTTACATAATGCTATTATTGTAGATATCCACTAAAATACACCATGAAATAAAACACTATTAAATGGCTTACTAAAGTTTTCTTATGTGCTTTTATTCACTATTTGTAAATGCTTGAAAAACTCTAAAATACAAACATTGTTGACAGGTAAAGAAACTCAACATTATAGAAGGAATATAATTAATTATAATTATAATTAATATATAATATTGCACATATTATATATAGTTTCTTTTCTATCTTTTCTTTTTTTTGGATACTTTATTCATTTACATTTTAAATGTTTTCCCCTTACCCTGTTTCCCTTCCAGAAACCCCCATCCTATCCTCCCTCTCTCTACATCTATGAAGGTGCTCGCCCACCCACTCACCAACTTCCTCCTGCCTCCCCGCCCCGGCATATCCCTACACTGGGGCACAGAGCTTTCGCAGAACTAAGGGCCTCTCCTCCCACTGATATCAGACAAGCCAATCCTCTACTACATATGCAGCAGGAGCCATGGGTCCTCCATGTGTTTACTTTGGTTGGAGCTCTTGGACAATGGGGTGTCTGGTTAGGTGACATTGTTGTTTTTTTTCTATGGATTACAAACCCCATCAGTTCCTTCAATCCTTTTTCTAATTCCTCCATTGGGGACCCTGATTTCCAACCAATGTTTGGTTGCGAACATCTAGTACTGTATTTGTTATGCTCTGGCAGAGCCTATCGGGGACAGCTTTATCAGACTCTTGTCAGCAAGCACTTCTAGGTATCCTCAATAGTGTCTGGGTTTGGTGTCTGTATATGGGATGAATTGCGAGGTGTGACTGTTTCTGCGTGGCCTTTCCTTCAGTCTCTGCTCTACACTTTGTCTCTGTACTTTCTCTCTTAAGTATTTTGTTCCCCCTTCTAAGGAAGACCTAAGCATCCACACTTTGGTCTTTCTTCTTCTTGAGCTTCTGAATTATATCTTAGATATATTGAGCTTTTGGGCTAATATCCACCTAGCAGTGAGTGCATACAATGTGTGTTCTCTTGTGACTGGGTTACCTCACTGAGGATGATATTTTCTAGTTCCATCCATTTGCCTAAGAATTTCATGAAGTCATTTTTAATAGCTGAGTACTACTCCATTGCATAAATGTACCAAATTTTCTGTATCCATTCCTTCATTGAAGGGCATCTGTGTTCTTCCCTGATTCTGGCTATTATAAATAAAGCTACTATGAACATAGTGGAGCATGTGTCCTGGTTATATGTTGGAGAATCTTTTGACTATATGCCCAGGAGTGGTATAGCTAGGTCCTCAGGTAGTACAATGTTCAATTTTCTGAGGAACTACCAGACTGATTTCCACATTTGTTCTACCAGCTTGCAATCCCGACAATGGAGGAGTGTTCCTCTTTTTCCACAGCCTAGTCAGCATCTACTGACACCTGAGTTTTTGCTCTTAGCCATTTTGTTTGGTGTGAAGTTGAATCTCATAAATTTTGAGGGCTAATGGATAGAACTAGAAAATTGCATCCTGAACAAGGTTACCCAGACACAAAAGGACATGCATGGTAGATAGTGAGAAGTAGGTATTAGCTAAACTGTACAGAATACCCATGAAACAACTCACAGACCAAATGAAATTATCAAGAAGGAAGGCCCTCGTTTTGATTTTCATTTTCTTGATGACTAAGCATGTTAAACATTTCTTTAAGTGTTTCGTATATTTGCATATCCATTCCAAATCAAACTTTACCTATATTTTTCCTCTTGTATTTGTTTCTGTACTTTACTACCTTTTATTATTTGCTTCTTTGTTTGTTTATTTTTATTCACTTTATATCACTGCCCCTGCTCCTCATTACCACCTCTAACAATCCTTCTCTCTAGCCTCCCATCGCTTATCCCCAAAGTTGTTGCCTTTCCATGGGATATGCTTCTGTAGCAGGGCTGGATTGTCTGGCCTTAATGGTAGAGGATGTGCCTAGTTCCATGTACTTTCTCTTAATACACAAGTAGTAAACTATGAGAAAATCTTGAAAGCTTGGGGTTTTTTTTCCATTAAATAACTTTGCCTCATTTTCCTTCTTTCATAGAGCTATCCCTACTTCCTTTTCTTATATAATGGTTACTGCTGGTTGATTCTTATTAAGATCTTTGTTTGCTTGACTGCTAGTTATTTTTTTTATTAACTTGAGTATTTCTTATATACATTTCAAGTGTTATTCCCTTTCCCGGTTTCCGGGCAAACATCCCCCCCCCTTCCTTATGGGTGTTCCCCTCCCAACCCTCCCCCCATTGCCGCCCTCCCCCCATAGTCTAGTTCACTGGGGGTTCAGTCTTAGCAGGACCCAGGGCTTCCCCTTCCACTGGTGCTCTTACTAGGATATTCATTGCTACCTATGGGGTCAGAGTCCAGGGTCAGTCCATGTATAGTATTTAGGTAGTGGCTTGGTCCCTGGAAGCTCTGGTTGCTTGGCATTGTTGTACTTTTGGGGTCTCGAGCCCCTTCAAGCTCTTCCAGTTCTTTCTCTGATTCCTTCAACGGGGGACCTATTCTCAGTTCAGTGGTTTGCTGCTGGCATTCGCCTCTGTATTTGCTGTATTCTGGCTGTGTCTCTCAGGAGCGATCTACATCCGGCTCCTGTCGGTCTGCACTTCTTTGCTTCATCCATCTTGTCTAATTGGGTGGCTGTATATGTATGGGCCACATGTGGGGCAGGCTCCGAATGGGTGTTCCTTCAGTCTCTGTTTTAATCTTTGCCTCTCCCTTCCCTCCCAAGGGTATTCTTTTTCCTCATTTAAAGAAGGAGTGAAGCATTCACATTTTGATCATCCGTCTTGAGTTTCGTTTGTTCTAGGAATCTAGGGTAATTCAAGCATTTGGGCTAAAAGCCACTTATCAATGAGTGCATACCATGTATGTCTTTCTGTGATTGGGTTAGCTCACTCAGCATGATATTTTCCAGTTCCGACCATTTGCCTACGAATTTCATAAACTCGTTGTTTTTGATAGCTGAGTAATATTCCATTGTGTAGATGTACCACATTTTCTGTATCCATTCCTCTGTTGAAGGGCATCTGGGTTCTTTCCATTTTCTGGCTATTATAAATAAGGCTGCGATGAAGATAGTGGAGCACGTGTCTCTTTTATATGTTGAGGCATCTTTTGGGTATATGCCCAAGAGAGGTATAGCTGGATCCTCAGGCAGTTCAATGTCCAATTTTCTGAGGAACCTCCAGACTGATTTCCAGAATGGTTTTACCAGTCTGCAATCCCACCAACAATGGAGGAGTGTTCCTCTTTCTCCACATCCTCGCCAGCATCTGCTGTCACCTGAGTTTTTGATCTTAGCCATTCTCACTGGTGTGAGGTGAAATCTCAGGGTTGTTTTGATTTGCATTTCCCTTATGACTAAAGATGTTGAACATTTCTTTAGGTGTTTCTCAGCCATTCGGCATTCCTCAGCTGTGAATTCTTTGTTTAGCTCTGAACCCCATTTTTAATAGGGTTATTTGTTTCCCTGCGGTCTAACTTCTTGAGTTCTTTGTATATTTTGGATATAAGGCCTCTATCTGTTGTAGGATTGGTAAAGATCTTTTCCCAATCTGTTGGTTGCCGTTTTGTCCTAACCACCGTGTCCTTTGCCTTACAGAAGCTTTGCAGTTTTATGAGATCCCATTTGTTGATTCTTGATCTTAGAGCATAAGCCATTGGTGTTTTGTTCAGGAAATTTTTTCCAGTGCCCATGTGTTCCAGATGCTTCCCTAGTTTTTCTTCTATTAGTTTGAGTGTGTCTGGTTTGATGTGGAGGTCCTTGATCCACTTGGACTTAAGCTTTGTACAGGGTGATAAGGATGGATCGATCTGCATTCTTCTACATGTTGCCCTCCAGTTGAACCAGCACCATTTGCTGAAAATGCTATCTTTTTTCCATTGGATGGTTTTGGCTCCTTTGTCAAAAATCAAGTGACCATAGGTGTGTGGGTTCATTTCTGGGTCTTCAATTCTATTCCATTGGTCTATCTGTCTGTCTCTGTACCAATACCATGCAGTTTTTATCACTATTGCTCTGTAATACTGCTTGAGTTCAGGGATAGTGATTCTCCCTGAAGTCCTCAAAGTGGCTGGGTATAAAATTAACTCAAATAAATCAGTTGCCTTCCTCTATACAAAAGAGAAACAAGCCGAGAAAGAAATTAGAGAAACGACACCCTTCATAATAGACCCAAATAATATAAAGTACCTCGGTGTGACTTTAACCAAGCAAGTAAAAGATCTGTACAATAAGAACTTCAAGACACTGAGGAAAGAAATTGAAGCAGACCTCAGAAGATGGAAAGATCTCCCATGCTCATGGATTGGCAGGATTAATATAGTAAAAATGGCCATTTTATCAAAAGCAATCTACAGATTCAATGCAATCCCCATCAAAATACCAATCCAATTCTTCAACGAGTTAGACAGAACAATTTGCAAATTCATCTGGAATAACAAAAAACTCAGGATAGCTAAAGCTATCCTTGACTGCTAGTTTTTAATGAACTTTCACATGAAACACATGTCTGTAACTTAATTGTGTTTTAATCCCTCACATTATTGATGACCAATTTGGTTTTTTGGGGTTTTTTTTTGTTTTTTTTGTTTTTTTTTGACTGTTTGGTTGGTTGATGGTTGTTTTTTTTGTTTGTTTGTTTTTTTTTTTTTTATTTTTGTCCTTTCTCAAAATCTGAAAACTGTCTTAGACTCTTCGGGACATAGATTTTGTTTATGGATGACAGTTTCTTTTATTATGTTCAAGTGGCTGCTTTGACAAGATTCAGTAAACTCACATATGTCCATCATCCATTCTATGATGTAAGTTCTCCATAGTAGCTTGACAGTTACCTTGGAACAAGTCTGATATAGCAAATGTCTCACAACTTCAAAAATGAATGATGTTATGTCTGAAATTACTCTGTTGATTATTCTGTTGACAATTTCACAAAACAATACTTGAGCTTCCAGTCCTAAATGCCAGCATTGACTTTGAGGATTTCCATGCAAAATATCAAATCAAATCTGAATGGAAGTTTGGGAAACAAATGATTTTCTTCTCTTCGAATTGTACCTATGTAATAGTAACTTTTATTCGCCAGAAGTAAATGTTTTTGGAGGCTTACTGGCTCTATTTAACATAGGCCTAGTTCCAGAAGTTACCAGCCTCTGTGTAATCTAATTTAGGCCTAGAATATTTTCTGCCTCTGAGAATTACAGTCAAATAAGCTCACTCTTTACAGTTCTGGGTCCATGATTCAACTCAGCTGTTCCAGCCCAAATTCCTGTCCAAGATGACTAGCCCAAAGTGGCTTCTTTCACATTCTGACTGAATTGTTCTCCTTGGCCTCAAACTAAATCTGGCAATCTATTCTTATCTTCTAGATCACTCTCATGCTCTAACTTTTTATGTGTTCACCTGAAACCTATCTATGTAAAACTGTCTTGTTAAAACTGTGTCCTCTTTCCCATCACTCTCTACCCTCTGTTCTAAGTTGCTTCTCTTTCCAATCTTCTTTCATGAGAGTTGGCCGTATCCTATCTGACTCATTCTGTCAGCTCTTTCTCTGATCCATCACTTTGCCCCTTAATGAAATATAATTTTAAAACATTGTTATTTTCTTTTACAAACTAACCTTGCCCCCATGGGTTGGGATTAAAGATGTGTACTGAGGATATGTTTGTATTTTAGCCAGAGTGGCCATGTTGCTGGATTAAAATTTCTTTTCACATCTATAATTCTATAACCCACGTGTAATAGTGACAAAAATATCACAACTGTAGAACCAAGCTTACTGTATGTATTTCTAGGAGGCCTCTTAATAGGATGCTTATTTGACATGATGTCTATGTGTAAAAGTACAAAAAAATGACACATGTGTACCCTTAGAGGCCAGAAGAGTGTGTGATGCCCTTTCAAAATGGAATAACTTGTAGTTGTGAATGGAAGGAAGCTAGCCTAGATCCTCTGAAACATTAGTGTGTTTTCATAATCAGTGATTCACCTGTTGGCACCTGTTTCATAGTATTGAAAACAATCAGCAGATGATGAATAAAAGTAGTAAAGATTGTAACAGCGATGAGCTGTCTGTCCATTATTTTCTCCCTGAATCAGATTCCCTTTCTGAGTTTCTGTTACATTGAATAAACAAAGTTTTCTCTTCCATTGATAAGTAATGCTCAACAAATTATATCTCTATTCCAAATCTCACCTAGTAAAACAAAAGAACATTGAAAAAAATTGAAGAAGTTACTGATATGGGAGTAAATGTAGTGAAGTAAAAAGTGAGATGGAGAACAGACTGTCAGGGTTTCCTGCCCCTGCTTGAGAAAAGTTAATCTAGCCATAAAAGGTCCCCATCTTAAATGGCTCCCGACAAAACAACAAACCCAAGGATAGGGCAATAGCTGCTTCCTCTGCTTACACAGGAATCACCCTTTGCAATTGACTTCTACCCTCTAGAGTCACCATCAAGCAAGGTATATTCAACAAGATAGTGCGTGGAGTACCCCAGTTGGCTGTTGATTTCATAATACCCTTATTGGCTGAAAAGTTATTGTAGTGGACAGTAAAACTTAGATCTACATGCTGATGCTGCTTTCTGGAGTCTGAATTCCTGGACAGTTTTGTGGGCTGTCTCCCCTTCCTCCTCTTTTTTCTGATCCAGATGCTAATATATATGCTATACAAACTGTCAAACTGTTCAGGATGTACAGCAGGAGTCCTCTTCTGATGAATGACTGGATATAGAGCTGTTTTTCGTTTGAAGAAACTGGATGTCTCAGTAGTTCCAATCTGGTCTTGAACTCCTGAGAATTTCCTAGAGAACTGCTAGCCTTAAGTATTCATTTGAATCTGAAAAATATAGGTTCTATTACCAACAAAGCAACACATCAAAAAAAATATGTGAATCGACCAACAGGTGTGAAAGCAAGTATGTCAACCAGAAAATTTCAGTATTCCATGTCTTTTATATGTTTGATGAATTGGGTCCAGTTTTAGTGGGTTTTCTGGTTTCAAGTTTCCTGATATACAGGAAATCTTACCAACTTTGTACCTGCAACCTTTCTATCCACGCCCCAGTTTCTGAAGTAAAGACTCTGAAACTTATTATTTATAAGCAAATGCCTTGGCAATAACTTTGGGCTTATTCCCAAACTAGCTCATAACTTAATTCATTTATTCTATTGTGATTATCACATGGCTGGTTATGTTTTCTCCACTACATACATCAGTCTCCTCAGAGTTTGGTGCAAATCTCCCACACCTGAATCTATCCCAGGGTTTCTGTCTCCCTACTGGAACTTTCAACTCTTATTTCCTACCTCAGATAAGAGATCCTCAGCATTTTATTGGCAGGTGATGCTGCTATACAGAAGACTAGAGATTCTCTTTACACAATTCAAATGGTATAATCAATCAGTTTACCTAGCTACTTGGTTGTTAGTCCCAGATGTACTCAAGCTTACATCTAAGATGAGACATCACATAGAACAACCTGAAAGTGATCTCTGGTACTAACATGATGGAGGGAATAGACTCCTTCAAATTTTCCCCTGACTTCTACACAAGTGCCAAAGTACCAAGAAACCAAATCTTTTGGGGTTCAGATTGTATCATAGAGAACTGACCTAAGGTTGAACTCTTAGCTAACAGGCCAGTACCTAGCATCATTTTCAGGCTACCTCCCAACAAGACCTCTGTCTACCACCAGTTTCCAGGTTACCCCCAACAAATCTGCATCCCCAGGTTATAAGCCTGGCACTTCACTTTCTAAGAACTAAGTTCGCAGTTTGGCTTCCAGCACCAGCCAATCATGTTAAAGGCCATAATGCCCCCAACCAATTAGATATGTACCAAGCTAGATACTCTTCTCTTGTCTCTATAAATGCTTGTGTGAAACCAGGAACAGGGCTCCCCCTTCCTGCTATGTTTTGTTTGGCAGGGAACCCAAGCTCCAGCTTGAATACAGAGACCCTAATGCAATTGCATTGGATTCAGATCCTCGGTGGTCATTTTGGGGCTCACAAAGTTTTCCTGGCACAATAGTATATATACCAGAGCATGCATACATGTATATACCCATATAACCACATACACGCATTCACATGAACATACATAGGTACAAATCCATACACCAACACATACACATAAACATGGCCATGTGGAGAAATACACATACATATAATCACACACATGCATAAACACAAATAAGTAAATGAATGTAATTTTAAAAGAGCTACTTTTTAAAAAACACAAAAAATGAAATGATCTGACTATGGAATTCCTTTTTCTTTTCTATACTGACACAATCACACATAAACTATGGGAGTGCTGGATATGGGACTAAGTTTGTAGAGATTGACTAGCGTGCATGAAGCCTTCAGTTCCATCCATGGAACCATATCAAAGAGGAGATAAATGCACGTCTGTAATCTCAGCCCTTTGGTGCAGGAAGCATCAAAGTAACAACTCATTCTCTGACTAAATAGTGAATTTGAGCCTAATTCAGTCCATGAGACACTCCATGGAAACACATGTTAAAGACTTAAAATTAATCAACAAACAATACCAAAATCAACTTATAATTGTGATCTAGGTGTCTCTTCTGCCTTTTCAGGTCTGGATATTCCAATGTCTACTTACTGGGTACACTTCCTCTCCTTACATGAATTTCATGTGTAACAAGTCCAATATGTGAAGAACTATGTGGGTAATACTATTGAGTTTATATTCAATCAATATGGATCAAATTCTATCTTAACCAGATATGTTCCTAACATTCTTGTCCAGATACATGTTAAAATCACTACCTAGTTTCTAAATTAATGGGGGGATTGATATCTCTTTAGGTATTTTATATACTACCACAGAGTATTATTTATTCTAAAATTTACCTATACTTTGAACCTCCCTTAATTAAAACACCCTTCTTTCCTCAGTAATATTATTAAATAAGGAAATGACAATGAATATTAAGAACTGTGTTGATGGATTACAAAGAATGGTGAACCAAAGTGAAACAAGAACTTACTTTTAACCCAAATTGAGATTTCAGAATTATAGATAAAAGGTGTGCAGTCCATTTAAAATAAGAGCCATGATGATAGCTAGAAAGACAGGAAGAAATGAATCTTTAACAATGTTGGATTTTATCTCAAGCTAGTTTGGAACATAGGATTGATTCTTAGGGGTCAGAGGATGAGGTAAGATACCGCTGCTCCCACATACATACTGCCAGGTGACCATGCGTCAGGCAGCACAGCCAATGGGCTGCAAACATTAGCCTTAAATGCCAGCCTGAGTTCTTCCCAAGTGCTGCTCTGCTGTGCATCAAAGCAAGGTTCTGGATGCTCAGATCACAGAAGTACCAAATTCCCATGTTTTGCAGTATGGTCAGCAAATTCTGCTGTTTATGGTATGGGCTTCATGCCACCATAGCCAAGAGTCATAAACACAATAAAATAAGAAATGCTACTTTTAGCAGTCAACAAAGGCTCTGTAAAATACAGGGCTCCCACAAGAAGACTAATGTTAGCTTATGAAAGAACACACATGGTATACACTCAATGGTAAATATATATTAGCCCAAAAGCTTGGAATATCCAAGAAACAATCCACAGACCATATGAAGCTCAAGAAGATGGAAGACCAAGGTGGATGCTTCAGTCCTTCTTAGAAGGGAGAATGAAATACTCATGAGAGGAAGTACAGAGACAAAGAGTGGAGCAGAGACTGAAGAAAAGATCTTCCAGAGACTTTTCCATCTGGAAATCTATCTCATATGCAGCCACCAATCCCAGTCATTATTGCTGATGCCAAGAAGTGCTTGCTGACAGGAGTCAGATATGGATGTCTCCTGAAAAGCTCTGCCATAGTCTTACTGATGCAGATGAGGATGCTTGTAGGACTGAGCACAGGGACCCCTATTGGGGAGTTAGAGAAAGGACTGAAGGAGATGAAAGGTTTTGGAACCCCATAGGAAGAACAAAAATATCAACCAACCATATCCCTGCCCAGAGCTCCCAAGGCCTAAATCACCAAACAATGAGAACACTTGGAGGAACCTATGACTCCAGCCACATATGTAACAGAGGATGGCATTGTCTGACATCTGTAGGAAGTGAAACCCTTGCTTCTGTGAAGGCTTGTTTCCCCAGTGTAGGGGAATGCCAGGGCATTGAATTGGGAGTGGGTGGGTGGGAGTGGGAGCATCTTTATAGAAGCCGGGGGAGAGAGATGGGAGAGGGGAGAAAGGAGATAACATTTGAAATGTAAATACATAAAATATCCAAAAAACAGAAAATATAAAAAAAGAAAACTAACATGAATTAGGGTGACATGCTACTCAGAACAATAAGTCTAAGGAGTTAGATTTCCATGGGCTTTCATGGGATAACTGATGCTGGCTCAGCCTAGCTCATGATACATAAATCAAATCAAGACCTGTGAGGGAATACAATATGCTTGAAGATGTACTTTTGTACTAAAATAGAAAGGAGTTTAAACAAAGCTAAATATAGAGAACAATATTAAGTTGGAAATAAAAGTGTAGGATAAATAAATCCACATAGATAGTAATCTCCAAAGAAAGGAGAAATAAATCTTGATATAAATTTTAATAGCTACATAGATACTAAATAAATAAATTCATGCCTTTGATTCCAATATTTGGGAAACAAACAAAGACAGATAGTCTCTGTGCGTTCAAGGCCAGCCTAATCCAGGGAGAAAATTCAGGTCAACCTGGGCTACACAGACAAACCCTGTGATAATAAATATATATCACTGTAGAGAATATTGGACTCCAAATAATCTTTTTTTGATTTATCAAAATGAAAATATCTTATGTTCAATGGTAATGAGCAAATTCAAAATGAGACAGACCTGGATAATAATGAGACTCCTAGTTTGGATCATTTTGTAATTAATTAAAGTGACAGAAGGTATGCTTTGTTGCAAGACAGTGTTTGTGTCAATAGAAAAGGAGAAAAGGTTTTGGATTCCATACAAAATAATAAGGATGATAATTGACAGGGCGACCTCCTGAAGATCATGGCTGCAGAAAACTAAAAGGACCAAAGCATACAATATATGCTTATATAATATGGTAATATATAATGCTAAATTTTCTATTGAAACATCTGTAAAACTGATTGGGACATGCATATGTCTCCAGCTAGAACTTCAACTTACATAGCCAATAATTCTTTGGCTACAAAGTCCTCAAGCCAATTAGCATAGATTCAAAATTATATTACAGTTTTGGTTACACTCCAAACTTATTTAGGAAAGACAGATTTTTTTTTTACTTTCACAGACAGAAAGATAAATATCTCTGGCTGAACTGTGCACCTTCCATATATTGTTAGTAAAGAATAATTTTTTACTTTTCAGAAATTATGTTCACAGAAAATGATAACCAAAGATACAGTCCTGACAAGATCCTCACTCAAGGATGCTGGGATGCCTGATCCTCCTTCAGACAGCTCTGTTGCTATTTCCTCAGGAGTTTGTTTCCAGAATTTCTTTAGGAAAAGTAGCTTACTCCAGATGATCTCAGTACATCCAGCATTATGGAAAGGTTGTACAGACACAGGGAAATCAACTGCCAAGTTCTGTCAGGAAAGGGTGAGAAAACCCTTCATAATTCCTTCTCCACAAAATGTCTGTCAGATATTCTGGGCCAGAATGCTGAAGATGAAGCTCCAGCATTTTAGAATACTGAATAGCTGTCCAGGATGCCAGCTGTCTGTAATTTTCACAATTATGAAAGTATTTATCTATACTTACTGTATGCTCAGATAATATTATTTCTGTCTCAAGTCTATGATGGGGTTGAATACCAGATATTTATCACCTCACTATTAAGCTTAATTCTTTAGGAATTGAGAAGATGATTTTACTTCTAAGATTTGTTGCATGGTAATACAAAGTTGGGATAGGAAATGATATAAAGAATTCTTGAACTCACCTAGGTAGGATAGGTGATAGGATACTTTTTCTAAATTGCTAAATATTAATGGACTTGACATAAGAGATGGAACTCCTAATAATTTTCACAACTTTTCATTTCTGCTCCTATTGTATGTTGGCTATTAGAATAAGAGATGTTTTTTGTTGCTGTTGTTGTTCAGGCAAAAGGGGGGTTTTGAGATTTATTATCTTGTTATATATGTATATATTGCAATGCTAAATTCTGTACCCCAACGTCTAGTTGCCTCAAGTTGAGTGGATTCTCATGTAATAACAGCTTTTGTTTTCCAATATGTGCACCTTAATTAAGAACGATTGCTTGAATACAGATACCTACAGCCTGTAGCTGAACAGAAGAGAGGTAGGCAGGGCTTCAGTTCCTGGGCTTGAGGTTTGTGGCAGATACCATGGTGGAGAGAGGAGGAAGAAGGAATGGGGTACCTGTGGATAGATGCATCATGAGCACGTGGCCCTGAGGGCTGGCATAGGCAGACAATTACAAGTGATAACTTAGGATTTTTGACAGAGAACTAGACAAAATAGCATGAAGTGTTGTTATCCTTTTAACATTTATTATAAATATAAAAGTTTTGTGTCTTTTATTTTGGAACTAAATGATCCAAGGTGATGTAGAATTCCACAAATAATATTTACCACAACAACCAAGTGGTAAAATTATTAACATAATAATTAAAAATAACACTTGATTAATATATGTTACCCACACTGTTAAAATTTCCAATATAGAAATTACACAACAGGGAAATACAGGGACAAAGAGTGGAGCAGGGACTGAAGAGGTCATCCAGAGAGTGATCCATTTGTGAATCCATCCCATCTGGAGTCACCAAACCCAGTCACTGTTGATGATGCCTAGAATTGCTTGCTGACAGCAGCCTGATATGGATGTCTTCTGAGAGGTTCTGCCAGAGCCTGAAAAATGCAGATATAGATGCTTGCAGCCAACCATTGGATAGAGCATAGGGACCCCAATGGAGGCGTGACAAAAAGAACTGAAGGAGCTGAAGGGATTTGCAACCCCATAGGAAGAACAACAATATCAACTAACCAGACACTCCCCCCCACCCAGCTCTCAGGAACTAAACCACCAACCAGTGAGTGCACATCGAGGGACTCATAACTACAGCCGCATATGAAGCAGAGGATGGCATTTTCTGGCATCAATAGGAGGAGAAGTCCTTGGTCCAGTGAAGGCTAGTTTCCCCGTGTAGAAGAATAGCAGGGCATTGAGGTGGGAGTAGGTGGGTAGGAGTGGGAGCACCTTCATACAAGCAGGGGAAAGGGGTGGGATGTGAGAAGGGGGAAATGGATAATATTTGAAATGTAAATACCTATAATATTCAATAAAGTTCAACCAACTGGGGACAAGGACCTTTAAAAAAATAGAATATGTTAACCTCCTTTCACATTTCCTTTTCTAAGGCCAATCTGTCCTAATTGCTTATATACTAGATAACTTTACCCTGTTGTGTCCATTTCTAGCTTCTGCAAGAATAATTAAACCACAAGAAGAAGCTTTGTCTTTGTATGCCAGAGGATTAATCATTACCCTTGAAAACTAGATTTTTTTCTCTTTAACAAGTATCTGAAGGAACTTCATGACTTGTAGGCATTTAATAAAATAGTTAAGTTTAAAAAAACTAAAATATTACAATTCCTCAAATTGGATTGATAGAGAAGTGAATAAACAAATGAATAAATAAATAAAATGTAATATTTGATCTAATATTAAAGCTAAAAGATTCTGTATACAGTTTTAAACCTCAACTCTTTAATTAGTTTTTGACTTAGCCACTAATTATTTTTCAGAATTTTTTTTCAGTGAATGAATGGAAGCAAACAGATGTATGAGATGTTTAGTAACCTTTAAATTTTCAATATAGTCACATAGTTTGAGTGAATAAAATGTGCAATTATTATTTTCACAGCATTCCACCGTCCCTCAAAACAGCATTCAAATTGGATGCTTTCTCTTACAATTTCTAAGTTCCTATCCAATCTCCTCACACTGATGAGAATTTGTCACAGTTTGAGCATATACTAGTATTTGTTTAATGTTAATATAAGTATGAATCCTTTCTTAATTTCTTATTTCACCTTGGAGTGAGAAATCTAGAACTTTTGTTTTGTTCAAAAACACAGAACTATTATAAGAATATGGTTTTGTTTTAATCCCAGGTGTGGGGATTTGGGGCTGCTTTCCAGTATCCAACTATGATTTGACTAGGGCTCTAGCAGAGGATGGTTTTGGCACTTGCAGGTAGTTTCTGTAATTCTATGATCTCTGGAATTCTGGGAAAATTTCAGAGAGCATATAAACGCTAGAGACCATTAGGGGAGTTTGGTGGTTGGTGGCCGTTCAATGGGTGGGTTGCAGTTCATTAGTAATCATGCTCAGAGGAGAAAAAAGAAGAATGAAATTAGATTGACAGGTTCCCCCCTCCCTCTCTCTCTCTTTCTCTCTCTCTCTCTCTCTCTCCCTTTCTCTTTCTTTCTCTCACCTATATCTTTCCTTTTCTCCTTTCTAGTGTAAGGGGGTGAAACTTAGAGTGGAGAGATAGTGTGGAAAAACAAAAACCCCACAATGTAATGAAGAAAAGCTACATCACCTCTCAATCAAGGATGAAATAGCATATTTACAGTACTTCCTTCCCAGAAAATAGTCTTAGCTTGTGGCTTTCTAAGCACTAATGAATTGATGTTAACAACCAATGATATTTATCTTTTAAAGAATACATATTTAACTATATTTATAAATAACTGAATTTATTTTTAAAGTTTGCCTTTCTTTCTAAATCATGACAAATATCTATATGCCGGTGTGACTGTGTTATCAAGTTTATGTCTGTGTAACCATTTATCTCTGTGTTCACCTAAAGGTAGTGGATTGGTACTTACTTCTTTCTTGTGCAGTTAGTTTATTACATCTATATTTTTGTTTTAATTTCAGATATAACATTTATATTTACAGTTTTCACCTGATCTTTAAAATATATAAATACTGATGATATAGGTAGATTTCACCACATTTCCCTAAGGATATTACTAAATAAAATTTTATATCAAGTCCAGATTATGTTTTCCTAATGAATTTTATTTTCTTACGTGTATCAGAATACCGGGGTCACAGTTGAATCTTGATAAAATGGTATACTTGTATTACTTGTGTTTTTGTTTCATCACTGTTCCTGCAAAGTGCAGCTCTTTCTCTTGTCAGCACCTCACTGAAAGTTTAGTTGAGTGATCTGAGTCAACTGTTCTTGGGTAAGGCCTCGACCTTCTGCCATTTCTCCTAAACATGTAGACAGGTGACCTTGCCACTCTACTTTGCAGGAACTTGAACTTCTGTCAGATTCTCTTAAAATCTGAAGTGGTAAATCTGAAGAGGGTCTAGAAGTGATTTAACATATCTGCAACCAACTGATCTTTCATAAAAGCACTATGAATCAATATTGAATAAATTATAATCTTTTAATAAATCAGGCTTTAAAAATTGAATATACACACAGGTCATGAAAATGGTCACCAGCTACAAAATTTAGTTTAAATTGGATTAAAGGTTTATATTTATGATAAATAAAACTAGGAAATAGATTTAAATAAAACAATCAGTAAAACACTTAAGGGATGATAGATAGGAACAGAAATAACAAAGAATAAAAATCAAATTTAACAATTTCATCAAACTGAAAAGCTGTTGTATAGAAAAGAGAACATTCAAGATGTCAGCAATTCTGAATGGGGGACAGGGGATGGAGCAGAGACTAAGGGAATAATTAACCATTATCTGGCCAACTTAAGAAACAATCATCAATCCCTGACATTATTAATGATACTCTGTTATACTTGTAGACAGGAGTCTAGCATGGCTGTCCTCTGATAGGCTCCAATAGCAGCTCACTCAGAAAAATACAGACAATCAAAGCAAAATAATGGATGGTGCTTGGACACTCTTTTGGAAGAATAGGAGGAAGAATTGCTGGTAGTGATGGGGATAGGAACCCCATACAGAGTCAAGTAATTTGGAGTATTGGGGTTCTTAGAGACTGAACCACCAATTAAAAATTTGCAGAGGTTAGACCTAGGCTTCTCTGTACATATGCAGCAGATGCACCTTGGTCTTCATGCAGGTCCCAAACAACTGGATCAGGGACTATCCCAAACACTGTTTCCTGTAGGTGGGATATATTCTGCTAGCTAGGCTGCCTTGTTTGTCCTCAGTGGGTGAGACTGTGCCTGCCTATCTTACTACAGGCTTGATGTGCCAGATTTGCAGAGGTGGCTATAGAGGGGCCCCTATCCACTCAGGAGAAGGAGAGGGAGACTGGAACAGGGACAGGGAGTGGATATGAAGTGAATAAGTAAAAAACAAAACTAAACAAAAAAAATCAACAACAACAAAAAAACAAACAAGATATCAGCAATTCAATAGCAAAAGTAAAATAACCAATTCTAACTGGACATAGACTTTGTGAACAAGATATAAATAAGATTCATAGATGCTCACAATAATAAAACATGTTCGAAGTGAATAATCATGACGAAAATAACATCATCTTCAATTAGGTCACTCATTATAAAGATAATATTGAATGACTGAAGGCATATGTGAAAGGAAATCTTTCCATAATTTTGATAGGAACGTACGTTGCTACCGCAAATATAAAAAAACAGTACAGAAGTTTCATCATGATGAGTTCATTTAAATGTTAGGAGCTTAAAGCAACTTCTCATATTGTATCCACAGGAATATTCATGATAATTACAACTCAATAGTATATACAAAATACTTGTCAATGATATATATCAACTTAGCATTCTTTGTGTTTTTTCTTTTCTTTTTTTCGGAGCTGGGGACCGAATCAACTTACCATTCTATTATATATTATATTATTTTATGTAATGTATAATGAGATGATATTCAATCATGAAGATAATGAAATTTTATGTTATTTGGCAGCTGGAATTAGAATGTATTACAGTAAGAAATCAAAGCTAGGCAGACAATGACAAACATTACATGGTTTCCCTGATACGTAAGATACATGAACTACTAGCATCACACAAATTTCTAACATAGCAGCATTTACAGGAGTCTACGGTGCATATGTCTTATTTTACAGATTCTAATTTTATTCTTAAATGGGGGAAATACTATTTATTGTCCTAGTAGTAGCTAAGTGTGTGTGTGTGTGTGTGTGTGTGTGTGTGTATGTGTATGTGAGTGTGTGTGTGTGTGTGTGTGTGTGTGTGTGTACATAGAAACTGAACAATATTGATTGCACCATATTTTTTTAAATATTTGAGGAGGTAGCTTTACTTACTAAGTATCTTAGTTTTCTTTCCTGTTACTATCTTAAAACACCTGACAAAAGAAACTTCAATGAGAAAGGATTTTTCTCACACCAGAATCCATATTATCGTGAGTTAAATCTTGTTTTAGGAGCTTGAGCCAACTGATTACATTCCATTCACAGTGCAGAAGCAGAGAGCAATGAATGCATTACAAAACTCAAGCATGTTGGAATTTGAAAGCCAATTAAGTGGTTAACAGAAAATGGCCAGTGTTCCAGTACTCACATAGTAACTTATAACCTTCTGTAGCTCCAGATTCAGATAAGTATGATAGATGTGCTCTTCTGGCCTTTGTAGGCACCAGGCATGAACATGATGTACCAACATGAAAGTAGACAAAATATCTATGCAGATAGCAGATTAAAAATAAAATAGAATAAAGTCTTGAGTAACACCTAGTACTTGGCTGTAGGTCTATGTATCTGTTTCCATCAACTCCTAGATGAAGATCCTCAGAATATAGTAACGCTAGGTTCCAGTCTGCCACTGTAGTAGAATATCACTAATAGTTTCAGGGGTATACTTTCTTTCATGGGATGGGTCTCAAGTTATACTAGTCATTGCTTGGCCATCACCTCCAATTCTGTTTCATCTTTGACTCAAACAAATGTAAACTGGAAACAGGAAACCAAAGCCTAGGAGTCTGCCTCCAAATGCCTGTGGATACTTGCTGGGATAAATTCTTGATTATTAAAGTTAAGCAAAACATATAATGAGTGCAGACTATTCTGTCCAGATGAGTTTGGGATGTATAACAAAGCCTGCTGATGTAGTCTAAGAAAACAAGAGAGTAAGCAGTCTTCATTCAGGGCTTTTCCTTTAAGCTCAAGCTTTTAGCTTGTGCCATGAAATCTCTAGAATAACATAATTGGTAAGTTGAAATATACCCTTTCCCAGATTTGTTGCTCTTGATCAAGTTGTTCATCACAACAGTGCAGAATTAAACTAGAACATTGACCAAATAAGATATCTAGAGCATTAATCTTTCTTAAAATATATTAATATGTTTAAAACCTTTAGTTCTATTCACAAAATCATGGCAACTATATTTTTAATCAACTAAGAAATGATCATTAATGTTCAATAAGAAACTCTATTTAAGAGCTGAACATTAAGACTACATTTTCTCTATGACTTCATTTCCCTACCTTTGACGACAGTGACAAACAGATTCATCTAGATGATCGATAACACTCATTAAGAATGATAGGTAATCTAAGAATTTTTAGTTGAGTCTAGGTAATTACTTTTGTACCTATGCTTATCCAGTTGAAAAGTTTCTCAAGCTCTTTTTCCAACATATCATAATAGATGTTAGATTAACTATTCTGACATGCTAAATTGGACAGAGGAATCCTGCTGCACTTAAGAGCTTGAGTTTGAAATCAGGCTGTATTATTGATAATATGCATGCCTCTAGGCAGCTTCCTCTCCCTGACTCTATTTTCTTGACTATAAATAGGGTAATGCGAACTTTAAAATGTATGTGATCATTTATTGTAATAAGTAGATAAAAGTGCCGAGAACAGTGTATGTAGGAACCAAATGTTAAATGAATTTGATTAATCAAGCTGCTTTAGTGAACGTGATATTCATAGTCACCAGAAAACCTCTTCCAATTGAGTAAATTTTACCTTAAATTTTAATTTCTGGCGGTACTTACATTTTCAATTTTGTTCTAGTTGAAATTATGAAAATTTACTTCTATTTCCTTCACTCCAAGACCTAAAATAAGCAATCTCCTTTTCTTTAATTCTCACATCAATTTGTACTAATAAAACAAATTTAATACACATATATGTGTGTTTGTACTATATAGCATATGCATATATAGATATAGATATGTGGATATATGTATATGTGTGCACATATATGTTTGATTAGTAGTATTTTAAGATTTTTATTCTCTTTGGCTGCTTAAAAGATACTTGTGTAGTTTTGTGTGTGTAGTCAGAACTAAAATTAAAGGAAAATTTAGCTATAGGAAATGAAATGCTTTTTGCTTGCTCATTTCTGTATGTCTTATTGTTGACTTATTTTGATGTCAAAGAAGATGTGGAAGCCTTACCATTTGTTTACAATTGCTATTGTTCTTTAGAGAGGTTTAGATGAATATTCACTTATTATAACTCTGTCATACAATTAATTGAGAGATTGACTTCAATTTAAATTTGATTATTATTCAAAGAGCTTTTTTAACAATTCCTGAATAAAGAATTTTATACTCTGCATTGTTTTTAATGAAGTATTAAGAGTTCTATTTTCCTTATTAAAGAAAACAGTGTGCACCCTGCTCCCAAATCCCATGGTAGAGAGAGCTGGTCACCCAGAAGTGTGGGCAATTCTGAGATTGAAGGATAGGAGAGACCGCCACTTCTGCCCATCTTTGCCCACATCCCTGGCCCAAGAGGAAACTGTATAGGGCCTCTGGACACAGGAAGATAGGAGCGGTCCAGACTGTGCCCAGATCTGAACGGAACTGGTCAAACAGCTCCCTGCACCCAAATCCCATGGGAGGGAGAGCTAGACCTTCAGAGAGGCAGACACTCCTGGGAAACCAGAGGACACTACTCTCTGCCCACATTTCTGACTCTAGAGGAAAACACCTAGCGCCATCTGGGCCCATAGCACATAGGGACCTAGGAGAAGAACAGGCAGGCCTTTCTGGTTCCTGCCCACAGGGACAGCTGAAGGCCAGCAGACCAGAATGACTACATGCCTGAGAGCAGAACACTCTGTTCCCATAATTGGCTGAAAGAGAACAGGAAAACAGGTCTATAGCACTCA
Source organism: Rattus norvegicus (assembly GCF_021556685.1). Lineage (NCBI taxonomy): Eukaryota > Metazoa > Chordata > Mammalia > Rodentia > Muridae > Rattus > Rattus norvegicus. The sequence goes on from NC_141536.1 coordinate 85,072,185, forward strand.
TGACACACAGGCGTATAGGACGGTCAAGCCACTATCAGAAACAGCAAGACAACATAACACCAGAGACAACCTGATGGCAAGAAGAAATCACAGGAACCCAAGCAACAGAAACCAAGACTATATGGCATGAACAGAGCCCAATTCTCCCACCAAAGCAAACACTGAATAACCAAACACAACAGAAAAGCAAGATCTAGTTTCAAAATCACGTTTTATCACAATGATGGAGGACTTTAAGAAGATCATAAATAACTCCCTTAAGGAAATACAGAACAACGCAAGTAAACAACTAGAAGCCCGTGAAGAGGAAACACAAAAACCCTTTAAGAACTACTAGAAAAACAACAAAACAGGAGAAGGAAATGAACAAAACCATCCAGGAGTTAAAAATGGAAATAGAAACAATAAAGAAAGTACAAAGGGATACAAGCCTAGAGATAGAAAACTTAGGGAAGAGATTAGGAGTCACAGATGTGAGCATCACCAACAGAATACAGGAGATAAAAGAAAGAATCTCAGGCCTCAACAGATACAGAAAGAGAAATAATCACATGCATCCTATCAGACCACTATGGGCTAAGGCTGGTCTTCAGTAGAAATAAGGGAAGAACGTCCACATATACATGGAAGTTGAACAATGCTCCACTCGATGATAACCTGGTCAAGGAAGAAATAAAGAAAGAAATTAAAGATTTCTTAAAATTTAATGAAAGTGAAGGTACAACATGCCCAAACTTATGGGACACAAAGAAAGCTGTACTAAGAGGAAAACTCATAGCTCTGAGTGCCTGCAGAAAGAAACAGGAGAGAACATATATCAGCAGCTTGATGGCACACCTAAAAGCTCTAGAACAAAAAGACACAAATACACCCAGGAGGAGTAAAAGGCAAGGCATAATCAAACTCATAGCTGAAATCAACCAAGTAGAATCAAAAATGACTATACAAAGAATCAACAGAACCAAAAGTTGATTCTTTGAGAAAATCAAAAAGATAAATAAACCCTTAGCCAGACTAACCAGAGGACACAGAGAGTATGTCCAAATCAACAAAATCGAAATGAAATGGAGACATAACAACAGAATCAGAGAAAATTGAAAAAATCATTAGATCCTACTAAAAAAGTCTATATTCAACAAAACTTGAAAATCTGGAGGAAATAGACAATTTCCTAGAAAGATACCAGGTACCAAAGTTAATTCAGGAACAGATAAACCATATAAACAAATCCATAACTCCTAAAGAAATAGAAGCAGTCAGTAAAATTCTCCGAAACAAAAAGAGCCCAGGTCCAGAGGGGTTCAGTGCAGAATTCTATCAGACCTTCACAGAAGACCTCATACCAATACTATACAAACTATTCCACAAAATTGAAATAGACGGAGCACTACTGAATTCCTACTATGAAGCCACCATTACCCTTGTACCTAAAGTAGGCTTCATCCCAGGTATGCTGGGATGGATTAATACATGGAAAACCATCAACATAATCCACTACATAAACAAACTGAAAGATAAAAATCACAGTATCATTTCTTTAGATGCTAAAAGCATGTGACAAAATTCAACACCCCTTCATGATCAAAGTCCTGGAAAGAACAGGAATTCAAGGCCCATACCTGAACACAGTGAAAGCCATATACAGCTAGCTAACATTAAACTAAATGGAGAGAAACTTGAAGCAATCCCACTAAGTCCTTGAAGCAGGACTAGACAAGGCTGCCCACTCTTTCCCTACTTATTCAATATAGTTCTCAAAGTTCTAGACGGAGCAATAAGATAACAAAAGGCAATCAAGGCATACAGGTTGTAAAGGAAGAAGTCAAAATATCACTATTTGCAGATGATATGATCATATATTTAAGTGACCCCAAAAGTTCCACGAGAGAAAACCTGATAAACACCTTCAGCAAAGTGGCTAGGTATAAAATTAACTCAAATAAATCAGTAGCCTTCCTCTACACAAAAGAGAAACAAGCCGAGAAAGAAAATAGGGAACAGCACACTTCATAATAATATAAAATACCTCGGTGTGACTTTAACCAAGCAAGTGAAAGATTTGTATGTTAAGTACTTCAAGTCTCTAAAGTAAGAATTTAAAGAAGATCTCAGAAGATGGAAAGATCTCCCATGTTCATGGATTATCAGGATTAATAGAATGAAAATGGCCATTTTACCAAAAGTGATCTACAGAATCAATGCAATCCCCATCAAAATTCCAACCCAATTCTTCATAGAGTTAGACAGAACAATTTGCAAATTCATCTGGAATAACAAAAACACTGGATAGCTAAAACTATCCTCAACAATGAAAGGACTTCCAGGGGTATCACTGTCCTTGAACTCAAGCAGTATTACAGAGCATTAGTGATAAAAAATGTATTTTATTTGTACATAGACAAACAGAGAGAGGAGTGGAAAGGAATTGAAAACACAGAAATGTACCCACACACCTATAGTCATTGAACTTTGACAAAGGAGATAAAACCTTCCAGTGGAAGAAAGATAGCATTTTCAGCCAATGGTGCTGGTTCAACAGGAGGTCAGCATGTAGAAGAATGCAAATCAATCCATTCTTATCATCATGTACAAAGCTTAAGTTCAAGTGGATCAAGGACCTCCACATCAAACCAGATACACTCAAACTAATAGAAGAAAAAGTGGGGAAGAATCTCAAACACATGGGCACTGGAGAAAGTTTCCTGAACAAAACACCAATGGCTTATGCTCTAAGATCAAGAATCAACAAATGGGATCTCATAAAGGTAAAAAACTTCTGTAAGGCAAAGGACACTGTCGTTAGGGGATAACAGCAACCAACAGATTGGGAAAAAAAATCTTTACCAATCTTACAACTTATAGAGGGCTTATATCCAAAATATATGAAGAACTCACAAAGTTAGACTGCAGGGAGACAAATAGCCCTATTAAAAATGGGGTTCAGGGGGTTGGGGATTTAGCTCAGTGGTAGAGCGCTTGCCTAGGAAGCGCAAGGCCCTGGGTTCAGTCCCCAGCTCCGGAAAAAAAAAATGGGGTTCAGAGCTAAACAAAGAATTCACAGCTCAGGAATATCTAATGGCTGAGAAGCAGCTAAAGAAATGTTCAACATCTTTAGTCATAAGGGAAATGCAAATCAAAACAACCCTGAGATTTCACCTCACACCAGTCAGAATGGCTAAGATCAAAACCTCCGGTGACAGCAGATGCTGGCGAGGATGTGGAGAAAGTGGAACACTCCTCCATTGTTGGTGGGATTGCAGACTGGTACGACCATTTTGGAAATCAGTCTGGAGGTTCCTTGGAAAATTGGACATTGAACTACCGGAGGACCCAGCTATACCTCTCATGAGTATATACCCAAAAGGTGCTCCAACGTACAACAAAGACACAAGCTCCATTGTGTCCATAGAAGCCTTATTTATAATAGTCAGAAGCTGGAAAGAACCCAGATGCCCTTCGACAGAGGAAGGATACAGAAAATATGGTACATCTACACAATGGTGTACTACTCAGCTATAAAAAACAATGACTTTATTAAATTCATAGGCAAATTGGTCGAACTACAAAATATCATCCTGAGTGAGGTAACCCAATCACAGAAAAGCATACATGGTATGCACTCATTGATAAGTGGGTATTAGCCCAAATGCTCGAATTATCCAAGATGCACAGACCACATATAACTCAAGAAGGATGAGCAAACTGTGGATGCTTCACTCGGGGTAGGGAGGCAAAGTTTAGAACAGAGACTGAAGGAACGCCCATTCAGAACCTGCCCCACATATGACCCATAAATAAACAGTCACCAAACTAGATAAGATGGATGAAGCAAAGACGTGCAGCCTGACAGGAACCGGATGTAGATCTCTCCTCAGAGACACAGCCAGAATATAGCAAATACATAGGCGAATGCCAGCATCAAACCATTGAACTGAGAATGGGACCCCCATTTAAGGAATCAGAGAAAGGATTGAAAGAGCTTGAATGGGCTTGAGACACCGTATGAACAACAATGCTAACCAACCAGAGATTCCAGGGACTAAGCCACTACCCAAAGACTATATATGGACTGACCGTGGGCTCCAAATTCATAGGTAGCAATGAATCGCCTAGTAAGAGCACCAGTGGAAGGGGAAACTCTTTGTCCTGCCAAGTCTGGTCCCCCAGTTTATGGGATTGTTGCGGGGAGGGCGGTAGTGGGGGTAGAATGGGGAGGGAAACACCCATATAGAAGGGGAGGAGGAAGGTTTAAGTGGATGTTGGCCCGGAAACCAGGAAAATAAATAACATTTGAAATTTACATAAGAAATATACAATTTAATAAAGATGGAAAAAATAATGCATTAGTTTTTTAAAAGAAGAAACACTGATTTCTGAAGATGTAAACTTAGGTTGTTTGTTTGTTTGCTTAGTTGTTTTTCATGAAAGCTTTCTAAATTTTAGATTATTAATATATTTATTTGTTACTAAATTTATTGATTTGGGAAATCCATTATGTTTGATTTTGGAGTGCCCAGTTCCATCCTTCCAACCAAGCTGCATCAGAAAATCCTACTCTTCCCACAAAGAGTGTGGGTACTGACCACTGTGCCTTGTAAATATATGTTTTCATCTACTTCACGGTAAGTGTGTAACAGTATCTACCTATGTAGAACTAACTCCCAAAAATCCTCTTCTGCTTATTCCTTGCAAAATGATGGCCTCTGGCTTGTTGAGTTGTGATGTATTGTGATCAGGAGAATAGGTCACTCACAAAAGGTAAGTCCTTACCTGTGAAGACTTTTGGAAGTAACATTCAGAGAAAGTAAAAGTGCATCAATGCATGACTCCAAAGCTCCAAAGCCAGACTGCCGAGAGAGAGAGAGAGAGAGAGATAGAGAGAGAGAGAGAGAGAGAGAGAGAGAGAGAGAGAATGAATAATAATTTTAATGCTAAATAGGTACATTCTGTTAAAATGATCCAGGAACCACCCCTTCCTCCTGTGCCTAGGCCTACCTGCTAACTGGTAGGCAGTGCATCATTAGACCTGCCGTACTCTACAAACTTACTTGCAATTTTGGCAATGACACTTTCTACTCATGGAACTAGGATTGTTGCTACCCAATTTATCTGCATTTTGTCTGAGTCGTTTCCTAATAAATTTTTTTTTCAATTCATTTTTTTTTATTTTTTTAACTTGAGTATTTCTTATTTACATTTCGAGTGTTATTCCCTTTCCCAGTTTACAGGCCAACATCACCCTAATCCCTCCCTCTCCCCTTCTTTATGGGTGTTCCCCTCCTCCTCCCCCCCCATTGCCGCCCTCCCCCAACAATCACGTTCAGTCTTAGCAGGACCCAGGGCTACCCCTTACACTGATGATCTTACTAGGATATTCATTGCTACCTATGAGGTCAGAGTCCAGGGTCAGTCCATGTATAGTCTTTAGGTAGTGGCTTAGTCCCTGGAAGCTCTGGTTGCTTGGCATTGTTGTACATATGGGGTCTCGAGCCCCTTCAAGCTCTTCCAGTTCTTTCCCTAATTCCTTCAACGGGGGTCCTGTTCTCAGTTCAGTGGTTTGCTGCTGGCATTCGCCTCTGTATTTGCTGTATTCTTGCTGTGTCTCTCAGGAGAGATCTACATCCAGCTCCTGTCGGCCTGCACTTCTTTGCTTCATCCATCTTGTCTAATTGGGTGGCTGTATATGTATGGGCCACATGTGGGGCAGGCTCTGAATGGGTGTTCCTTCTGTGTCTGTTTTAATCTTTGCCTCTCTATTCCCTGCCAAGGGTATTCTTGTTCCCCTTTTAAAGAAGGAGTGGAGCATTCACATTTTGATCATCCGTCTTGAGTTTCATGTGTTCTAGGCATCTAGGGTAATTCAAGCATTTGGGCTAATACCCACTTATCAATGAGTGCATACCATGGGTGTTTCTCTGTGATTGGGTTACTTCACTCAGGATGATATTTTCCAGTTCCAACCATTTGCCTACGAATTTCATAAACTCGTTGTTTTTGATAGCTGAGTAATATTCCATTGTGTAGATGTACCACATTTTCTGTATCATTCCTCTGTTGAAGAGCATCTGGATCTTTCCAGCTACTGGCTATTATAAATAAGGCTGCTATGAACATACTGGAGCACGTGTCTTTTTTATATGTTGGGGCATCTTTTGGGTATATGCCCAAGAGAGGTATAGCTGGATCCTCAGGCAGTTCAATGTCCAATTTTCTGAGGAACCTCCAGACTGATTTCCAGAATGGTTTTACCAGTCTGCAATCCCACCAACAATGGAGGAGTGTTCCTCTTTCTCCACATCCTCGCCAGCATCTACTGTCACCTGAGTTTTTGATCTTAGCCATTCTCACTGGTGTGAGGTGAAATCTCAGGGTTGTTTTGATTTGCATTTCCCTTATGACTAAAGATGATGAACATTTCTTTAGGTGTTTCTCAGCCATTCGGCATTCCTCAGCTGTGAATTGTTTGTTTAGCTCTGAACCCCATTTTTTAATAGGGCTATTTGTCTCCCTGCAGTCTAACTTCTTGAGTTCTTTGTATATTTTGGATATAAGGCCCCTATCTGTTGTAGGATTGGTAAAGATCTTTTCCCAATCTGTTGGTTGCCGTTTTGTCCTAATCACAGTGTCCTTTGCCTTATAGAAGCTTTGCAGTTTTATGAGATCCCATTTGTCAATTCTTGATCTTAGAGCATAAGCCATTGGTGTTTTGTTCAGGAAATTTTTTCCAGTGCCCATGTGTTCGAGATGCTTCCCTAGTTTTTCTTCAATTAGTTTGAGTGTATCTGGTTTGATGTGGAGGTCCTTGATCCACTTGGACTTAAGCTTTGTACAGGGTGATAAGCATGGATCGATCTGCATTCTTCTACATATTGACCTCCAGTTGAACCAGCACCATTTGCTGAAAATGCTATCTTTTTTCCATTGGATGGTTTTGGCTCCTTTGTCAAAAATCAAGTGACCATAGGTGTGTGGGTTCATTTCTGGGTCTTCAATTCTGTTCCATTGGTCTATCTGTCTGTCTCTGTACCAATACCATGCAGTTTTTATCACTATTGCTCTGTAATACTGCTTAAGTACAGGGGTAGTGATTCCCCCTGAAGTCCTTTTATTGTTGAGGATAATTTTAGCTATCCTGGGTTTTTTGTTATTCCAGATGAATTTGCAAATTGTTCTGTCTAACTCTTTGAAGAAATGGATTGGTATTTTGATGGGAATTGCATTGAATCTGTAGATCGCTTTTGGTAAAATGGCCATCTTTACTATATTAATCCTGCCAATCCATGAGCATGGGAGATCTTTCCATCTTCTGAGGTCTTCTTCAATTTCTTTCTTCAGTGTCTTGAAGTTCTTATTGTACAGATCTTTTACTTGCTTGGTTAAAGTCACACCGAGGTACTTTATATTATTTGGGTCTATTATGAAGGGTGTCATTTCCCTAATTACTTTCTTGGCTTGTGTTTCTTTTGTGTAGGGGAAGGCTACTGATTTATCTGAGTTAATTTCATACACAGCCACTTTGCTGAAGTTGTCTATCAGCTTTAGTAGTTCTCTGGTGGAACTTTTGGAATCACTTAAATATAATATCATATCATCTGTAAAAAGTGATATTTTGACTTCTTTTTTTCCGATCTGTATCCCCTTGACCTCCTTTTGTTGTCTGATTCCTCTGGCTAGAATGTCAAGAACTATATTGAATGAGTAGGGAGAGAGTGGGCAACCTTGTCTAGTACCTGATTTTAGTGGGATTGCTTCAAGTTTCTCTCCATTTAGTTTGATGTTAGCAACTGCTTTGCTGTATATGGTTTTTACTATGTTTAGGTATGGGCCTTGAATTCCTATTCTTTCCAGGACTTTTTTTTTTGGTTCTTTTTTTCGGAGCTGGGGACCAAACCCAGGGCTTTGTGCTTCCTAGGTAAGTGCTCTACCACTGAGCTAAATCCCCAGCCCCTCTTTCCAGGACTTTTATCATTAAGGGGTATTGTATTTTGTCAAATGCTTTCTCAGCATCTATTGAAATGATCATGTGGTTTTGTTCTTTCAATTTGTTTATATAATGGATCACTTTGATTGTTTTCCCTACAGTAAACCATCCCTGCATGCCTGAGATGAACACTACTTGATCATGGTGGTTGATTGTTTTGATGTGCTCTTGGATTCGGCTTGCCAGAATTTTATTAAGTATTTTTGCATTGATATTCATAAGGGAAATGGGTCTGAAGTTCTCTTTCTTTGTTGGGTCTTTGTGTGGTTTAGGTATAAGAGTAATTGTGGCTTCATAGAAGGAATTCGGTAGTGCTCCATCTGTTTCAATTTTGTGGAATAGTTTGGATAATATTGGTATGAGGTCTTCTATGAAGGTCTGATAGAATTCTGCACTAAACCCGTCTGGACCTGGGCCCTTTTTGTTGGGAGACCTTTAATGACTGCTTCTATTTCCTTTGGAGTTATGGGGTTGTTTAACTGGTTTATCTGTTCCTGATTTAGCTTCGGTACCTGGCATCTGTCTAGGAAATTGTCCATTTCCTGCAGATTTTCAAGTTTTGTTGAATATAGTCTTTTATAGTAAGATATGATGCGTTTTTGACTTTCCTCTGAATCTCTAGTTATGTCTCCCTTTTCATTTCTGATTTTGATAATTTGGACACACTCTCTGTGTCCTCTCGTTACTCTGGCTAAGGCTTTATCTATCTTGTTGATTTTCTCAAAGAACCAACTTTTGGTTCTGTTGATTCTTTCTATGGTCTTTTTTGTTTCTACTTGGTTGATTTCAGCTCTGAGTTTGATTATTTCCTGCCTTCTACTCCTCCTGGGTGCATTTGCTTCTTTTTGTTCTAGAGCTTTTAGGTGTGCTGTCAAGCTGCTGACATATGCTCTTTCCTGTATCTTTCTGCAGGCACTCAGCGCTATGAGTTTTCCTCTTAGCACAGCTTTCATTGTGTCCCATAAGTTTGTGTATGTTGTACCTTCATTTTCATTAAATTCTAAGAAGTCTATAATTTCTTTCTTTATTTCTTCCTTAACCAGGCTATCATCGTGTAGAGCATTATTCAACTTCCATATATATGTGGGCATTCTTTCCTTATTGTTTTTGAGGACGAGCTTTAGCCTGTGGTGGTCTGATACGACACATGGGATAATTTCTATCTTTCTGTATCTGTTGAGGCCTGTTTTTTGACTGATTATATGGTCAATTTTGGAGAAAGTACCATGTGGTGGTGAGAAGGTATATCCATTTGTTTTAGGATAGAATGTTCTATAAATATCTGTTAAGTCCATTTGGTTCATGACTTCTCTTAGTCTGTCTACGTCTCTGTTTAAATTCTGTTTCCATGATCTGTCCATTAATGAGAGTGGGGTGTTGAAATCTCCTACTATTTTTGTGTGAGGTGCAATGTGTGTTTTGAGCTTTAGTAAGGTTTCTTTTACGTATGTTGGTGCCCTTGTATTTGCGGCATAGATATTTAGGATTGAGAGTTCATCTTGGTGGATTTTTCCTTTGATGAATATGAAGTGTCCTTCCTTATCTTTTTTGATGACTTTTAGTTGAAAATTGATTTTATTTGATATTAGAGTGGCTACTCCAGCTTGCTTCTTCCGACCATTTGCTTGGAAAGTTGTTTTCCAGCCTTTCACTCTGAGGTAGTGTCTGTCTTTGTCTCTGAGGTGTGTTTCCTGTAGGCAGCAGAATGCAGGGTCCTCGTTGAGTATCCAGTTTGTTAATCTATGTCTTTTTATTGGGGAGTTGAGGCCATTGATGTTGAGAGATATTAAGGAGTAGTGATTATTGCTTCCTGTTATATTCATATTTGGATATGAGGTTATGTTTGTGTGCTTTTCTTCTCTTTGTTTTGTTGCCAAGACGATTAGTTTCTTGCTTCCTCTAGGGTGTAGCTTGCCTCCTTATGTTGGGCTTTACCATTTATTATCCTTTGTAGTGCTGGATTTGTAGAAAGATATTGTGTAAATTTGGTTTTGTCATGGAATATCTTGGTTTCTCCATCTTTGTTAATTGAGAGTTTTGCAGGATACAGTAATGTGGGCTAGCAGTTGTGTTCTCTTAGGGTCTGTACGACATCTGTTCTTGATCTTCTGGTTTTCATAGTTTCTGGCAAAAAGTCTGGTGTGATTCTGATAGGTCTGCCTTTATATGTTACTTGACCTTTTTCCCTTACTGCTTTTAATATTCTTTCTTTTTTTGTGCATTTGGTGTTGTGACTATTATGTGACGGGAGGTGTTTCTTTTCTGGTCCAATCTATTTGGAGTTCTCTAGGCTTCTTGTATGCTTATGGGTATCTCTTTCTTTAGGTTAGGGAAGTTTTCTTCTATGATTTTGTTGAAGATATTTACTGGTCCTTTGAGCTGGGAGTCTTCACTCTCTTCTATACCAATTATCCTTAGGTTTGATCTCCTCATTGTGTCCTGGATTTCCTGTATGTTTTGGACCAGTAGCTTTTTCCGCTTTACATTTTCTTTGACAGTTGAGTCGATGATTTCTATGGAATCTTCTGCTCCAGAGATTCTCTCTTCTATTTCTTGAATTCTGTTGGTGAAGCTTGTATCTATGGCTCCTTGTCTCTTCTTTTGTTTTTCTATCTCCAGGGTTGTTTCCATGTGTTCTTTCTTGATTGCTTCTATTTCCATTTTCAATTCCTTCAACTGTTTGATTGTTTTTTCCTGGAATTCTTTCAGGGATTTTTGTGATTCCTCTCTATAGGCTTCTACTTGTTTATTTATGTTTTCCTGGAATTCTTTCAGGGATTTTTGTCATTCCTCTCTGCAGGCCTCTATTTGTTTATTTATGTTTTCCTGTGTTTCTCTAAGGGAGTTCTTCATGTCTTTATTGAAGTCCTCCAGCATCATGATCAAATATGATTTTCAAACTAGATCTTGGTTTTCTGGTGTGTTTGGATATTCAGTGTTTGCTTTGGTGGGAGAATTGGGCTCCGATGATGCCATGTATTCTTGGTTTCTGTTGCTTGGATTCCTGTGTTTGCCTCTCGCCATCAGATTATCTCTAGTGTTACTTTGTTCTTCTATTTCTGACAGTGGCTAGACTGTCCTATAAGCCTGTGTGTCAGGGGTGCTGTAGACCTGTTTTCCTGTTTTTTTTTTTTCAGCCAGTTATGGGAACAGAGTGTTCTGCTTTTGGGCCTGTAGTTTTTCCTATCTACAGGTCTTCAGCTGTTCCTGTGGGCCTGTGTCCTGAGTTCACTCGGCAGGTCACTTGGAGGAAGAAGGTTTGTCTTACCTGTGGTCCCGAGGCTCAAGTTTGCTCCTGGGGTGTAGCTTACAAGCTCTCCATGGTGGCAGCAACCAGAAAGATCTGAGCCGCCCTTTCTGGGAGCTTCCGTGCACCAGGGTTCCAGATGGTGTTTGGTGTTTTCCTCTGGAATCAGTAATGTGTGCAGAGTGCAGTCTCTTCTGGTTTCCCAGGAATGTCTGCCTCTCTGAAGGTTTAGCTCTCCCTCCCATGGGATTTGGGTGCAGAGAACTGTTTATCCGGTCAGTCCCTTCAGGTTCCGGCGGTGTCTCTCCTAATAACATTTTAACTTCCCTATGTAACCCATTTTATCTGAATGTTCCTTCTTTCCTTCCAATATATAGTGCCTTACTATGTCTCTTCTCATACAATCCCTTGCATGCTTCTGTTCTTCCATTGTAGATCTTGCGTACTTTAATAATGATAATACTTATAAAATAAGCCAATACTAACCAATGTATAATTACTGAAATAATTCTTATTTTGAATAGTTTTCTTTATGAAAATACAGTAAACTAGGGGCTATGTTTTCTGTGTAATGATCAAGTATGAGAATGTCAATTTGGAAATTTCAAATAAAAGAAAAGAATCTTTCTCATACCTAACTCAGGCAAAGGGGAAAATGGTGACTTCCGAAACCAAGAGAGATAATTGGAACTGTAGGAGCCCTCCAGTCACACCTAAATCTTCTCACTTTTTCAATATAGTAAAGTATATGATAAATAAGGGGAAATGTAAGTGTTAATATTCCAGGGTTAGAAGTTTCTGGATATATGCTACCTGTTTTTGGTATCTGTAGTAGTTTATGGACATATTTATCTTTTTAATATCATCAATAAAACCTAAGCATAAAGTGACTCCATTAGAAAAATATGACTTCACAGTCATCAAATATTCATTGAAATATTTTATATGTAGCATAAAGCAACTGTTTATCAAAATAAAAGTCAACAAAATAAGGGAAACAGCACACTGAATGAAAATAACTTATAAATCCTTATTTTCTGACAGTCTTTAACTTAGTTGTATCTGTATAATTAATGAGTGTTCCATCAGTAAACATTAATCTGGCATTGCTGACATGTTGTAGAATAATTGAAACTGATCTATGTTTATAGAACCTCTCATTTCAAGGACTTTCACAGGAGAAATAAATGCCATGAAACTTTATTCAGAACCTTAACATAGGTTTTAATATACAGTTTGTGGGTTTTTTATATTGTGCTAAAATAAACTAAAATATCAAGAAAATATAAGCAGAATAAATAATAACTAAGTATTAAATACATAAAACCTATTGTACATAGCAATAATAGTAATTTAAAAGACACCGATCAAGCCCCTTCAAGCTCTTCCAGTCCTTTCTGTGATTCCTTCGAGACCCCATAAGAACAACATTGTCAACCAACAAGAACTTCCAGGGACTAAGCCACTACCCAAAGACTGACTGATCCTGGGCTCCAATCTCATAGGTAGCAATGAATAGCCTAGTAAGAGCACCAGTGGAAGGGGAAGCCCTTGGTCCTGCCAAGACTGAACCCCCAGTGAACGGGGTTGTTGGGGGGAGGGTGGTAATGGGGGAGGATGGGGAGGGGAATACCCATAATGAAGGGGAAGGGGAGGGGTTAGAGGGATGTTGGCTGGAAACCGGTAAGGGGAATAACAATCGAAATGTAAATAAGAAATACTCAAGTTAATAAAGATGGAAAAAAAAAAGACACTGATCAGATTTAAAATATAAAATTAACTAACTCTCCCAGACCCGGTGAGAGAGAGACCCAACCGCCTGGTCAGGTGGGCACTCCTGAGGCTGCAGAGCGGAAGAGACCGCCAACACTGCTCACCCCTGCCCACATCCCTGGCCCAAGAGGAAACTGTATAAGGCCTCTGGGCTCCCGTGGGGGAGGGCCCAGGAGCGGCAGGACCCCTGCCAGAGACACCGCCGGACCCTGAAGGAAACAGACCGGATAAACAGTTCTCTGCACCCAAATCCCGTGGGAGGGAGAGCTAAACCTTCAGAGAGGCAGACAAGCCTGGGAAACCAGAAGAGACTGCTCCCTGCACACACATCTCGGATGCCAGAGGAAAAAGCCAAAGACCATCTGGAACCCTGGTGCACTGAAGCTCCCGGAAGGGGCGGCACAGGTCTTCCTGGTTGCTGCCGCTGCAGAGAGCCCCTGGGCAGCACCCCACGAGCAAACCTGAGCCTCGGGACCACAGGTAAGACCAAATTTTCTGCTGCGAGAAAGCTGCCTGGTGAACTCAAGACACAGGCCCACAGGAACAGCTGAAGACCTGTAGAGAGGAAAAACTACACGCCCGAAAGCAGAACACTCTGTCCCCATAACTGAATGAAAGAGAAGAAAACAGGTCTACAACACTCCTGACACACAGGCTTATAGGACAGTCTAGCCACTGTCAGAAATAGCAGAACAAAGTAACACTAGAGATAATCTGATGGCGAGAGGCAAGCGCAGGAACCCAAGCAACAGAAACCAAGACTACATGCCATCATCGGAGCCCAATTCTCCCACCAAAACAAACATGGAATATCCAAACACACCAGAAAAGCAAGATCTAGTTTCAAAATCATATTTGATCATGATGCTGGAGGACTTCAAGAAAGACATGAACACACTTAGGGAAGCACAGGAAAACATTAATAAACAAGTAAAAGCCTACAGAGAGGAATCGCAAAAATCCCTGAAAGAATTCCAGGAAAACACAATCAAACAGTTGAAGGAATTGAAAATGGAAATAGAAGCAATCAAGAAAGAACACATGGAAACAACCCTGGATATAGAAAACCAAAAGAAGAGACAAGGAGCTGTAGATACAAACTTCACCAACAGAATACAAGAGATGGAAGAGAGAATCTCAGGAGCAGAAGATTCCATAGAAATCATTGACTCAACTGTCAAAGATAATGTAAAGCGGAAAAAGCTACTGGTCCAAAACATACAGGAAATCCAGGACTAAATGAGAAGATCAAACCTAAGGATAATAGGTATAGAAGAGAGTGAAGACTCCCAGCTCAAAGGACCAGTAAATATCTTCAACAAAATCATAGAAGAAAACTTCCCTAACCTAAAAAAAGAGATACCCATAGACATACAAGAAGCCTACAGAACTCCAAATAGATTGGACCAGAAAAGAAACACCTCCCGTCACATAATTGTCAAAACACCAAACGCACAAAATAAAGAAAGAATATTAAAAGCAGTAAGGGAAAAAGGTGAAGTAACATATAAAGGGAGACCTATCAGAATCACACCAGACTTCTCGCCAGAAACTATGAAGGCCAGAAGATCCTGGACTGATGTTATACAGACCCTAAGAGAACACAAATGCTAGCCCAGGTTACTGTATCCAGCAAAACTCTCAATTAACATTGATGGAGAAACCAAGATATTCCATGACAAAACCAAATTTACACAATATCTTTCTACAAATCCAGCACTACAAAGGATAATAAATGGTAAAGCCCAACATAAGGAGGCAAGCTATACCCTAGAAGAAGCAAGAAACTAATCGTCTTGGCAACAAAACAAAGAGAATGAAAGCACACAAACATAACCTCACATCCAAATATGAATATAACGGGAAGCAATAAACACTATTCCTTAATATCTCTCAATATCAATGGCTTCAACTCCCCAATAAAAAGACATAGATTAACAAACTGGATACGCAACGAGGACCCTGCATTCTGCTGCCTACAGGAAACACACCTCAGAGACAAAGACAGACACTACCTCAGAGTGAAAGGCTGGAAAACAACTTTCCAAGCAAATGGTCAGAAGAAGCAAGCTGGAGTAGCCATTCTAATATCAAATAAAATCAATTTCCAACTAAAAGTCATCAAAAAAGTTAAGGAAGGACACTTCATATTCATCAAAGGAAAAATCAACCAAGATGAACTCTCAATCCTAAATATCTATGCCCCAAGTACAAGGGCACCTACATACGTAAAAGAAACCTTACTAAAGCTCAAAACACACATTGCACCTCACACAATAATAGTGGGAGACTTCAACACCCCACTCTCATCAATGGACAGATCATGGAAACAGAAATTAAACAGTGATGTCGACAGACTAAGAGAAGTCATGAGCCAAATGGACTTAACGGATATTTATAGAACATTCTATCCTAAAGCAAAAGGATATACCTTCTTCTCAGTTCCTCATGGTACTTTCTCCAAAATTGACCATAAAATTGGTCAAAAAACGGGCCTCAACAGGTACAGAAAGATAGAGATAATCCCATGCATGCTATCGGACCACCACGGCCTAAAACTGGTCTTCAATAACAATAAGGGAAGAATGCCCACATATACGTGGAAATTGAACAATGCTCTACTCAATGATAACCTGGTCAAGGAAGAAATAAAGAAAGAAATTAAAAACTTTTTAGAATTTAATGAAAATGAAGATACAACATACCCAAACTTATGGGACACAATGAAAGCTGTGCTAAGAGGAAAACTCATAGCGCTGAGTGCCTGCAGAAAGAAATAGGAAAGAGCATATGTCAGCAGCTTGACAGCACACCTAAAAGCTCTAGAGCAAAAAGAAGCAAATACACCCAGGAGGAGTAGAAGGCAGGAAATAATCAAACTCAGAGCTGAAATCAACCAAGTAGAAACAAAAAGGACCATAGAAAGAATCAACAGAACCAAAAGTTGGTTCTTTGAGAAAATCAACAAGATAGATAAACCCTTAGCCAGACTAACGAGAGGACACAGAGAGTGCGTCCAAATTAACAAAATTAGAAATGAAAAGGGAGACATAACTACAGATTCAGAGGAAATTCAAAAAATCATCAGATCTTACTATAAAAACCTATATTCAACAAAATTTGAAAATCTTCAGGAAATGGACAATTTCCTAGACAGATACCAGGTATCGAAGTTAAATCAGGAACAGATAAACCAGTTAAACAACCCCATAACTCCTAAGGAAATAGAAGCAGTCATTAAAGGTCTTCCAACCAAAAAGAGCCCAGGTCCAGACGGGTTTAGTGCAGAATTCTATCAAAACTTCATAGAAGACCTCATACCAATATTATCCAAATATTCCACAAAATTGAAACAGATGGAGCACTACCGAATTCCTTCTACGAAGCCACAATTACTCTTATACCTAAACCACACAAAGACACAACAAAGAAAGAGAACTTCAGACCAATTTCCCTTATGAATATCGACGCAAAAATACTCAATAAAATTCTGGCAAACCGAATTCAAGAGCACATCAAAACCATCATCCACCATGATCAAGTAGGCTTCATCCCAGGCATGCAGGGATGGTTTAATATACGGAAAACCATCAACGTGATCCATCATATAAACAAACTGAAAGAACAGAACCACATGATCATTTCATTAGATGCTGAGAAAGCATTTGACAAAATTCAACACCCCTTCATGATAAAAGTCCTGGAAAGAATAGGAATTCAAGGCCCATACCTAAACATAGTAAAAGCCATATACAGCAAACCAGTTGCTAACATTAAACTAAATGGAGAGAAACTCGAAGCAATCCCACTAAAATCAGGGACTAGACAAGGCTGCCCACTCTCTCCCTACTTATTCAATATAGTTCTTGAAGTTCTAGCCAGAGCAATCAGACAACAAAAGGAGATCAAGGGGATACAGATCGGAAAAGAAGAAGTCAAAATATCACTATTTGGAGATGACATGATAGTATATTTAAGTGATCCCAAAAGTTCCACCAGAGAACTACTAAAGCTGATAAACAACTTCAGCAAAGTGGCTGGGTATAAAATTAACTCAAATAAATCAGTTGCCTTCCTCTATACAAAAGAGAAACAAGCCGAGAAAGAAATTAGGGAAACGACACCCTTCATAATAGACTCAAATAATATAAAGTACCTCGGTGTGACTTTAACCAAGCAAGTAAAAGATCTGTACAATAAGAACTTCAAGACACTGAGGAAAGAAATTGAAGAAGACCTCAGAAGATGGAAAGATCTCCCATGCTCATGGATTGGCAGGATTAATATAGTAAAAATGGCCATTTTACCAAAAGCAATCTACAGTTTCAATGCAATCCCCATCAAAATACCAATCCAATTCTTCAAAGAGTTAGACAGAACAATTTGCAAATTCATCTGGAATAACAAAAAACCCAGGATAGCTAAAGCTATCCTCAACAATAAAAGGACTTCAGGGGGAATCACTATCCCTGAACTCAAGCAGTATTACAGAGCAATAGTGATAAAAACTGCATGGTATTTGTACAGAGACAGACAGATAGACCAATTGAATAGAATTGAAGACCCGGAAATGAACCCACACACCTATGGTCACTTGATTTTTGACAAAGGAGCCAAAACCATCCAATGGAAAAAAGATAGCATTTTCAGCAAATGGTGCTGGTTCAACTGGAGGGCAACATGTAGAAGAATGCAGATCGATCCATGCTTATCACCCTGTACAAAGCTTAAGTCCAAGTGGATCAAGGACCTCCACATCAAACCAGACACACTCAAACTAATAGAAGAAAAACTAGGGAAGCATCTGGAACACATGGGCACTGGAAAAAATTTCCTGAACAAAACACCAATGGCTTATGCTCTAAGATCAAGAATCGACAAATGGGATCTCATAAAACTGCAAAGCTTCTGTAAGGCAAAGGACACGGTGGTTAGGACAAAACGGCAACCAACAGATTGGGAAAAGATCTTTACAAATCCTACAACAGATAGAGGCGTTATATCCAAAATATACAAAGAACTCAAGAAGTTAGACTGCAGGGAAACAAATAACCCTATTAAAAAATGGGGTTCAGAGCTAAACAAAGAATTCACAGCTGAGGAATGCCGAATGGCTGAGAAACACCTAAAGAAATGTTCAACATCTTTAGTCATAAGGGAAATGCAAATCAAAACAACCCTGAGATTTCACCTCACACCAGTGAGAATGGCTAAGATCAAAAACTCAGGTGACAGCAGATGCTGGCGAGGATGTGGAGAAAGAGGAACACTCCTCCATTG
Organism: Rattus norvegicus; assembly: GCF_021556685.1. NCBI lineage: Eukaryota > Metazoa > Chordata > Mammalia > Rodentia > Muridae > Rattus > Rattus norvegicus. Next base: position 85,090,466 of record NC_141536.1, read on the forward strand.
TTGGTGGGATTGCAGACTGGTAAAACCATTCTGGAAATCAGTCTGGAGGTTCCTTTGAAAATTGGACATTGAACTGCCTGAGGATCCAGCTATACCCCTCTTGGGCATATACCCAAAAGATGCCTGAACATATAAAAGAGACACGTGCTCCACTATGTTCATCGCAGCCTTATTTATAATAGCCAGAAAATGGAAAGAACCGAGATGCCCTTCAACAGAGGAATGGATACAGAAAATGTGGTACATCTACACAATGGAATATTACTCAGCTATCAAAAACAACGAGTCTATGAAATTCGTAGGCAAATGGTTGGAACTGGAAAATATCATCCTGAGTGAGCTAACCCAATCACAGAAAGACATACATGGTATGCACTCATTGATAAGTGGCTATTAGCCCAAATGCTTGAATTACCCTAGATCCCTAGAACAAACGAAACTCAAGACGGATGATCAAAATGTGAATGCTTCACTCCTTCTTTAAATGAGGAAAAAGAATACCCTTGGCTGGGAAGGGAGAGGCAAAGATTAAAACAGAGACTGAAGGAACATCCATTCAGAGCCTGCCCCACAGGTGGCCCATACATATACAGCCACCCAATTGGACAAGATGGATGAAGCAAAGAAGTGCAGACCGACAGGAGCCGGATGTAGATCGCTCCTGAGAGACACAGCCAGAATACAGCAAATACAGAGGCGAATGCCAGCAGCAAACCACTGAGCTGAGAATAGGTCCCCCGGTGAAGGAATCAGAGAAAGAACTGGAAGAGCTTGAAGGGGCTCGAGACCCCAAAAGTACAACAATGCCAAGCAACCAGAGCTTCCAGGGACTAAGCCACTACCTAAAGACTATATATGGACTGACCCTGGACTCTGACCCCATAGGTAGCAATGAATATCCTAGTAAGAGCACCAGTGGAAGGGGAAGCCCTGGGTCCTGCTAAGACTGAACCCACAGTGAACTAGTCTATGGGGGGAGGGCGGCAATGAGGGGAGGGTTGGGAGGGGAACACCCATAAGGAAGGGGAGGGGGGAGGGGGATGTTTGCCCGGAAACCGGGAAAGGGAATAACACTCGAAATGTATATAAGAAATACTCAAGTTAATAAAAAAAAAAAAAAAAAAAAAAAACCAAACTGGATACGCAACGAGGACCCTGCATTCTGCTGCCTACAGGAAACACACCTCAGAGACAAAGACAGACACTACCTCAGAGTGAAAGGCTGGAAAACAACTTTCCAAGCAAATGGTCAGAAGAAGCAAGCTGGAGTAGCCATTCTAATATCAAATAAAATCAATTTCCAACTAAAAGTCATCAAAAAAGATAAGGAAGGACACTTCATATTCATCAAAGGAAAAATCAACCAAGATGAACTCTCAATCCTAAATATCTATGCCCCAAATACAAGGGCACCTACATACGTAAAAGAAACCTTACTAAAGCTCAAAACACACATTGCACCTCACACAATAATAGTGGGAGATTTCAACACCCCACTCCCACAATGGACAGATCATGGAAACAGAAATTAAACAGTGATGTAGACAGACTAAGAGAAGTCATGAGCCAAATGGACTTAACGGATATTTATAGAACATTCTATACTAAAGCAAAAGGATATACCTTCTTCTCAGCTCCTCATGGTACTTTCTCCAAAATTGACCATATAATTGGTCAAAAAACGGGCCTCAACAGGTACAGAAAAATAGAAATAATCCCATGCATGCTATCGGACCACCACGGCCTAAAACTGGTCTTCAATAACAATAAGGGAAGAATGCCCACATATACGTGGAAATTGAACAATGCTCTACTCAATGATAACCTGGTTAAGGAAGAAATAAAGAAAGAAATTAAAAACTTTTTAGAATTTAATGAAAATGAAGATACAACATACTCAAACTTATGGGACACAATGAAAGCTGTGCTAAGAGGAAAACTCATAGCGCTGAGTGCCTGCAGAAAGAAACAGGAAAGAGCATATGTCAGCAGCTTGACAGCACACCTAAAAGCTCTAGAACAAAAAGAAGCAAATACACCCAGGAGGAGTAGAAAGCAGGAAATAATCAAACTCAGAGCTGAAATCAACCAAGTAGAAACAAAAAGGACCACAGAAAGAATCAACAGAACCAAAAGTTGGTTCTTTGAGAAAATCAACAAGATAGATAAACCCTTAGCCAGACTAACGAGAGGACACAGAGAGTGTGTCCAAATTAACAAAATCAGAAATGAAAAGGGAGACATAACTACAGATTCGGAGGAAATTCAAAAAATCATCAGATCTTACTATAAAAACCTATATTCAACAAAATTTGAAAATCTTCAGGAAATGGACAATTTCCTAGACAGATACCAGGTATCGAAGTTAAATCAGGAACAGATAAACCAGTTAAACAACCCCATAACTCCTAAGGAAATAGAAGCAGTCATTAAAGGTCTCCCAACCAAAAAGAGCCTAGGTCCAGACGGGTTTAGTGCAGAATTCTATCAAACCTTCATAGAAGACCTCATACCAATATTATCCAAACTATTCCACAAAATTGAAACAGATGGAGCCCTACCGAATTCCTTCTACGAAGCCACAATTACTCTTATACCTAAACCACACAAAGACACAACAAAGAAAGAGAACTTCAGACCAATTTCCCTTATGAATATCGACGCAAAAATACTCAATAAAATTCTGGCAAACCGAATTCAAGAGCACATCAAAACAATCATCCACCATGATCAAGTAGGCTTCATCCCAGGCATGCAGGGATGGTTTAATATACGGAAAACCATCAACGTGATCCATCATATAAACAAACTGAAAGAACAGAACCACATGATCATTTCATTAGATGCTGAGAAAGCATTTGACAAAATTCAACACCCCTTCATGATAAAAGTCCTGGAAAGAATAGGAATTCAAGGCCCATACCTAAACATAGTAAAAGCCATGTACAGCAAACCAGTTGCTAACATTAAACTAAATGGAGAGAAACTTGAAGCAATCCCACTAAAATCATGGACTAGACAAGGCTGCCCACTCTCTCCCTACTTATTCAATATAGTTCTTGAAGTTCTAGCCAGAGCAATCAGACAACAAAAGGAGATCAAAGGGATACAGCTCGGAAAAGAAGAGGTCAAAATATCACTATTTGCAGATGATATGATAGTATATTTAAGTGATCCCAAAAGTTCCACCAGAGAACTACTAAAGCTGATAAACAACTTCAGCAAAGTGGCTGGGTATAAAATTAACTCAAATAAATCAGTTGCCTTCCTCTATACAAAAGAGAAACAAGCCGAGAAAGAAATTAGGGAAACGACACCCTTCATAATAGACCCAAATAATATAAAGTACCTCGGTGTGACTTTAACCAAGCAAGTAAAAGATCTGTACAATAAGAACTTCAAGACACTGAGGAAAGAAATTGAAGAAGACCTCAGAAGATGGAAAGTTCTCCCATGCTCATGGATTGGCAGGATTAATATAGTAAAAATGGCCATTTTACCAAAAGCAATCTACAGATTCAATGCAATCCCCATCAAAATACCAATCCAATTCTTCAAAGAGTTAGACAGAACAATTTGCAAATTCATCTGGAATAACAAAAAACCCAGGAAGCTAAAGCTATCCTCAACAATAAAAGGACTTCAGGGGGAATCACTATCCCTGAACTCAAGCAGTATTACAGAGCAATAGTGATAAAAACTGCATGGTATTGGTATAGAGACAGACAGATAGACCAATGGAATAGAATTGAAGACCCAGAAATGAACCCACACACCGATGGTCACTTGATTTTTGACAAAGGAGCCAAAACCATCCAATGGAAAAAAGATAGCATTTTCAGCAAATGGTGCTGGTTCAACTGGAGGGCAACATGTAGAAGAATGCAGATCGATCCATGCTTATCACCCTGTACAAAGCTTAAGTCCAAGTGGATCAAGGACCTCCACATCAAACCAGACACACTCAAACTAATAGAAGAAAAACTAGGGAAGCATCTGGAACACATGGGCACTGGAAAAAATTTCCTGAACAAAACACCAATGGCTTATGCTCTAAGATCAAGAATCGACAAATGGGATCTCATAAAACTGCAAAGCTTCTGTAAGGCAAAGGACACGGTGGTTAGGACAAAACGGCAACCAACAGATTGGGAAAAGATCTTTACAAATCCTACAACAGATAGAGGCCTTATATCCAAAATATACAAAGAACTCAAGAAGTTAGACTGCAGGGAAACAAATAACCCTATTAAAAAATGGGGTTCAGAGCTAAACAAAGAATTCACAGCTGAGGAATGCCGAATGGCTGAGAAACACCTAAAGAAATGTTCAACATCTTTAGTCATAAGGGAAATGCAAATCAAAACAACCCTGAGATTTCACCTCACACCAGTGAGAATGGCTAAGATCAAAAACTCAGGTGACAGCAGATGCTGGCGAGGATGTGGAGAAAGAGGAACACTCCTCCATTGTTGGTGGGATTGCAGACTGGTAAAACCATTCTGGAAATCAGTCTGGAGGTTCCTCAGAAAATTGGACATTGAACTGCCTGAGGATCCAGCTATACCCCTCTTGGGCATATACCCAAAAGATGCCTCAACATATAAAAGAGACACGTGCTCCACTATGTTCATCGCAGCCTTATTTATAATAGCCAGAAAATGGAAAGAACCGAGATGCCCTTCAACAGAGGAATGGATACAGAAAATGTGGTACATCTACACAATGGAATATTACTCAGCTATCAAAAACAACGAGTCTATGAAATTCGTAGGCAAATGGTTGGAACTGGAAAATATCATCCTGAGTGAGCTAACCCAATCACAGAAAGACATACATGGTATGCACTCATTGATAAGTGGCTATTAGCCCAAATGCTTGAATTACCCTAGATCCCTAGAACAAACGAAACTTAAGACGGATGATCAAAATGTGAATGCTTCACTCCTTCTTTAAATGAGGAAAAAGAATACCCTTGGCTGGGAAGGGAGAGGCAAAGATTAAAACAGAAACTGAAGGAACATCCATTCAGAGCCTGCCCCACAGGTGGCCCATACATATACAGCCACCCAATTGGACAAGATGGATGAAGCAAAGAAGTGCAGACCGACAGGAGCCGGATGTAGATCGCTCCTGAGAGACACAGCCAGAATACAGCAAATACAGAGGCGAATGCCAGCAGCAAACCACTGAGCTGAGAATAGGTCCCCCGGTGAAGGAATCAGAGAAAGAACTGGAAGAGCTTGAAGGGGCTCGAGACCCCAAAAGTACAACAATGCCAAGCAACCAGAGCTTCCAGGGACTAAGCCACTACCTAAAGACTATATATGGACTGACCCTGGACTCTGACCCCATAGGTAGCAATGAATATCCTAGTAAGAGCACCAGTGGAAGGGGAAGCCCTGGGTCCTGCTAAGACTGAACCCACAGTGAACTAGTCTATGGGGGGAGGGCGGCAATGGGGGGAGGGTTGGGAGGGGAACACCCATAAGGAAGGGGAGGGGGGAGGGGGATGTTTGCCCGGAAACCGGGAAAGGGAATAACACTCGAAATGTATATAAGAAATACTCAAGTTAATAAAAAAAAAAAAAAAAAAAAAAACCAAACTGGATACGCAACGAGGACCCTGCATTCTGCTGCCTACAGGAAACACACCTCAGAGACAAAGACAGACACTACCTCAGAGTGAAAGGCTGGAAAACAACTTTCCAAGCAAATGGTCAGAAGAAGCAAGCTGGAGTAGCCATTCTAATATCAAATAAAATCAATTTCCAACTAAAAGTCATCAAAAAAGATAAGGAAGGACACTTCATATTCATCAAAGGAAAAATCAACCAAGATGAACTCTCAATCCTAAATATCTATGCCCCAAATACAAGGGCACCTACATACGTAAAAGAAACCTTACTAAAGCTCAAAACACACATTGCACCTCACACAATAATAGTGGGAGATTTCAACACCCCACTCCCACAATGGACAGATCATGGAAACAGAAATTAAACAGTGATGTAGACAGACTAAGAGAAGTCATGAGCCAAATGGACTTAACGGATATTTATAGAACATTCTATACTAAAGCAAAAGGATATACCTTCTTCTCAGCTCCTCATGGTACTTTCTCCAAAATTGACCATATAATTGGTCAAAAAACGGGCCTCAACAGGTACAGAAAAATAGAAATAATCCCATGCATGCTATCGGACCACCACGGCCTAAAACTGGTCTTCAATAACAATAAGGGAAGAATGCCCACATATACGTGGAAATTGAACAATGCTCTACTCAATGATAACCTGGTTAAGGAAGAAATAAAGAAAGAAATTAAAAACTTTTTAGAATTTAATGAAAATGAAGATACAACATACTCAAACTTATGGGACACAATGAAAGCTGTGCTAAGAGGAAAACTCATAGCGCTGAGTGCCTGCAGAAAGAAACAGGAAAGAGCATATGTCAGCAGCTTGACAGCACACCTAAAAGCTCTAGAACAAAAAGAAGCAAATACACCCAGGAGGAGTAGAAAGCAGGAAATAATCAAACTCAGAGCTGAAATCAACCAAGTAGAAACAAAAAGGACCACAGAAAGAATCAACAGAACCAAAAGTTGGTTCTTTGAGAAAATCAACAAGATAGATAAACCCTTAGCCAGACTAACGAGAGGACACAGAGAGTGTGTCCAAATTAACAAAATCAGAAATGAAAAGGGAGACATAACTACAGATTCGGAGGAAATTCAAAAAATCATCAGATCTTACTATAAAAACCTATATTCAACAAAATTTGAAAATCTTCAGGAAATGGACAATTTCCTAGACAGATACCAGGTATCGAAGTTAAATCAGGAACAGATAAACCAGTTAAACAACCCCATAACTCCTAAGGAAATAGAAGCAGTCATTAAAGGTCTCCCAACCAAAAAGAGCCTAGGTCCAGACGGGTTTAGTGCAGAATTCTATCAAACCTTCATAGAAGACCTCATACCAATATTATCCAAACTATTCCACAAAATTGAAACAGATGGAGCCCTACCGAATTCCTTCTACGAAGCCACAATTACTCTTATACCTAAACCACACAAAGACACAACAAAGAAAGAGAACTTCAGACCAATTTCCCTTATGAATATCGACGCAAAAATACTCAATAAAATTCTGGCAAACCGAATTCAAGAGCACATCAAAACAATCATCCACCATGATCAAGTAGGCTTCATCCCAGGCATGCAGGGATGGTTTAATATACGGAAAACCATCAACGTGATCCATCATATAAACAAACTGAAAGAACAGAACCACATGATCATTTCATTAGATGCTGAGAAAGCATTTGACAAAATTCAACACCCCTTCATGATAAAAGTCCTGGAAAGAATAGGAATTCAAGGCCCATACCTAAACATAGTAAAAGCCATGTACAGCAAACCAGTTGCTAACATTAAACTAAATGGAGAGAAACTTGAAGCAATCCCACTAAAATCATGGACTAGACAAGGCTGCCCACTCTCTCCCTACTTATTCAATATAGTTCTTGAAGTTCTAGCCAGAGCAATCAGACAACAAAAGGAGATCAAAGGGATACAGCTCGGAAAAGAAGAGGTCAAAATATCACTATTTGCAGATGATATGATAGTATATTTAAGTGATCCCAAAAGTTCCACCAGAGAACTACTAAAGCTGATAAACAACTTCAGCAAAGTGGCTGGGTATAAAATTAACTCAAATAAATCAGTTGCCTTCCTCTATACAAAAGAGAAACAAGCCGAGAAAGAAATTAGGGAAACGACACCCTTCATAATAGACCCAAATAATATAAAGTACCTCGGTGTGACTTTAACCAAGCAAGTAAAAGATCTGTACAATAAGAACTTCAAGACACTGAGGAAAGAAATTGAAGAAGACCTCAGAAGATGGAAAGTTCTCCCATGCTCATGGATTGGCAGGATTAATATAGTAAAAATGGCCATTTTACCAAAAGCAATCTACAGATTCAATGCAATCCCCATCAAAATACCAATCCAATTCTTCAAAGAGTTAGACAGAACAATTTGCAAATTCATCTGGAATAACAAAAAACCCAGGAAGCTAAAGCTATCCTCAACAATAAAAGGACTTCAGGGGGAATCACTATCCCTGAACTCAAGCAGTATTACAGAGCAATAGTGATAAAAACTGCATGGTATTGGTATAGAGACAGACAGATAGACCAATGGAATAGAATTGAAGACCCAGAAATGAACCCACACACCGATGGTCACTTGATTTTTGACAAAGGAGCCAAAACCATCCAATGGAAAAAAGATAGCATTTTCAGCAAATGGTGCTGGTTCAACTGGAGGGCAACATGTAGAAGAATGCAGATCGATCCATGCTTATCACCCTGTACAAAGCTTAAGTCCAAGTGGATCAAGGACCTCCACATCAAACCAGACACACTCAAACTAATAGAAGAAAAACTAGGGAAGCATCTGGAACACATGGGCACTGGAAAAAATTTCCTGAACAAAACACCAATGGCTTATGCTCTAAGATCAAGAATCGACAAATGGGATCTCATAAAACTGCAAAGCTTCTGTAAGGCAAAGGACACGGTGGTTAGGACAAAACGGCAACCAACAGATTGGGAAAAGATCTTTACAAATCCTACAACAGATAGAGGCCTTATATCCAAAATATACAAAGAACTCAAGAAGTTAGACTGCAGGGAAACAAATAACCCTATTAAAAAATGGGGTTCAGAGCTAAACAAAGAATTCACAGCTGAGGAATGCCGAATGGCTGAGAAACACCTAAAGAAATGTTCAACATCTTTAGTCATAAGGGAAATGCAAATCAAAACAACCCTGAGATTTCACCTCACACCAGTGAGAATGGCTAAGATCAAAAACTCAGGTGACAGCAGATGCTGGCGAGGATGTGGAGAAAGAGGAACACTCCTCCATTGTTGGTGGGATTGCAGACTGGTAAAACCATTCTGGAAATCAGTCTGGAGGTTCCTCAGAAAATTGGACATTGAACTGCCTGAGGATCCAGCTATACCCCTCTTGGGCATATACCCAAAAGATGCCTCAACATATAAAAGAGACACGTGCTCCACTATGTTCATCGCAGCCTTATTTATAATAGCCAGAAAATGGAAAGAACCGAGATGCCCTTCAACAGAGGAATGGATACAGAAAATGTGGTACATCTACACAATGGAATATTACTCAGCTATCAAAAACAACGAGTCTATGAAATTCGTAGGCAAATGGTTGGAACTGGAAAATATCATCCTGAGTGAGCTAACCCAATCACAGAAAGACATACATGGTATGCACTCATTGATAAGTGGCTATTAGCCCAAATGCTTGAATTACCCTAGATCCCTAGAACAAACGAAACTTAAGACGGATGATCAAAATGTGAATGCTTCACTCCTTCTTTAAATGAGGAAAAAGAATACCCTTGGCTGGGAAGGGAGAGGCAAAGATTAAAACAGAAACTGAAGGAACATCCATTCAGAGCCTGCCCCACAGGTGGCCCATACATATACAGCCACCCAATTGGACAAGATGGATGAAGCAAAGAAGTGCAGACCGACAGGAGCCGGATGTAGATCGCTCCTGAGAGACACAGCCAGAATACAGCAAATACAGAGGCGAATGCCAGCAGCAAACCACTGAGCTGAGAATAGGTCCCCCGGTGAAGGAATCAGAGAAAGAACTGGAAGAGCTTGAAGGGGCTCGAGACCCCAAAAGTACAACAATGCCAAGCAACCAGAGCTTCCAGGGACTAAGCCACTACCTAAAGACTATATATGGACTGACCCTGGACTCTGACCCCATAGGTAGCAATGAATATCCTAGTAAGAGCACCAGTGGAAGGGGAAGCCCTGGGTCCTGCTAAGACTGAACCCACAGTGAACTAGTCTATGGGGGGAGGGCGGCAATGGGGGGAGGGTTGGGAGGGGAACACCCATAAGGAAGGGGAGGGGGGAGGGGGATGTTTGCCCGGAAACCGGGAAAGGGAATAACACTCGAAATGTATATAAGAAATACTCAAGTTAATAAAAAAAAAAAAAAAAAAAAAAACCAAACTGGATACGCAACGAGGACCCTGCATTCTGCTGCCTACAGGAAACACACCTCAGAGACAAAGACAGACACTACCTCAGAGTGAAAGGCTGGAAAACAACTTTCCAAGCAAATGGTCAGAAGAAGCAAGCTGGAGTAGCCATTCTAATATCAAATAAAATCAATTTCCAACTAAAAGTCATCAAAAAAGATAAGGAAGGACACTTCATATTCATCAAAGGAAAAATCAACCAAGATGAACTCTCAATCCTAAATATCTATGCCCCAAATACAAGGGCACCTACATACGTAAAAGAAACCTTACTAAAGCTCAAAACACACATTGCACCTCACACAATAATAGTGGGAGATTTCAACACCCCACTCCCACAATGGACAGATCATGGAAACAGAAATTAAACAGTGATGTAGACAGACTAAGAGAAGTCATGAGCCAAATGGACTTAACGGATATTTATAGAACATTCTATACTAAAGCAAAAGGATATACCTTCTTCTCAGCTCCTCATGGTACTTTCTCCAAAATTGACCATATAATTGGTCAAAAAACGGGCCTCAACAGGTACAGAAAAATAGAAATAATCCCATGCGTGCTATCGGACCACCACGGCCTAAAACTGGTCTTCAATAACAATAAGGGAAGAATGCCCACATATACGTGGAAATTGAACAATGCTCTACTCAATGATAACCTGGTCAAGGAAGAAATAAAGAAAGAAATTAAAAACTTTTTAGAATTTAATGAAAATGAAGATACAACATACTCAAACTTATGGGACACAATGAAAGCTGTGCTAAGAGGAAAACTCATAGCGCTGAGTGCCTGCAGAAAGAAACAGGAAAGAGCATATGTCAGCAGCTTGACAGCACACCTAAAAGCTCTAGAACAAAAAGAAGCAAATACACCCAGGAGGAGTAGAAAGCAGGAAATAATCAAACTCAGAGCTGAAATCAACCAAGTAGAAACAAAAAGGACCACAGAAAGAATCAACAGAACCAAAAGTTGGTTCTTTGAGAAAATCAACAAGATAGATAAACCCTTAGCCAGACTAACGAGAGGACACAGAGAGTGTGTCCAAATTAACAAAATCAGAAATGAAAAGGGAGACATAACTACAGATTCGGAGGAAATTCAAAAAATCATCAGATCTTACTATAAAAACCTATATTCAACAAAATTTGAAAATCTTCAGGAAATGGACAATTTCCTAGACAGATACCAGGTATCGAAGTTAAATCAGGAACAGATAAACCAGTTAAACAACCCCATAACTCCTAAGGAAATAGAAGCAGTCATTAAAGGTCTCCCAACCAAAAAGAGCCTAGGTCCAGACGGGTTTAGTGCAGAATTCTATCAAACCTTCATAGAAGACCTCATACCAATATTATCCAAACTATTCCACAAAATTGAAACAGATGGAGCCCTACCGAATTCCTTCTACGAAGCCACAATTACTCTTATACCTAAACCACACAAAGACACAACAAAGAAAGAGAACTTCAGACCAATTTCCCTTATGAATATCGACGCAAAAATACTCAATAAAATTCTGGCAAACCGAATTCAAGAGCACATCAAAACAATCATCCACCATGATCAAGTAGGCTTCATCCCAGGCATGCAGGGATGGTTTAATATACGGAAAACCATCAACGTGATCCATCATATAAACAAACTGAAAGAACAGAACCACATGATCATTTCATTAGATGCTGAGAAAGCATTTGACAAAATTCAACACCCCTTCATGATAAAAGTCCTGGAAAGAATAGGAATTCAAGGCCCATACCTAAACATAGTAAAAGCCATATACAGCAAACCAGTTGCTAACATTAAACTAAATGGAGAGAAACTTGAAGCAATCCCACTAAAATCATGGACTAGACAAGGCTGCCCACTCTCTCCCTACTTATTCAATATAGTTCTTGAAGTTCTAGCCAGAGCAATCAGACAACAAAAGGAGATCAAAGGGATACAGCTCGGAAAAGAAGAGGTCAAAATATCACTATTTGCAGATGATATGATAGTATATTTAAGTGATCCCAAAAGTTCCACCAGAGAACTACTAAAGCTGATAAACAACTTCAGCAAAGTGGCTGGGTATAAAATTAACTCAAATAAATCAGTTGCCTTCCTCTATACAAAAGAGAAACAAGCCGAGAAAGAAATTAGGGAAACGACACCCTTCATAATAGACCCAAATAATATAAAGTACCTCGGTGTGACTTTAACCAAGCAAGTAAAAGATCTGTACAATAAGAACTTCAAGACACTGAGGAAAGAAATTGAAGAAGACCTCAGAAGATGGAAAGATCTCCCATGCTAATGGATTGGCAGGATTAATATAGTAAAAATGGCCATTTTACCAAAAGCAATCTACAGATTCAATGCAATCCCCATCAAAATACCAATCCAATTCTTCAAAGAGTTAGACAGAACAATTTGCAAATTCATCTGGAATAACAAAAAACCCAGGAAGCTAAAGCTATCCTCAACAATAAAAGGACTTCAGGGGGAATCACTATCCCTGAACTCAAGCAGTATTACAGAGCAATAGTGATAAAAACTGCATGGTATTGGTATAGAGACAGACAGATAGACCAATGGAATAGAATTGAAGACCCAGAAATGAACCCACACACCTATGGTCACTTGATTTTTGACAAAGGAGCCAAAACCATCCAATGGAAAAAAGATAGCATTTTCAGCAAATGGTGCTGGTTCAACTGGAGGGCAACATGTAGAAGAATGCAGATCGATCCATGCTTATCACCCTGTACAAAGCTTAAGTCCAAGTGGATCAAGGACCTCCACATCAAACCAGACACACTCAAACTAATAGAAGAAAAACTAGGGAAGCATCTGGAACACATGGGCACTGGAAAAAATTTCCTGAACAAAACACCAATGGCTTATGCTCTAAGATCAAGAATCGACAAATGGGATCTCATAAAACTGCAAAGCTTCTGTAAGGCAAAGGACACGGTGGTTAGGACAAAACGGCAACCAACAGATTGGGAAAAGATCTTTACAAATCCTACAACAGATAGAGGCGTTATATCCAAAATATACAAAGAACTCAAGAAGTTAGACTGCAGGGAAACAAATAACCCTATTAAAAAATGGGGTTCAGAGCTAAACAAAGAATTCACAGCTGAGGAATGCCGAATGGCTGAGAAACACCTAAAGAAATGTTCAACATCTTTAGTCATAAGGGAAATGCAAATCAAAACAACCCTGAGATTTCACCTCACACCAGTGAGAATGGCTAAGATCAAAAACTCAGGTGACAGCAGATGCTGGCGAGGATGTGGAGAAAGAGGAACACTCCTCCATTGTTGGTGGGATTGCAGACTGGTAAAACCATTCTGGAAATCAGTCTGGAGGTTCCTCAGAAAATTGGACATTGAACTGCCTGAGGATCCAGCTATACCCCTCTTGGGCATATACCCAAAAGATGCCTCAACATATAAAAGAGACACGTGCTCCACTATGTTCATCGCAGCCTTATTTATAATAGCCAGAAAATGGAAAGAACCGAGATGCCCTTCAACAGAGGAATGGATACAGAAAATGTGGTACATCTACACAATGGAATATTACTCAGCTATCAAAAACAACGAGTCTATGAAATTCGTAGGCAAATGGTTGGAACTGGAAAATATCATCCTGAGTGAGCTAACCCAATCACAGAAAGACATACATGGTATGCACTCATTGATAAGTGGCTATTAGCCCAAATGCTTGAATTACCCTAGATCCCTAGAACAAACGAAACTTAAGACGGATGATCAAAATGTGAATGCTTCACTCCTTCTTTAAATGAGGATAAAGAATACCCTTGGCTGGGAAGGGAGAGGCAAAGATTAAAACAGAGACTGAAGGAACATCCATTCAGAGCCTGCCCCACAGGTGGCCCATACATATACAGCCACCCAATTGGACAAGATGGATGAAGCAAAGAAGTGCAGACCGACAGGAGCCGGATGTAGATCGCTCCTGAGAGACACAGCCAGAATACAGCAAATACAGAGGCGAATGCCAGCAGCAAACCACTGAGCTGAGAATAGGTCCCCCGGTGAAGGAATCAGAGAAAGAACTGGAAGAGCTTGAAGGGGCTCGAGACCCCAAAAGTACAACAATGCCAAGCAACCAGAGCTTCCAGGGACTAAGCCACTACCTAAAGACTATATATGGACTGACCCTGGACTCTGACCCCATAGGTAGCAATGAATATCCTAGTAAGAGCACCAGTGGAAGGGGAAGCCCTGGGTCCTGCTAAGACTGAACCCACAGTGAACTAGTCTATGGGGGGAGGGCGGCAATGGGGGGAGGGTTGGGAGGGGAACACCCATAAGGAAGGGGAGGGGGGAGGGGGATGTTTGCCCGGAAACCGGGAAAGGGAATAACACTCGAAATGTATATAAGAAATACTCAAGTTAATAAAAAAAAAAAAAAAAAAAAAACCAAACTGGATACGCAACGAGGACCCTGCATTCTGCTGCCTACAGGAAACACACCTCAGAGACAAAGACAGACACTACCTCAGAGTGAAAGCCTGGAAAACAACTTTCCAAGCAAATGGTCAGAAGAAGCAAGCTGGAGTAGCCATTCTAATATCAAATAAAATCAATTTCCAACTAAAAGTCATCAAAAAAGATAAGGAAGGACACTTCATATTCATCAAAGGAAAAATCAACCAAGATGAACTCTCAATCCTAAATATCTATGCCCCAAATACAAGGGCACCTACATACGTAAAAGAAACCTTACTAAAGCTCAAAACACACATTGCACCTCACACAATAATAGTGGGAGATTTCAACACCCCACTCCCACAATGGACAGATCATGGAAACAGAAATTAAACAGTGATGTAGACAGACTAAGAGAAGTCATGAGCCAAATGGACTTAACGGATATTTATAGAACATTCTATACTAAAGCAAAAGGATATACCTTCTTCTCAGCTCCTCATGGTACTTTCTCCAAAATTGACCATATAATTGGTAAAAAAACGGGCCTCAACAGGTACAGAAAAATAGAAATAATCCCATGCGTGCTATCGGACCACCACGGCCTAAAACTGGTCTTCAATAACAATAAGGGAAGAATGCCCACATATACGTGGAAATTGAACAATGCTCTACTCAATGATAACCTGGTCAAGGAAGAAATAAAGAAAGAAATTAAAAACTTTTTAGAATTTAATGAAAATGAAGATACAACATACTCAAACTTATGGGACACAATGAAAGCTGTGCTAAGAGGAAAACTCATAGCGCTGAGTGCCTGCAGAAAGAAACAGGAAAGAGCATATGTCAGCAGCTTGACAGCACACCTAAAAGCTCTAGAACAAAAAGAAGCAAATACACCCAGGAGGAGTAGAAAGCAGGAAATAATCAAACTCAGAGCTGAAATCAACCAAGTAGAAACAAAAAGGACCACAGAAAGAATCAACAGAACCAAAAGTTGGTTCTTTGAGAAAATCAACAAGATAGATAAACCCTTAGCCAGACTAACGAGAGGACACAGAGAGTGTGTCCAAATTAACAAAATCAGAAATGAAAAGGGAGACATAACTACAGATTCGGAGGAAATTCAAAAAATCATCAGATCTTACTATAAAAACCTATATTCAACAAAATTTGAAAATCTTCAGGAAATGGACAATTTCCTAGACAGATACCAGGTATCGAAGTTAAATCAGGAACAGATAAACCAGTTAAACAACCCCATAACTCCTAAGGAAATAGAAGCAGTCATTAAAGGTCTCCCAACCAAAAAGAGCCTAGGTCCAGACGGGTTTAGTGCAGAATTCTATCAAACCTTCATAGAAGACCTCATACCAATATTATCCAAACTATTCCACAAAATTGAAACAGATGGAGCCCTACCGAATTCCTTCTACGAAGCCACAATTACTCTTATACCTAAACCACACAAAGACACAACAAAGAAAGAGAACTTCAGACCAATTTCCCTTATGAATATCGACGCAAAAATACTCAATAAAATTCTGGCAAACCGAATTCAAGAGCACATCAAAACAATCATCCACCATGATCAAGTAGGCTTCATCCCAGGCATGCAGGGATGGTTTAATATACGGAAAACCATCAACGTGATCCATCATATAAACAAACTGAAAGAACAGAACCACATGATCATTTCATTAGATGCTGAGAAAGCATTTGACAAAATTCAACACCCCTTCATGATAAAAGTCCTGGAAAGAATAGGAATTCAAGGCCCATACCTAAACATAGTAAAAGCCATATACAGCAAACCA
Source organism: Rattus norvegicus (assembly GCF_021556685.1). Lineage (NCBI taxonomy): Eukaryota > Metazoa > Chordata > Mammalia > Rodentia > Muridae > Rattus > Rattus norvegicus. The sequence continues at coordinate 85,106,834 of NC_141536.1, forward strand.
GTTGCTAACATTAAACTAAATGGAGAGAAACTTGAAGCAATCCCACTAAAATCATGGACTAGACAAGGCTGCCCACTCTCTCCCTACTTATTCAATATAGTTCTTGAAGTTCTAGCCAGAGCAATCAGACAACAAAAGGAGATCAAAGGGATACAGCTCGGAAAAGAAGAGGTCAAAATATCACTATTTGCAGATGATATGATAGTATATTTAAGTGATCCCAAAAGTTCCACCAGAGAACTACTAAAGCTGATAAACAACTTCAGCAAAGTGGCTGGGTATAAAATTAACTCAAATAAATCAGTTGCCTTCCTCTATACAAAAGAGAAACAAGCCGAGAAAGAAATTAGGGAAACGACACCCTTCATAATAGACCCAAATAATATAAAGTACCTCGGTGTGACTTTAACCAAGCAAGTAAAAGATCTGTACAATAAGAACTTCAAGACACTGAGGAAAGAAATTGAAGAAGACCTCAGAAGATGGAAAGATCTCCCATGCTAATGGATTGGCAGGATTAATATAGTAAAAATGGCCATTTTACCAAAAGCAATCTACAGATTCAATGCAATCCCCATCAAAATACCAATCCAATTCTTCAAAGAGTTAGACAGAACAATTTGCAAATTCATCTGGAATAACAAAAAACCCAGGAAGCTAAAGCTATCCTCAACAATAAAAGGACTTCAGGGGGAATCACTATCCCTGAACTCAAGCAGTATTACAGAGCAATAGTGATAAAAACTGCATGGTATTGGTATAGAGACAGACAGATAGACCAATGGAATAGAATTGAAGACCCAGAAATGAACCCACACACCTATGGTCACTTGATTTTTGACAAAGGAGCCAAAACCATCCAATGGAAAAAAGATAGCATTTTCAGCAAATGGTGCTGGTTCAACTGGAGGGCAACATGTAAAAGAATGCAGATCAATCCATGCTTATCACCCTGTACAAAGCTTAAGTCCAAGTGGATCAAGGACCTCCACATCAAACCAGACACACTCAAACTAATAGAAGAAAAACTAGGGAAGCATCTGGAACACATGGGCACTGGAAAAAATTTTCTGAACAAAACACCAATGGCTTATGCTCTAAGATCAAGAATCGACAAATGGGATCTCATAAAACTGCAAAGCTTCTGTAAGGCAAAGGACACTGTGGTTAGGACAAATCGGCAACCAACAGATTGGGAAAAGATCTTTACCAATCCTACAACAGATAGAGGCCTTATATCCAAAATATACAAAGAACTCAAGAAGTTAGACCGCAGGGAAACAAATAACCCTATTAAAAAATGGGGTTCAGAGCTAAACAAAGAATTCACAGCTGAGGAATGCCGAATGGCTGAGAAACACCTAAAGAAATGTTCAACATCTTTAGTCATAAGGGAAATGCAAATCAAAACAACCCTGAGATTTCACCTCACACCAGTGAGAATGGCTAAGATCAAAAACTCAGGTGACAGCAGATGCTGGCGAGGATGTGGAGAAAGAGGAACACTCCTCCATTGTTGGTGGGATTGCAGACTGGTAAAACCATTCTGGAAATCAGTCTGGAGGTTCCTCAGAAAATTGGACATTGAACTGCCTGAGGATCCAGCTATACCTCTCTTGGGCATATACCCAAAAGATGCCTCAACATATAAAAGAGACACGTGCTCCACTATCTTCATCGCAGCCTTATTTATAATAGCCAGAAAATGGAAAGAACCCAGATGCCCTTCAACAGAGGAATGGATACAGAAAATGTGGTACATCTACACAATGGAATATTACTCAGCTATCAAAAACAACGAGTTTATGAAATTCGTAGGCAAATGGTTGGAACTGGAAAATATCATCCTGAGTGAGCTAACCCAATCACAGAAAGACATACATGGTATGCACTCATTGATAAGTGGCTATTAGCCCAAATGCTTGAATTACCCTAGATCCCTAGAACAAACGAAACTCAAGACGGATGATCAAAATGTGAATGCTTCACTCCTTCTTTAAATGAGGAAAAAGAATACCCTTGGCAGGGAAGGGAGAGACAAAGATTAAAACAGAGACTGAAGGAACACCCATTCAGAGCCTGCCCCACATGTGGCCCATACATATACAGCCACCCAATTAGACAAGATGGATGAAGCAAAGAAGTGCAGACCGACAGGAGCCGGATGTAGATCGCTCCTGAGAGACACAGCCAGAATACAGCAAATATAGAGGCGAATGCCAGCAGCAAACCACTGAACTGAGAATAGGTCCCCTATTGAAGGAATCAGAGAAAGAACTGGAAGAGCTTGAAGGGGCTCGAGACCCCAAAAGTACAACAATGCCAAGCAACCAGAGCTTCCAGGGACTAAGCCACTACCTAAAGACTATACATGGACTGACCCTGGACTCTGACCCCATAGGTAGCAATGAATATCCTAGTAAGAGCACCAGTGGAAGGGGAAGCCCTGGGTCCTGCTAAGACTGAACCCCCAGTGAACTAGTCTATGGGGGGAGGGCGGCAATGGGGGGAGGGTTGGGAGGGGAACACCCATAAGGAAGGGGAGGGGGGAGGGGGATGTTTGCCCGGAAACCGGGAAAGGGAATAACACTCGAAATGTATATAAGAAATACTCAAGTTAATAAAAAAAAAAGAATGTAAAAAAAAAATTAACTAACTCTATTGGTGGGGGGTACAGAACACTGTAAAGATAATTCAGAGTTTAAGGTACCTGCTACTCTTGCAGTAAAACTAATTTGATTTCCAGCATTGATACAGTGACTTACAGCCACCTGTAATCCCATTTCCAAGAGATCAGATGCCCTCTCCTGATATCTGCATGGACCAGGTAAACATGTGGCAAACAAACATACATACAAGCAAAACATTCATAAAATAAACATAAGTATATTTATTTCCTTTAAAATAACTTTTAAGAGCATGAATATTATGATAAAGTAGGTTATGATGTTTTGTGTAGGAGTAGAAACCCTGACTGAGACACCATCCCACAATTGCGCCAGCTTGCCCAGAAACAGAATACACCAGATAAGCCCCTCTATCCCCAAGCCACAGACTGTATCCTCAACTAAAATCACATCTAACACCAGTAAACTTTATTCAGTACCTTGTGCTACAGAATATTATACCCAGCAAACTTTCAATTACAATAACTGGAAAAAGCAAGGTATTCCATTTAAAAACCTAAATTTAAAAAAATCTCTCTCCATAAATCCTGTCCTATAGAGGATATTAAAAGTTGTACTCCAGCCCATACTATGTCCCAGAACTGAACTGATTCCATCACACAGCTCTCTGCTCCCAAATCCTGTGAGGGAGAGAACTGAATACCAGAAGTACAGACGGTTTTGAGATTGGAGAACAGACTGCTACTACTGCCCACCTTTGCCCAAATCCCTGGCTGAAGAGGAAACTGCATAGTGCCTCTGGCCACATGAATATAGAAACAGTAAGCAGCAGGTCCCTGCCATTTTGTTCTGTGCCTGGAACTGAACTGAACCTGTCAAACAGCTCCCTGCACCCAAATCCCTTGGGGAAGGGAGCAGGACCATCAGAAGTGCAGGCACTCCTGAGAAATCAGAGGAGACTACCCTCTGCCCACATTCCTGACCCAAGAAGAAATTGCCTAGTGCCATCTGTGCCCCCTGAATGCAGGGATCTAGGAGCAGTCAAGGGCAGGGCTCTTCCAATTGCAGCCTGCCCCAAGAGTTGAAAGATAGTCACCAGGAGCGCCTACACACCTGAGAAGAGAACACTCTGTTTCCAGAAACGGCTGAAAGAAAACAGAGAAACAGGTTCATTGTAGTGCTGACACAGAGGCCTACAGGAGGGTCAAGCTACTGTCAGAAAAAGCAAGATGAGCTAACACCAGAGACAACCTGATGGTGAGAGGCAAGCACAGGAACCTAAGCAACAGAAACCAAGACTACTTGGCATCATCAGAGCCCAGTTCTTCCACCAAAGCAAATACTGGATATCCAAATACACCAGAAAAGCAAGATGCAGATTTAAAAATAACATTTTATGATAATGATGGAGGACTTTAGGAGCTATATAAGTAACTCTGTTAAAGAAATACAGGACAACACAAGTAAGCAAGTAAAAGCCCTTAAAGAGGAAACACTCTAGAAATCAGTCTGGAGATTCCTCATAAAATTTGACATTCCACTACCTGAAGATCCAACTATACCTCTCCTGGGCATATAACCAAAAGATGCTCCAACATACAACAAAGACACATGTTACACTATGTTCATAGCAGCCTTATTTATGATAGCTAGAAGCTGGAAAGAACCCAGATGCCCTTCAACGGAGGAATGGATACAGAAAATGTGGTACATCTACATAATGGAGTACTACTCGGCTATCAAAAACAATGACTTCATGAAATTCATAGGCAAATGGAATGAAATAGAAAATATCATCCTGAGTGAGGTAATTCAATCACAGAAATATACACATGGTATGCACTCATTGATAAGTGGATATTAGCCCAAAAGCTCAAATTACCCAAGATGCAATCCATGAACCACATGAAGCTCATGAAGATGATGAAAAATGCAGATGCTTCACTCTTTCTTAAAAGAGGGAACAAAAATATCCATAGGAGGGGATATGGAGGCAAAGTTTAGAGCAGAGACTGAACGGCCATTCAGAACCTGCCCACATGTGCCTCATATATATACAGCCACCAAAAGTAAATAAGGTTGATGAAGCTAAGAAGTGCATGCTGACAGGAACTGGATAGAGAACTCTCCTATTAGACACAACCAGAGCATGTCAAATACAGAGAGAGATGAACACTAACTGCAAACCACTGAACTGACAATGGGAACCACACTGGAGGAGATAGGGAAAGGATTGAAAGAGCTGAAGGGGCTGGCAACTCCATAAGAACAACAATGCAAACCAAGCAGACCTTCCAGGGACTAACCATTACCAAAGACTGACCCAGGGCTCCAACTGCATGTGTAGCATATGTATCCTTTTTGGGCACCAATGGAAGGGGCAACCCTTGATCCTGCCAATGTTAGATCCACGGTGCAGGGGAATGTGGCAGGGTAGGAGTAAGGAATGGGTGGATGGAGAGGAACATCCACATGAGGGAGGGGAGGGCATAGGGGGACTTATGGACAGGAAACTGGGAAAGGGAATAATATTTAAAATGTAGATAAAGAAATTATCCAATAAAAAACCCCACAATATATCTGAAAAAAAAGAAGTTATACTCCAACAAATAATGGCTAATACAAATAAAACATAGGAAATAGATAATTCTACACCAGGAAAACCAAAAGAATCATGCCAACACATTCATATATACACATGTGCATACATATGTACATGCACATGCACATACACACGTGTGTGTAGGTGTGCCCCCACACACATATAAGCAACTGCCACTGACATCAAAATAACAGGAATTAATAATCACCGGCCATTAATATTTTTCAGTAGCAATGGACTAAAGTCCCCAATAAAATAAGACAGGCTAAAATAATTGATGAGAAACAGGATCCTTCTTTGTGCTTGTATGTAAAAATCACACCACAGTAACAAACGTACATATTCTTTCAAGATTAAAGTGATAGAAAAAGATTTTTCAGGCAAATAGGCCTAAAAAGCAAGCTGTGTAGTCATTCTAATATCCAACAAAATGGACTTTCAATGAAAATCAATAAGCAGAGATGGAGAAGAATATTTCATACTCATTGTGTAAAAATCTACCAAGATAGCATCTCAATTATAAGTATCTTTTTCCACAAATGCAAAGGCACCCACATTCATAAAAGAAACACTCCTAAGGCTGAAATCTTACATAGGACTTCACAATAATAGTGGGAGATTTCGACACCCCATTCTCACTAACAGACAGTTAATTCAGGAAGAAAGTAAACAGAGATATTCAAACTAACAAACAAATGGACTTAACAGATATCTCCAGAACATTTCAACCAAAGACAAGGAATATACCTCCTTCCGAGCACCTCACAGAACCTTCACCCACACTAACCATATACAAAGAAAGTCTCATCAGTTGGAAGAAAATTGAAATAACCTGCCCTCATATCCTATCAAACCAACATTGATTAATTAAAGTTGAACTTCAATAACAGTAAACCTGCAAATCAACAGTAAACCTACAAACCAATGGAAACTGAACAACTTCCTATTCAATGACTATTGTGTCAGAAAAAAAAGAAAGAAAAAAATTAAGAACTTTCTACAATTCAATGAAAATGAATGGAAAACATTCCCAAACTGTGGAACAAATGAAAGCAGTGCTAAAAGGAAAGCTGATAGCAAACAGGGCCTTCGTAGAGAAAGTAGTGAGATCTCCAAGCAGTGACTTAACAGCACACCTGAAAGCTCTAAAACCAAAAGAAGCAAATACACCCAAGGGGAGAAGAGAGCAAGAAACAATCAAACAAACAATTGGAAACAAAGAAAACTACCAAAAGCCAGCCTCAACAGGGGTCGTCTATCATGTCAGTCCTTCTTGAGGCAGCTGAGGGGCAAGAGGAATGGCTGAGGGTAAGACTTTGTCTTACACGAGATTTTTAGGGTTGCTGTATAATAATAAAAAGTTTACTTATCTAAGTCTAAATTATTATGCTACTGGAGTGGACCTCTTTTCTGTGCTCCTCTGAGGCCAGAAACTGCAGTCTCTGGCACTTAGCACCTCATCCTATAAAACTGCAGGAGATTAAGTAAAGGATTAAAGGCTAGAGCCTTTTTTCTCTTTTGTCTGGATGCTTCTTGCTTGTCAGGTTGGGGGGAAGTTTGGAGCAACAAACTTCTCTTGTTTCAGTATAAGAGAATGACACTCCAAGGAAAAGAAAAAAAATTACATAAGAAATATACATAAATTCACATAAGTTCATATAGAAATTCACACATCGATATTTATACATTTCCATTCACTCAGTTTGGATAACTTGCATGTGTTTTCACAATTACTTACACACACATCCATACTTACATATGCATATGAAGCAAAAGATCAAGCACCAGTGCAGAAAGATCTCACTCATTCTGGATGAAAAATTAGCTCCAATTGTTATTGGATAGAGGAAGAAGAAGCTTCTACCCTTCTAATGCTAAATGAAGTAAACTCAAGTTTGTAAGAAAAAGACTTTGTTCCTTTTAATAAAAACTAATACTGTCTTGTAAGTAAGAAAGGAGCTGTTCTGTCCTAAGGGAAGGAGAAGTCTGCCTGTCACTTCTGCTCTCTGCAACTTCCTTTTACCCATTTCCAGAATGCAGAAGCATTCTGCACATTGCTGTCAGTTTTTGCATAACCTATAATTACTTTGTTATTCCACTCTATATTCTGTATTCTCCTAATGCTCTGAAGTCACAACAATGCTCTTACTCTCAAGGACTTTTCTCCAAAAGCTATGCCTATACTTCTAAGTCCTTCTTGATGAGGACTCCATTAGGGATGAGTAGTGGGTGGGGAAACACCCTAATAGAAGCAGGGGGAGGATAATGGAGAAGAAGGTTTATGGATGGATAAGTGGAAAAGGAGATAACATTTGAAATGTAAATAAAAATATATCCAGTAAAAAGTATTTATCTTTGAGTTTCATTATATGCAGATTACATTGATAGGTTTTCATATATTAAACCATCCCTGCATCCCAGGGAAGAAGCCTACTTGATCATGATGGATGATCGATTTGATGAGTTCTCGGATTCAGTTTGCAAGAATTTTGTTGAGCATTTTTGCATCAATAGTCATAAGGGAAATTGGTCTGAAGTTCTCTTTCTTTGTTGGGTTTTTGTGTGGTTTCGGTATAAGAGTAATTGTGACTTCATAGAAGGAATTTGATAGTGTCCATCTGTTTCTATTTTGTGGAATAGTTTGGACAGTATTGGTATGAAGTCTTCTATGAAAGTCTGATAGAATTCTGCACTGAACGCATCTGAACCTGGGCTCTTTTTGGTTGGGAGACTTTTAATAACTGCTTCTATTTCTTTAGGAGTTATGAGATTGTTTAGATGGTTTATTTGTTACTGATTTAACTTTGGTACCTGGTATCTGTCTAGAAAATTGTACATTTCCTCCAGATTTTCCAGTTTTGTTGAATATAGGCTTTTGTAGCAGGATCTGATGATTTTTTTAATTTCTTCAGATTCTGTTGTTATATCTCCCTTTTCATTTCTGATTTTGTTAATTTTGATACACTCTCTGTGACCTCTGGTTAGTATGCCTAAGGGTGTATCTATCTCGTTGATTTTCTCAAAGAATAAGCTCTGGGTTTTGTTGATTCTTTGTGTAATCCTTTTTGTTTCTATTTGGTTGATTTCAGCTCTGAGCTTGGTTATTTCCTCCCTTCTACTCCTCTTGGATTTATTTAATTTTTTTTGTTCTAGCGATTCTAGGTGTGCTATCAAGCTGCTGACACATGCTTTCTCCTGTTTCTTTTTGCAGGCATTCAGAGCTATGAGTTTTCCTCATAGTACCACTTTCATTGTGTCCCATAAGTTTGGGAATGTTGACTCTTCATTTTCATTAAATTTTAAGAAGTCTTTAATTTCTTTCTTTATTTCTTCCTTGAACAAGTTATCATTGAGTAGACTATTGTTCAACTTCCATGTATACGTGGGCTTTCTGTCATTATTGTTGTTGTTGAAGAGCAGTCTTACTGCGTGGTGGTCTTAGTGCGTGGTGATCTGATAGGATGCATGGGATTATTTCGATCTTTATGTATCTATTGAGGCCCCTTTTGTGACTGATTATATGGTCAAATTTGGAGAAGGTTCCATGAAGTGCTGAGAAGAAGGTATATGCTTCTGATTTAGGATGGAATGTTTTATAAATATCTGTTAAATCCATTTGGTTCATAACTTCTGTTAGTTTCTCTATGTCTCTGTTTAATTTCTGTTTCCATGAATTGTCCAGTGATGAGAGTGGGGTGTTGAAATCTCCTACTATTATTGTGTGAGGTACAATGTGTACTTTGAGCTTTAGTGAGGTTTCTTTTATGAATGTAGGTGCCCTTGCATTTGGAGCATAGATATTTAGGACTGAGAGTTCATCTTGGTGGATTTTTCCTTTGATGAATATGAAGTGTCCTTCCTTACCTTTTTAATAACTTTTGGTTGAAAGTCAATTTGTTTGATATTAGAATGGCAACTGTAGCTTGTTTCTTCAGGCCATTTGCTTGCAAAGTTGTTTTCCTGTCATTTGCAATGACATAATGTCTGTCTTTGTCTCTGAGCTGTGTTTCTTGTATGCAGCAAATTCCTGGGTCCTCTTTATGTATTCATTCTGTTAATCTGTGTCTTTTTATTGGGGACCTGAGTCTGTTGATGTTGAGAGATCATTTCATTAGATGCTGAGCAAGCATTTGACAAATTTCAACACCCCTTCATGATAAAAGTCCTGGAAAGATCAGGAATTCAAGGCCCATATCTAAACATAGTAAAAGCAATATACAGCAAACCAGTAGCTAACATCAAACTAAATGGAGAGAAACTTGAAGCAATTCCACTAAAATCAGGGTCTAGACAAAACTGCCCACTCTCTCCCTACTTATTCAATATACTACTCAAAGTCCTAGCCAGAGCAATCAGACAGCAAAAGGAGGTCAAAGGGATACAAATTGGAAAGGAATAAATCAAGATATCATTATTTGCAGATGATATGATAGTTTACTTAAATGACCCCAAAAGTTCAACCAGAGGACTACTTAACCTGACAAATGACTTCAACAATTTATTGGGGTTTAAAATTAACTCAAACATATCAGTAGCTTTCCTCTACACAAAGGATAAACAGACTGAGAAAGAAATTAAGTAAACGACACCCTTCACAATGGTCCCAAATAATATAAAATATCTTGGTGTAACTTTAACCAAGCAAGTGAAAGATCTGTATGACAAGAACTTAACAATTCTCTTATTAAAGAATTTGAGGTAGATCTTAGAAGATGGAAAGATATTCCATGCTCATGGATTGGCAGGATTAATATAGTAAAGATGGCGATTTTCCAAAAAGCAATCTACAGATTCAATGCAATCCCCATCAAAATTCCTACTCAATTCTTTATAGAGATAGAAAGAGCAATTTGCAAATTCATTTGGAATAACAAAAAACTGAGGATAGTGAAAACTATACTCAATGATAAAAGAACGTCTGGGGGAATTACCATCCATGACTTCAAGCAGTATTACATGGCAATAGTCATAAAAACTGTATGGTATTGTTACAGAGACAGGCAGATAGATCAGTGGAGCAGAATTGAAGACCCAGAAATGGACCCACACACCTATGGGCACTTGAATTTTGAGGAGATAAAACTTTCCGGTGGAAGAAAGAGCATTTTCAGCCAATGGTGCTGTTTCAACAGGAGGTCAGCATGTAGAAGAATGTAAATCAATCCATTCTTATCATCATGTACAAAGCTTAAGTCCAAGTGGATCAAGGACCTCCACATCAAACCAGATACACTCAAACTATAGAAGAAAAAGAGGGGAAGAGTCTTGAACACATGAGCACTGGGGAAAATTTCCTGAACAAAATACCAATGTCTCATGCTCTAAGATCATGAATCGACAAATGGGATCTCATAAAACTGCAAAGATTTTTTAAAGCAAAAGACACTGTCATTAAAACAAAATGGCAACCAACAGATTGGGAAAATGTCTTTACCAATCCTACATCTAATAGAGGGTTAATATCCCAAATATACAAAGAACTCAAGAAGTTAGACTCCAGAGAGTCAAATTACCCTATTATGAAATGGGGTACAGAGCTAAACAATACATTCTCAGCTGAGGATTATTGAATGGCCAAAAAGCACCTAAAGAAATGTTCAAAATCCTTAGTCATCAGGGAAATGCAATCAAAACAACCCTGAGATTCCACATCACATCAGTCAGAATGGCTAAGAAAAATCTCAGGTGACAGCAGATACTGGTGAGGATGTGGAGATGGAAGAACAATCCTACATTGCTGGTGCGATAGCAAACTGGGACAATCACTCTGCAAATCAGTCTGGAGGTTCCTCAAAGAATTGGACATTCCACTATCTGAGGACCCATCTATATCCCTCTTTGGCATATACTCAAAAAATTCTCTAACATACAACAAAGACACATGCTCCACTCTGTTAATAGCAGCCTTATTTATAATAGCCGGAAACTGGAAAGATCCCAGATGCCTTTAAACAGAGGAATGGATTAAAAAATGTGGTACATCTACACAATGTGTACTACTCAGCTATCAAAAACAATGACTTCATGAAATTCATAGGCAAATGGATGGAACTGGAAAATATCAACCTGAATGAGGTAACACATCACAGAAAAACACACTTTGTATGCACTCATTGATAAGTGGATATTAGCCAAAATGTTCGAATTACCCAAGATGCAATCTACAGACCACAGGATTCTCAAGAAGAAGGGTGACCAAAATGCGGGTGCTCCCACTGCTCCTTAAAATGGGGAAAATATCCATAGGAGGGGATATATACATACATACATACCTACATACATACATACATACATACATACATACATGATATATACATACATACATACATGTATATATACATATATATATATATATATATATATATATATATATATATATATATATATATCCACCAAAACTAGAAAAGATTGATGAAGCTAGAAAATGCCGGCTGAAAGGGACTGGATATAGATCTCTCCTGAGAGACACATCCAGAGCATGTCCAATACAGAGGTCAATGCTAGCAGCAAACCACCTAACTGAGAACAGGACTCCCTTGGGGGGGGGGGATTAGAGGAAGGATTGAAAGAGCTGAAGGAGCTTGCAACCCCATAAGAACAATAATGCCAACCAACCAGAGATACCAGGGACTAAACCGCTATAGAAAGACTATACATGGACTGATTTAGGGCTCCAACTGCATATGTAGCAGAGAATAGCCTTGTTGGGGCACCAGGGGAAGGGAAAGCCCTTGGTCCTGCCAAGGTTGGACTCCAGTGCAGGGGAATATGGTGGGAGGATATATAGGAGGAATACCGGTATGGGGTTGGGGGAGGGGAGGGAATGGAGCTTATGTACAGGAAACCGAGAAGGGGAATGACCTTTGAAATGTAAGTAAAGATATATATCTAATAAAAAATTTTAAAAAATAAATAAAAAAGAGAGAACGACCATAACCATACTGCTGAAGTAATTTGAAGTAAGTGCTTTTGTATCCATGCGTATTAACCTTAATATATGTATATTAAGGCTATATATATATATATATATATATATATATATATATATATATATTACCTGGACATATATCATGGTAATTCAGACTTCATGACTCTATTTAAAAAAACCTCCCTACTTTCAGAAAATGAATTTTATAGTTTCTCTGATGGTTTTCCTTTGTCTTTTCCTGAGTTAAGCCATAATTTGGATTGCTACTGAAAATTTTAATACCTAATTTTGCAAAACATGTTTCTATATTAGACTCAAGCTGAGATACTGGTATAATTACCTATTAATCTACACGTTAAACTTAGGCAACTTAGTTATTTCATGGCTAAAACAGTGTGTCCAAATTAAAAAAAAATATTAAAAAATACTTAAGTCATCTCTTGGTCTATATATAGCATCACTACAAGACACTACATCTTTGTAGATCTGCAAAGGTCTGCTCTAAGGGAGTGAGCTAATACCTAGTGGTTTTTATATATGTGTTTAGTAATAACAGGAAAAGCATATTAATAGCAGGAATCTTTCCAAAAATGAATTTTCTTATGGCCTTTTCCAATAAAAGTGAATTTGCTGCAAATAATATTATAACCTGAAGCAGACCATCTCAAGAATATTGCCTGCTAGTTATTAGTTTGTCCCAGTCATTAGTTATGGCTCCAGAAAATAATACAAGGATTAACAAAAACAATAGTTAGTTCTTTGAGAAAATTTATGTGATAGAAAAACACTTAGCTAAACTAACTAAAAGGAAGAAAGAGAAAACCCAAAATTAACAAACTCAGAATTGAAAATTGGACATGAAAACAGACACTGATGAAATCTAAAGAATCATTTGGTTTTACCTGACAAAAGCTGTTTTCCACACAATTGAAAAGTCTAATTAAAATAAATTCTTTCCTGACAGATACCATTTATCCAAATAAAAATCAAGATCATTTCAACGATTTAAATAGAACCATACCCTCTATGTAAATAGAAACAGTCAATAAATATCTTCCAATCAAAAATAGCCCAAGCCATATGGGTTTAGTGAAGAATTCTACCACACATTTATAAAAAGCTAATACCTATACTCTTCAGATTATTTGGCAAAATAGAAACAGAAGGAAAGCTGCTAAATTAATTTTAAGAGGCCACAGTCACCTTTATACCTAACTATATAAAGACTCAACAAAAAAAGAGAACTTCAAACGAATTTCTCTAAAGATCATTGATGAAAAAATACTCAATATAATACTCATAAACCAAACACAGAAATACCCCCAAAGACACCATCCTCCATGATCAAGGAGGATTTATCATAGAAATGCATGGATAGTTCAACATAAGAAATTCATCAGTTTATAGCAACGTATACATAAACTGAAGAAAAAAAAAACAAACAAACAGCACAGTTTTACCTCAGTAGACACCAAAACGGCTTTGACAAAATTCAACACCTCTTCATGATAAATGTCTGGCTAGATCAGGAATACAGAGCACAGACTTAAACACACACACACAAACACACACACACAATTGGCAATTTACTCAATGCCAATTAGTAAATTCAGGAAAGAGAATCTTAAAGAAATTCTATTAAAATCAGGGACAAGACAAGAATGTCCACTCTTTCCATATATATTCAATATGGTACTGGAAGTTTTATCTAGTGCAATAAGGAAATCAAAGAGATACAAATTAGAAAGGACAAATTCAAGGTGTCCTTATTTGTAAAAGATATTACAGTATAAATAAGTGATCTTAAAAAATTCTAACAGGGAAATCATATAGCTAATAAATTAATTTCAGCAAAGTTACTGCAAAGAAAATAAACAAGTAGTAACCCTCATATATACAAACTATCAATCATCTGAGAAAGAAATTAGGGAAATAATATCATTCACAACAGCGAGAAATAATTTAAAAAAATCTGGGTGTAACTTTTTACTAGCAAGTGAAAGATCTGTATGAGAGGATCTTCAAGTCTTTACAAAAAGAAATTTAAGGAGATATCAGAATATGGAATGATCTCTAGTGTTCATGGATTTATAGAATTAACAGAGTAAAATGGGCACATTAGGAAACACAATCTACAGATTAAATCCCATTTCCATTAATTCCATCACAATTTTTATAACCCATGAAAGAACAATACTGAATTTCATAAAACAAATAAACAAACAAACAAACCAAGAAACCAAAAATGCAGAATTCCTAAAACAATCTTGCACAAGAAATGAACTTCTGGAGGTATTGCCATTCCTGATTTCAAGCTGTACTACAGTGCAATAGTAATAAAACCTGCATGGCATTTCAACAAAATAAGACAGTTTGATCGATGAAATTAAATTGAAATAAAAGAGTAAACACACATATTTATGAGCACTTAATTTTGACAAAGAAATCAAACTTATACAATGAAAAAAGAAGAATCTTCAAGAAATAGTGCTGGACAAACTTGATGCTTTCATGTAGAAGAATGCAAATAGATCCATATCTATCACCCAGATAAAAATATCAAGTCCAAGTACATCAAAGGCCTCAAAATAAAACTGGATACATTAAATGTGATAGAGAAAGTGGGGAATAACCTAGAATGCCTTGACACAGGAGACAACATCTTAAACTGAAAACCAACAACTTAGCCACTAAGATCAACAATACATGGAGTCATAGGAAATTGTGAAGATTCTGCAAATTGAAAGACACTGTCAAACAAACAGAATGTCAGTCTACAGGATGGGAAAAGATCATCATCAACCCTACATACAAAAGAATGCTGATATCCAAAATATATAAAGAACTTAAGAAACTAGACTTTAGCAAACCAAATGATCCAATTAAAAATGGGTTATAGATCTAAGCAGAGAATTATCAGTAGAAAAATCTCTAATGCCCAAGATATACTTAAATATATATTCAACATCCTTAGTCATGAAGGAATTGCAGATCCATCTGTCAGAATGTCTAAGATTAAAACCTCAAGTGACAATGCATGCTGACAATAATGTGGATTTCTCTATTCTTCATGGGAGTGCAGACTCGTACAAACATTTAAAAAAATCAATTTGGTGTTTTCTCAGAAAATTTGGAATAGTTCTAGCATAAGATCCAGCTATATTACTCCTGGGCACATACCTAAAGAGTGCTCCACTGTATTCCAAGGACACCTGCTCAGCTATATTCACAGCAGCTTTATTCAAAATAGTCAGTAACTGGAAACAAACTAGATGGCTCTCAATTGAAGAATGGATAAAGAAAATGTAATGTATTTCCACAATGAGATATAACTCAGCTATTAAAAGCAATGCTATCATGAAATGTGTAAGCAAATGGATGGAATTAGAAAATATCTTACTGTGCAATAACCAAGACCAAGTAAGACAAACATGGTATATACTGGCTTATAAGTAAATAGTAGCCATAAAGTACAGAAAAACAATGCTACAATTCAAAGACCAACAGAAGTTTAGTTACAAGGAGGGCCAAAGAAGGAACAAATGAATGTCAGTGAAAAGGGGAAATAGAGTAGACATTTGGTAGATGGAGAGAGGGCTTATGGTGGGGGAATGGTGGAGGAGAAAGATGAACAAAAGGAATCAAGTTTGAGGGAGGACAGAGGAAAAGGGTACTAGCAGAGAGAAGGGCATCTCTGGGACAGAAAGGAACCTAGGACAACAGAAACTCTCAAGAAGCTCTCATAGTGGATCTACCTAAGACTCCTAGCTATGAGAGATATGGAGCATGAATGATCGTATCTTGTTATCAGACATGATTTCACATGGAGGGTCTGGGACGCCAA
The DNA here is from genome assembly GCF_021556685.1 of Rattus norvegicus. Classification (NCBI taxonomy): domain Eukaryota; kingdom Metazoa; phylum Chordata; class Mammalia; order Rodentia; family Muridae; genus Rattus; species Rattus norvegicus. The sequence goes on from NC_141536.1 coordinate 85,122,835, forward strand.
TCTAGCTACGAACCTTAGAGGCAAAGTTGAGGTCGAAATTTAAGAAATGGCCAAACAATGACTGGCCCAGCTTGAGACTCATGCCATGGGAGAGAGTCCATTCCTGACAGAATTATAATTTTGCTATATTTCCAGAAAGGTGCCTAGAATAGCCGCAATCTGGGAAGCCTGTCACAGCAACTTATCAAATCAGATCCAGAGACCCTGAGATGAACATTAGGCAAAGCTTAAGAAATTTTATAGAAGAGGAGAACGAAGGATTGATGAGGCCAGAAAGGTCAAAAAACACAGACTACAAGTAAAAATATAGAATCAGGTTACCTGGGTTCATAGGGGACTGCAGAGATTAAACCACCAACCAAAGAGTATGCAAAGGATGCACCTATGGCTTCTCTGTTCTCTAATTGGATGGACATGTCTAGCCTCATCATATGATGAACCCAGTCATACTATAACTTGATATTCCAAGGAGGCCTCCGATTTTCTGAACCTTTGCTACAGAGAAAGGGAGGATGGGAGATGAAGTTAAGGATGTGTGGTGAGATAAGGGAACTAGCAGAAGAGGGAGGGGAGGAGAGACGGGAAGCTGCAATCTGACATAAAGTAGACAGAGTAATTAAAAATTCTAAAAACAAAATTATTGTCAATAGGGAAGTTACTTAAATATGACAGTCCAAGGAAGAAAGTCTATTTTGAGAATAAAAATTGTAGAAATTGATAACCAGACCAAGCAACATTTCATTTGTCATTTGTGAACTCTTTTAAAGATCTTAAATTTAATGAAAAAAATGAAAACTGCATTGTCATCTCTAAAGTGTAGGGAGAGTTGTCTTTTCAGTCATGGTAAGATTTGTAAATTACTGGGAACCTGGTTCCCAACATTTATGTGCAGGCTCTTCTGTAGATGGTTTGATAGTTTTCTCTTCTAGGGCCCTTGTGAGAAATGAATTCCCTAACTTTTGCAAATGATCATACATCTCTAAGATTCCTGCTATTTGCTTTTGCATCAATAAGAGTGAACACCATGCTTATATGTATTATAACCCTGTGAATAAAGTAGCCACCAGTTACCTTTTGGCCCTTACCATTATATAGGCATGTTTAGTAAATCTTTTTAAGAGCAGAATATCCTTCTCTGGGGTGTCTTACTATTTTTCCTGCATATAGATTTATTTTTCTTGCATTTATTAAAGTATTTGATTTTCTTTAGAAATATTTTCTCAAATAAAGTGCATAGTCTTTTCCAAAACAAAATAAAACAACAACAAAAATCTAAACCCAAAGAAAAACAAAAACAAAAACAAAAAAGTAAAGACAAGGAACGGGAAAGTGACGGTTGCACCTGGTTTCTTTAAAAGAGAGGCCTCAAATGTGCTTCTTCCCCTTCGCGATGTGATTACAACATTAGAAGTTGCTTTCTATAAAGCTCAAAAAGAGTCTTTATCAGACACAGAATTTTATATGTCTTAATCTTGAAAATTTCTTAACCTCTAGGACTGTGAGAAGAAAATTACTTGTGTTTATAACTCACCCAATTTATAGTGTTTTTATTGTAGCATTAATGGACTCAGGCTCAGAATCAAAAAATAACAGCATTACTTCTGCTGATTGAGTCACAGGGAGATGAAGTTTATTCTGTAGCTAAGAAGGATTGTTAATACACTTCACATTAACCTGCAAATTATCATTCAATATTCCCTTTAATGATTGGGTCAATTGTTAGACTCTCTTAGAAAGGTAAGTGCTAGAGTGGGCATCAGAAAGCGAACATCGACAATTACAGACTACAGGTTGTCACACCTCAATTGGTGTGCAAAGTGGTTTAAACCAAACATATTAATGCTTTTTCCTCATCCAATCTCACCAAACACGTTAGTCTTTTTTTCTCATTTAAGCCTGACTATAAAAAGAAACAGAGAAGGAGGCCAAGGTTTACACTTTTTTTTTTTAGGAACAGTTGTAACAACAAAAGTCATAGAATGGAATGGCTTTACAGGGGACAAGGAGACAAAAGCTAATAAATTATTAACTGAAACAAAATCATTGAACTTTCATCTTGAATTTTTGACTGAAAACTTTATAGCATAGGAAGCCATGAAATCATCATTTATTATTTCCTTCATTATTGTCATCTAATTTCTTTATTCAATATTTTACTAAATATTTACTTTGGATAAAAGAAGACAGTGAATATAGATATTAACAATTTTTATCAGTTGAAAACTAAGTGAAAATAGTATGCATTAAAAATATCATAGAAACAATAAAAATGTTGTTTCTTCTTGGAATATCAAGTCACATTTAATGGGACAAGCTAGAGCTTTGTTCTATACCCTAAAGGAAGTACTTTGGATAGAATATTTGTAGATAGATAACACTCATAACTGTTATATAAACCTCAACAATTCATTTTCTTTTTCTTTTTTTTTCTTTCTTTTTTTCTTTTTTTCGTAACTGGGGACCGAACCCTGGGTCTTGCACTTGCTAGGCAAGCGCTCTACCACGGAGCTAAACCCCCAACCCCAACAATTCATTTTCAATTAATTTGATACAAGTGGAGTGTTTATCTTAGACAAGGATTGTGCCTGGAAATACATTCAGTGCAACTCAAAGTTTTCTATTTGCCAATATTGTAGAATATTGCATAATCAATAGGAAACCAGTGCCAGCCAAGCTAATACAATCTAAGCATGAATTAAATACCACTTTTCTCCTTTTAAAATAATTTCTTCAGACCCTAATAAGAAAATGGCCTTTCCTTTACCTACCACCAGAAAAGAAACAATCTGTAAAATGTCCTTATTACTTTAATGCATGGAGTAGAAAACAGCCATGTAGCAGACTGTCTTGTAAGGTGATAATTTTGACATGTACGTGTTCATATTAGCCATTTCACTCATACATGACAAATGGACTTAAGAAAGTTTTTATTTAGTTTAAAAGGGTATGGTCCATTGTGGTAGGGTAGGCTTAAGACTCATGCCAGATGCTGCTTTATAGCCAAGAAAGACATGAGAGACATTTTTGAATGTTGGAAATTGGTTCTAATGAATTGATTCAATCAAAAATCTGAATGTCCAAAAGCAAAAGGTCCTTGTCCCAATAGGGTTTTGGTCTATCAATAAAGATGCCCATGGCCAATGACTGGGAACAGGGTGGGGCCTTTAGAGTGCTGTGGGCTAGGATACAGAGGAAAGAAAGGAGGGATTACCTTGATGCCACAGAGACTGAAGAGATTTAGAGCTGCAGAGGGAAGATCATCTGCAATGTAGGGAAATCTGCTCCTGGATGGGCTGTCCAGAAGTGTCTATAGAAGGTAACAGGGCAGCAAAGTTAAAGGTAGATTTAGAAGGTGTTAGCCAGGAGTACTAGTGGGAAAAGTATGCTAGCTGTAAGAGGATTAGAACTGCCAGCTTTTGAGAATCCAAGGCATTTCAAAAATAATCTAATGTATGTAAGTCTTTCATATGCTGATCCAAAGAGCTCCTGGTCACTTGGTTAGAAGCAGGCAACCTGCTGGGAGCACAAAGTGGTATAGACAAAACTCACATCTTCTAGTATTTAATTTGATGTACTTTTCTCCTTTGTGGATTTCTATTCAGTATGAAATTGCCGCCCATTTAATACTGCTACCCAAATTCAGGATAGATCAAGCCCTGTCTGCTATCTCTGGAGTTCTCTCTGACATGCAGATTTCCCTCCTAGACAATTCCAATTCCAATCAAGTTGGCAGTAAAGATGTATTCTAATAATTGTTTTCCCTGTGTTATGTACATATACACTTGAATATGACATATCATGCCAAGGATTAGCCTTGGCTTGTGAAGGATACTGAGGAAGGAGTATCTGGAAGGGAGGAAACCAACAACTTGAAGTCAAATTATATGTCCAAACTGATGGTCTATGTTCTTCCCTTCCCACTGAGGTTAGATGAGGCAGGGAAGGAAAGTGTCTCAAAGGCAGGCAACAGGGTCAAAACGAGCCCTGTTCCTGCTCTTAGGAGTCCCATTTGAAGAAAACGCTACATCAATGTAACATATGTAGGAAGGACATGCTCATTCTCATGCAGGCTCCCTGGTCAGCAGCACAGTATCTGAGCCACAGTGGGACCAAGTTTTTCTATACAGTGGGACTATAGTTTTTCTTGTGATGTCCTTCAGACCTCTGAGTCATAAAATTCTTCCCACCTCTTTCACAGGATTCCCCAAGCTCAGCCATATGTTTGATTATGGATCTCTATCTGTTTCCATCAGTTTCTGTGGAAAACCTCTTTGGTGACAGTCATGCTAGGCTCTTGTCAGGAGGTACAGCAGATTATCATTAACAGTATCAGGGGCGGGTTTGTTCTCATGGCATGAATCTCAAGCTGGATCAGTCATTGCTTGGCCTTTCCCTCAATTTCTGCTTATCTTCACCCCGTATATCCTGTATTAACTACAAATCAGGGATCAGAGGTTTTGTGGCTGGGTTGACTTCTCAATCTCTCCTTTGAAGTCTTGCCTGGTTACAAGAGATGACAGGTTCTGACTCCATATCCACCCTTGTTAGGAATCCTAGCTAGTGTCACCCTCATAGATTCCTGGAATTTTCTAATAAATATTTAAAATCACATAAGTTTAGAAAAAAAAAGAAGTCATGTTCTATTTTCAGTTAGTTGAATTTTGTTAAAATTGGCAATTTGTCATGAGAATTTATTTCTTGTAATGTGCTAAAACATATTGTCCAAATTTTGGTGCTAATCAATTATACTTCATAATTGTATGCTACTTTATTTTTGAGGTACTGTGGTCATTGAAAAATGTAAATGAGAGTTTCTACCTTTACTTTTCATAAGATTACATTAGAAGGTTAGAAGAATACTGATATAGCTAAGATCCCTTTTTAATTTATTCACCTCAGAACTTTCTCTTCAATATGAATATATATTATTTTTAAGATATATGTTACAAATGTAAATTTAAACAATCAATTCTAAAATAATAAATACATTTATTATATATTTTATTAATAAAGGTTATTTAAAGCTATACAAATATATATTGAATTAAATATTTAAATATGTTTGACAATTTAAGTCGAATAGCATATATTCACAGATTTCCACATAATTAGTCTTTTCTTTTATCTAGTTTTGTACTATTTAGTAATCAATGTCCCATGTCAATATATATAACAGTTCTATACACTTTCTAAGGTCTTGGTTAAGTTAATTATTTTGTCTATATGCTCTCTCAGGCTTAAGTTCAACAAGTAGAAATAGAAATTTTACATTGCAGGCCATAATGAGTTAATCAATAGAATCCTATGTTGAGAAACAAATAACACAATTTAAATATCACCAACTACTTCAAGTTGAAATTTTTTATTCCAAATAGACTGAGTTATTTAGAAAAGCAAAGAGTTCCATATTAGCCATGCTTCCCATCCTCTAATTTACAACAAATTAAACTGTTTAAAAAACCAGCCACTTTAAATTCTAAGCATTGGAGAGTTTGAAGAGCTCTAAATAATATATTTTAATGAAAATATGTTGTTTTATAAGAATCCTCCCTTCCTGTGAGCTGGCAAGTTATGTAATATGAAAATCAGTATTTCTCGTCATACTGTTTAGCGCTTATTGGGGAGACCTCTTGGGAGTAATTACTCACTAAGTGTTTAGCAAGACAGAGGTGAGGGAGCTGACAAGCAGGTCTCACATTGATGTGAACTGTATTGGCAATGCTGTCCAGAGAATAAGCAATGCCTCAAGAACATTTCAAAGGTGATATAAGAGGAAGTGTACCTGAGTTTAACTTTGTAAAGAGTGGAGCTGGTTTAAACAGCTAGGGTCAGTTACTGTTGGGAAATCACACTGCACTGACTACATGCAGCTTTGTAAACAATCCTACCCCCAAGCAAATTCCAGAAAAATTTCTGGAAGCAGTTAGAGAATGTTTGGTCTTTCATAACTACAGGAAATAGTAGCAAATTGCTTATTTATTACAATTGAACTTTCGATGTATGGGATCTGCTATATATTAGCAACAGCCATTGGAAAACTATAATAAATTTATTGACTTTAGTATTTCTATCTTTCTCATGACTTACTATAGGAGTATCAAAAAATCTGAGGGCAAATGCTCAATTCTTCAAATTTTGGCTACTTTGGGCACAAAGCAGAGTATGAACTTTTTTTTAGTTCGATAATTTGATCTTTTATATGTTTCCATCCCTCAGACATATTTCTCTACCTCTAGGGCTTGACCTACAACTGCCTCAAGGGCTGCTTGCTCCTGCCTCAGCCTCCAAAGTTAAAGCTCCACTTACAGATGAGAATTTGGCTGCTTCCTGTCTTCAAGGTCTGCAGCTGTTCCTGTAGAGACCTGGGACTCCCGACTGTGCACCGGTCATGACTGGTGCCTAGCTACTCTTGCTGTTTCACATCTAGTGGCCTGATTACCAGAGAGTTTCTCAGCAAGGAAAAGCTATGAACTCCGACCATGAAGCTCTCCAGAAGCGTTTGAACGTTAAGATTTGCTGACAATATTTCAACAACACCCTGAACCTGCTGACAGTACAGAAATGTGATATGGAGAGCCTCAAGAGATTAGCAATTGCCTTCCCGGGTACAAAATTTCCTCATTTCATTTTAAATCGTAATCCCTGTGGTAAATAAAATTCCCTTTGCTTTCAGTTTGTCGCATCTACTATAATGGTCCATTTCATTGAACTATGTCATAAAATAAACCCTTCATTAATTGCTTATCTCAAGATGTTTTATAATTACAGAAGAGAAGTAAATCCAATCACGATGGTATTACAATCTGAATTTTTACCATGTTGCATTAGGTAATACAATCTTGAGTTTGAAGTATATTTCAAAATATCATGATGTGGCTTGTACAGAAAATAAAAGGATTGAAATGGGGTAAGTAATACTTGTCTTTGAAGTGCTGTTGGTATTAATGAATATAAATATGTGGCAAACTTTTCAGAGGGAACATTGAATGTAGTTATTAATTTTATTTATCACTGGAGTTAATATACATATCCCTCTCAATTCAAACCAAGCAAAGGAGGGCTGCCTTTCAGGCAAATGCCCTCCTTCATTTCAGAAAACATTGATTTATAGGCTACAGTGACAGGGTTACATCTAAAGGTCAGATGTCATAAGAAACAGTGAAAGAGGACAAAAATGAAAGGAATAAGTACATTTATGGAACTGTACACTTGTACACCAAATGTTCCCAACTTCCCCTCAGTTGTCTATCTCTGATCTCTTACTCTTTTCCCAGCACCTACTGAAATTTCAAGTTTTCTGATCTATTAATTTCTCTCCCTAACTTCAAGAAATTCCCTTGGGCAATGATTTTGATGTTCTTTCCTAACAGAACCTGGACAAGAGGGACCCATTTCCCCAGTCATAGTATCTCTGTTGGATCACAGATTTTCCTGTTGCCTCTTTGCTTCTAGGAATTAGGCCACACACCTGCAGCTCTCTCTGGGACACTGCAGAGAACCTGCAGGGCAGACTTGTTCTTCACTATTTCTAATTTGCAAAATAAGATTATGGCCTCTTTAGTACCTGTCTATATGCAAAAATATTATATAGGGCTGGCTGTAACATGTGGTAACAAACACCAACCAATGTGTACACAGGCCATGACTCCAGGCATATATGTAGCAAAGGATAGCATTATCCATCATCAGTGGGAGGAAAAGCCCTTGGTTCTGTGAAAGGCTGTATCACAATGTAGAGTAATGCCAGGGCATTGCGGTTGGAGTATGTGGGTGGGAATGGGAACATCCTCATAGAAGCAGGGTGATAGGAGAAGGTATATGGGAGAGGGGGAGAAATGGGGATAACATTTGAAATATAAATCCATAAATTGTCCAAGAGAATTAAAATTAGTAAAAAAAAATACATGTGATAAAAAGCTTGCCCACCACCAAAGAAAATGTATAAAATTCAGAATTCCCCTTTGGTTTCTGGATTTATGAGATATTTTATGGTCCTTTGTTTCAGGCCTTTAGTCATGCTGTACATTGTGGCTTTATCTCTTAATGCAACTCCACTCCCCTGCAAAGTCCTGTCACGCTTCAGACGAGAAGATGATTTGACTCTTCCAATGCCCTACAACTTACTTGTAAGGCTGATCTTTTGCTGTCAGTGTCTGAAGTCTCTTTCTCCTTTTCTCCTTCCCTCTCTTCTGTCTCTCCTTCTCCATTACCTCAACCATCTTTTTCTTTACTCTAAAGCTCATTATGAAGAATGGTCTCATGCCAGCTCTGTTGTTGTAAGTTCTGCTCTTTTATTTTTAAGTTATAATATCCCCCAAAGAGGAGGGAAGCTAGAAAAGGTGGTTAATAATTCTGTGTCTTGTATTTGATTACTGTATGATGCTGTGTGATACAACTTTAGCAATTCCTTTAGTTCAGAAACTGATCCATAACTCATCTTCATTGTCTAAGTTTTGGGGGCGAACATACCAAAAATATTTTCATACAGAAAATTGATCCCCACAAGAAGTTGAGAAAAATATGTAAATTGTTTGATAATCATCAAGGAAGAATATGATCCATATTAAAGGCTATTCTTTTTTTTCAGTCCAGTTGCTATCCCCATCCTGGTCTGTGCTCTCTTTCTACTGTTCATTATGCCCTACACCTTCGCTGTGCTTCATAATATTTGAATTCAGAGAACCCAAAAACTACTTAATCTACTCCTCCCATGGTGTCAGTCATCACTGCAATGAAACTAGAGCAACTCCAGCACTGAAATTGCATAACTGCTTTACTCTCAAACTTCTGAAATCATGCAGACATATTTTATGTAATTTATTATCTATTATATATTACATTGAATATATTTATTATCAAATATATTTATTATACTACATTAATAATACATATTTGTTTTTTTAAAATATGTTGTCCTTAGTGATCCTGAATTGAGTTTGTATAATTACAAAATTATGTCATTCATAAAAATTACTTGAAGGGTTTTCTAAGGTGTTTAGTTAATTGTTTAAATTTAGCCAAGTTTGCTATATATTGTGTAATATTTGGTACAGATCCAGCCCCTATGTTCAGGATTGATCCAGTTTTATAGAATTTTTATTGTTAACTTTATATGATTCAGAAAAGAGGCCACATATATTTATATTTTTAAAAAATTTTGCAAAATATTGTGCTATTTCTGAATTCATGCATTCTATTAATAAGAAGGTGAAAGGAATGGGGATGGAAAAGCTTTGGTTTTGGTTTTAAATTTGAATGGCATCATATTTTAGAAAGAAATAAAATGAATCCACACATGATGTCTTTTTTTTTCTGACAATTCAGTGGGATGGGTGGTAGAGCAGCAGCATTAGCAAAGCTATCTCTGTGTGTTGGTGGGAGGGCATTTCCAGAGTTGACTGAGGGGAGAGGACTTGTCCTGAATGTGAGTGGTCTCACTCGAGGCTGGGAATCTGAATGAAGTAAGAAAAAGTCAAAGGAAAAATTTTTCTATAATATAGGAAACATGTTGCCTGCTTCCTAGGGTGTTACATGTCTGCCCCATCACATGATTCCTACTATGATAATTTAGATTCTATAAAATTGCAGAGTAAAACAATCCTTTCATGAGTAAGTACTTGTTCACATTGATGTGGAAACTTACTAATACACAGTATTTGCTTGCTATATTTATTGATCAGTGTGAGCTCAACCGAAGTTTTTTATGTTTCCTCTTTAAGGTCTTCTACTTGTTTACCTGTTTTGTCTTGTATTTCTTTAAGGGAGTTATTTATGTCATTATTAAAGTCCTCTATCATCATGATCAGATGTGATTTCAAATGCAAATCTTGCTTTTCCGGTGAGTTTGAATATCCAGTATTTGCTTTGGTGAGAGAATTGGGCTCTGATGATGCTAAGTAGTCTTGGTTTCTGTTGCTTAGGTTCCTGCGCTTGCTTCTCACCATCAGGTTGTCTCTGGTGTTAGCTTGTTTGCTATTTCTGACAGTGACTTGACCCTCCTATAGGCCTGTGTGTCAGCACTTTTGTAGATCTGTTTTCTGCTAACCAGATCTGGGAGCAGAGGGCTACTCCGAGTTTTGTGTGATCTGAACCCTCCAGGAAGGTTGCTTGGTGCAGAAGAATTGATCTTCATTCTGCTTTCAGATGTGTAGGCACTCCTAGTGAGTGCCTTTCAACTCTCCGTGTCCTCAGAAATCCAAAAGGTCCTGACCCTGACTGCTCTTAGGTCCCTGAAGAAGGAAGGCACTAGGCGGGTTGCTTTTGAGTCACGAATGTGAAGAGATATGGTTTCCCCTGAGCTCTTAGGATTCTCTGCACTTCTGAGAGTCCAGCTCTCTCCACCATGGGATCTGGGTACGGAGAGCTATGGAACTGGGTCGTTTCAGGCACAGGAAAAGACTGTCACACAAAGTATTTAAGTGTGAGAATTGAGTTAAATCTCATAATATTGATATGAAGGGAGAGGCTAAGGTCAAAGTGGTTAAGACACTTTACTAAAATAACACAATAATAGAAAAAAAGGGGGCATTTGAAATATTCAGCCCAGTTATTTAGTTTATCATTTTACTTATAATAAATAAAATAATACACAGTGTTCAAATGTATTTTAATACTCAAGGAAATGAGAGTTATCTACCAAATGGTAAAAAAAATTATAAAAGCCATAAGGCATGTCATATTTTTCTTGCCTCTTTCTGTCTCTTTAACTACAAAGGCAATACCATGTTTTATCTGCTAATTTGTCAGCTTAAAGAAAACATTAATAGATTAAAGCAGTTTCCAAAGATAGCCTTATTTTTGATTATAAGCCATAAGATATTTGGGTCTTTAAATTATAAGTATCTTAAAATGACTGACATGATTTGAGAACAACGGTCTATTTAAAGTTTCCTATACATAAATTTTTAGCATGGGCCTAAACTGTTCTTCAGAATGTAATGCTACTTTAGTGGTAAAAAGCAGGGTGACCTTGGTAAAGAAGACCATTTTGAAAATGCACACTTAAAGTTGTATACATCTAAATTATGTGACGTCCAAATCAACTTCTACCTTCTCTTATGTGATGGATATTTTTGTTGGTCCCATTTATCTTCTTTTGCTTAGGTCTTAGGTTAGGGGAAAAGATGCAGGAGAGATCAATTTTCTTCAGATTTTCCCAATATTTTATATAGTTTTAGATTGCTTAGACAGCATGAATATCAGCAAAAGGTAAAAGAAGCAGTGTGAAGAATTGAAAGACAAGAAGGGAGTAAAGGATTGTCAAAGGGGGATGAAACGAGACAAAATGTTCAAAACCAGGTAAGAGATCATGAAATTTAGAACCTCAGTGGAAATCCTCTACATTCTACTAGATGTAGTCATAGAGACATTTTTTTCCTACCTACACATTGACTTGATTATTTGGAAACTACACAAAATGGGATATTTTGTTTTGTTTTGTTTTGATTTTCTTTAAATTTTAGAATATTTCTCAGAAACTTATTTCTTACACACATGCATTTTCTGGGATTTTAAAAATGTATCTTCTTTCCACTGTTTCAACCAGTACTTCATAACAAAGGAGATAAGAGGAAAAAATCTGTGGAATTTAGATATATACTTTTCAATTATTCCTATGGTGAAGTGTGCCTGATTAATAATAATTATAATAGTAAGTGAAAAGCAAGAATATCCAATATTGTACTTTGAAGATGGCCTACATCTTTAATGTAGTAAGAAAAATTAAACATCGAAAACTTACAGTCCCAGCAGCTAAAATACTTTGAACCTGTAGGTATATTCTAAGGATATTTACAGATGCAATTCAAGGCACTGGTCTTGAGATGAAGAGATTAGATGACTTTTTCCAAATGAGATAAACGTTAACATATGAGTGCTTTAAAGTGAGAGCTCTTTAGGCCTGCTTTATGAGAACTGACAAAAACATCAGAGATGGAAGTCTGAGAGGAAGTATGTGCCTTTTAATGGTTAGGAAGTGTGGGTGCCTGAATGCATGGTGTGGTGGTACATTTGTAGACTTCACTTATGGTATCATGGAAATGATGAAGAGACAGAGACCTTACACCATCAAGCAAACGTGTGAAAACCCATATGAATATGCAAATACTCTTTTTCTTAGAGCTTCCAGAAAAGAATTTAGCCTTGATAAAATCTCCTTTCTAGTTGGGTTTGGTCTTTACTTGACCTCAGATCTACAGAGATGTAAGAATAAATATGTAAACATTTTGTCACAAAGGTATGAATATTTGTTTCTGAGGGTATCAAAAATAGTAAGGGCATATATCTTTTTTGGTACTTTTCTCAGAGACTTTTATCTCTCAGAAGACATGGTGAAAAACTTTATTGGTTAAAAACCAAACACAAGCTGATGGTCACTTGTCACTTTATTTGCCACTAAGTAACCTACAAGTTGCTTTTGAGTCCTTTATCTTAATTGTTTTTAACAAAAGCAATCATAAAATTGAAATTTAACAAAGCTTTCTAAATAATGTAAATTGTATGCAAATAGGAAGCATTTCGTACACATTAACCACCGAAAATATTAGAACCATTACTAGTTTAGAAGCACAGCTGTTGTTGAATCAATGTTTTTAAAATGAGAATTGATATCAATTAAGGTTGTAGCAACTTCAGTACTTAAAGAGGATATCTTGAATCTTCATATATTTCACCACTATAATTTCCTGGTAATACCATACAATATACAAACTACTCATCTCATTAAAAATAAACAGTTAGACTAAATGATTTTAATGTTGGTTCCATGAGTTGTATCCTAAATATAATTTGCATATATCATAAATAACTATGCAAAGATACGATTTCAGTATTAATATGCAATATGGTGGTTGCTATATATGCTTTCTGCTTGGCAATTATCTAATGATAAAAATAAAACTCTAATCACTTACAGGATTTATTTGTTCAACTTCCATGCTCATTCACACAGACAATAACTGTTATATTTTTGCTTTTGTTTCTAAGTCATAGACATATCATTTCTATTTTGCAATTAGAAATCTAAAACTTTGTGGGGGTAGTGAGTAGATAAGCTACACTGGTAAGTGTGTACATATATTGGTATCTTAGAAAGCAGCCATTTAACATATTACAACTTTTCAAAATTATTTTATTTATTTACCTTCCAAATGTTGCTCCCTTCCCAGTCCCCCCAACAAGAGTTCTTCACTTCCCCTTCCACTTTGCTTCTTAGAGAAATCTCCGCTACCAAACCGTCATCCATCTACCCATGCCAGGTCACCACACCACATTCCACATACCCCTACCCCCTGGGTTACCAAGTATTTATTGAATTAGGCACATCCTCTCCCACTGAGGCCAGACAAAACAGTCTTCTGCTACAGTCCTCTGCTAAATATGTGCCAGGGGCTACAGACCACCACATGTATACTCTTTGGTTGGTCTGTGGTAGGTCTAAGGGATCTGGGTTAGTTGAAACTGCTGTTCTTCCTATGCAGTTGCCATTCCCTTCAGCTCATTCAATCCTTCCCTTATTTCTTCTGTAGGGGTTCCCAACCTCAGTCTAATGGTTAGCTGTAATTATCTGTTTCTGTTTCAGGCAGCTTCTGGTAGAACCTCTCAGAGGACAAACATGCTAGGCTCCTGATTTTGGCTATTCTCAGGGTTGAATTTATCTTGCTTTCTAGTAAGTTCTCCCTTCTGGCTACAGAATATGAGACTTTACAATATGATAATGGCCATCTTTCACAGCATTCTCTAAGATAATGTTTTGGTAATATGCTAGGCAACAACATTTGTGATAGCACCTGCTCCAGTTGTTCCACTATATAAACAAACTGAAAGAAAAACATCCATATGATTATCTAGATGATAAAAGGTCTTTGATAAATCCAATACCACTTTATGTTAAAGGTATTAGAAAATCAAGGAGACAAGACTCATATCTAAACAAAATTAAAACATTATACAGCAAGCCGATAGCCAAAATAACAAATATCATTATTTGCCAATAATGCCATAGCATATACAAGCATCCCCTAAAATTCAACCAGAGGACTCCTCATTCTCTGATAAACACCTTTAGCAAAGTGGCTGGAAACAAAATGAACTCAAAGAAATCAGTAGCCCTCTTTTATACAAATGATAGAGGGACCGAGAAAGAAATTAGAAAAACAGAACCCTTTCCAATGGCGACAAACAATATAAACTATCATGTTGTAACTGTAACCCAGCAGATTAAAGATATAAATGAGAAGAATTTCAATTCCTTGAAGAAAGAAAATGAAATAGATATAAGAAGATGGAAAGATCTCCTATACTCATGTGTAAGTAGGACTAACATAGTAAAAATGGCCAACTTACCAAAAGGAATCTACAGATTCAATGAAATCACATCAAAATTCCAATACAATTTTTATAGATCTCGAAAGAGCAATTCTCAACTTCATATGGAAAAACAAAAACAAACAAACAAACAAACAGGGTAGCCAAAACAATTGTGAACAATAAAAGAACTTTGGGGAAAATCACCATTCTTGATGTCAAGCTGTACTGCAGAGCAATAGTGATAAAAATTGCATGGGATTGGTACAGAAACAGAAGGTTGATCAGTGGAATTGAATTGAAGACCCAGATATAAACCCCGCAACTATGGGCACTGGATTTTTGATAAAGAGGCAAAAGTATACATATTAGAAAATTTTAAGAATGCTTCCTTTATCAGTTCTGACTAATTGTCTGAACGTTAAGGAATGCTCATGTTTAATATAATCTATTGGCAAGTCTTCCCTTTTGTATTAAGACAATGCAACTCATGAAGATAAAAACAACGTTACACTGAAAAAGTTACACAAAGTGAAATTTAAACTCAAAGCTTAGCAGTGATTATGCAGGGTCAAACTCACAGTTTGACACATAAAGGAAGAGGTAAAAAATATATAACACATTAAAAGAAATCTTTGAATAAAGAACAAAGAAATCAATTTTAACCTGCCATTTTCTCTTGACAGAGTTTTATATCCTAAATTAGAACACTTTAAATAAAAGGAAATATTCATTAGTTGTGTGATATCATGTTTTGCAACAATAACTAATAGAAAAAAATCCCATTTTCAGATATAATGTCTCATCCTTTTATTATTTTTTGAACCAAATGTTTACTGAGTTCTGATGTAACAGGTCCCCACCTAATACTCAGCCATCTCTCAGGCATGCACACTCAGTACACACAAATGCTCAAGGCCCTTATGTTCAGTATATGTCCCTTTAGTCATTATAGTTCCATAAAAATATTCTTATGGAGAATCAAATCATCTATTGGTTGGATAAGGGGTAAAGAAAACTCTACTGATTTCATATGAGCAGAAGAAAGTAGGAATTACATTTATTGTGCTTTAGGCATGTACATAAATTATCATCAGAAGACAAATGAATTGGGCCACAAAGGTACTCAGGCTCAGTTGCTAGGTAACACGATAGGAGAAATGGAAAATGTAAAGTTGCGGAACTCAAAATTTTATTTTAAAATCAATTAATTATGCAAGCTATAAGACATACAGATTTTTCTATGTTTTGCCAGTGAAGAAAGTGTGTAATGTAACACAATTAAGAAAAATTAAAATAAATAATTCACTTAAATTCCCACTGATTTTTTTCAAAATGGAGTGTCATAGGAACCTACTAGTTGCTATGAATAATTTTTGTAGACAGTTATAATCACTGCCTTAAAAATTAACCCTTTAATTTCAGAATGTCAGAGTTATGTAGGCTACCCAGGTCTGAATCATAAGACATGAACCACCTAAGGCCAAGAAAAAAAAATAAAACCACACAGCCTTACACTTGTAATTTTGTGTAAAAGTATATACATTCATTATATGAATAAACATTTATTCTCCATATTATTAGAAAAGGGCTCAGATAACTGGTATTTGAGTGTATCGACACCATATCAAATACTTCATTAATGATAGTTTTTTTCCCCTTGATTTATCATTTTGAAAATCTTAAACACCCAAAATATATTTCATCTGAAATTATATTTCTACTGATTTGACTATTGAATATATCCAAGCTAGAAAATTTTTACTTGTGTTCCCCTTATTTATTTTCTGTGTATACGTGCACATCTATATCATGGAATGCATCTGTGTATCAGTGGGCAACGAGTGAATCAGCCTTTCCCTTCCACAGTGTGGGTCCAGGGGATTAAATCATGGTGTCATGCTTGGCAGTAAGTGCCTTTGCCCACTCTGCAGTCTCTGTGACCTATGCTGCCCAATGTGCACTCTCTCTGACCAAAGTTTGGAGTTTTTGAGTATTCATGTTTCATACGTAAGCATTCTTTATTGTTTGTTTTCTTGGTTATTGAAGGAAAATAGAATTTTAAGTATCCTAATTCTCAGTTTCAAAATAAGAGAGACTGTAAAGCTCATTTGAATTCCACGACATTTCAAATTCTCCCCTCTAGATACTGCGTGATTGAAATTCATGAAGAAAATATGCATATACTAGTTAAAGATATATTTTTAAAAATCATATTGATTTAGTCTTGAAATTCACAGCTATAGAAACCGTACAGGAAAGGCCACAGTCAATGTGAAGCTCGGCATAATAGTCCAGATAAAATGCCTATACATCAGCAACTACAAACAACACTGTTTCAAGGATTTATTTTCTGTATGTTTATTCATTCATGTGAACTTCATGTGGAGCATCTATTAACTCAAGCCCTGTCTGATGATCAGATGACGTTTGGGATTAAGAAGAACACAAAGACGTTCACGTAAACTTCTTAGATTGTCTTTTTTGTAAACTGGCATTAGAGCATTGGCTACAAACAGAACATGATAGTTTGGATGTAAAATCACAGTTCTGAGGTCAGAAGAACAGGTCAAGTCTGTCATGTAACATGCAGGTGTTTGCTAATTTTATGAGCTTGACAAAAGAAACCTTGGTTGAAAAAATACAGTCTCACCAATTTAGCCTGTGGAAAAGTCTATGATGCATTTTCCTCATTGATGACAGATGTGGACAGGCTCATCTGCATTAAAGTGTTGCTCCCTCTGTGCACTGGATGGACATGGAATGGTTTAAGAAGGCAGACTAAACAAGCCATGTGAAGCAAGACAAATAACAGCATTACTCCATGACCTCTGCATCAGCTTCTGTCTCCAGGTTCCTAACCTACTTATTTCCCAACCTATCTTCCTTCAGTGACAGAGTATGACCTTAAGAGTTGTAAACTAAAATAAACTCTTTCCTCTCTAAGCTTCTTGGGTGACATTGTTTTATCACAGCAATAAAAACTCTAAGACACACAGCAACATATTTTCTCAAAAAGAAGAAAAAAAAAACAAACCAAAAACAAAAATAACAAAAAACCAAAAAAGCAAAATAGTAAATAAATAAGTACATAACTAAATATAGTTAAGATTTACAAAACAACAAAATCAAAGTGAACAATAGAAAAATAATGAAGGTTTGACTACAGAAACATAGTAAGAAAACTGGGGAATTAAATGAAAATATTCAACATACAAAACTAAATGTGGATTCCACAGTCAATTCTGAATGTTTAGACCAAAGAAAGCTGTTTTCCACACACATATAGGAAAAATGTGAACAATACTTGAGAAATGGCTCTTTTGTTTTGTTTAAATTTGTATAATTCAAACCAATTATTCCCGTGAACTTTACTGAGTATAAGTAATTATCTTAGTTACCATTATATTGTTGTGAAGAGACAACATGGCCACAGCAAATCTTGTACAGGAAAACATTTAACCTTGAGCTGACTTACAGTTTCAGAGGCTTAGTTGCCATTATGGTCATACTTGGAAGCATGACAACATGCAAGCAGACACGGTGCTAGAAATGGAGCCTAGAGTTCTACATCTTGATCTGCAGGCAGCCGAAGGAGACTGTACCACAGTGGATGTAGCTTGAGCATAGAAGACCTCAAAACTTATCCCCACAAGTGGCACGCTTCTTCCAACGCCTAGTCCAACAAGAACATACCTCCTAATTGTGCATTCCCTATGGACCAAACATCCAAACACCTGAGTGTATTGAGGCAAAAACACCACAGAAATAAAAAAAAATTTTTTTGCTTTGTTTTATTTCTTTCTGAAACCTCTCAGAGTGAGAAAACTGCACTTAGTTTTCTGTTCTAAATGACAGTAGAATGAAAACATGAAGGTATAAGTTCTTTTCTTTCACTGTGTGCGTCTAGAGAATTGAGCCAGGTAGTCAGGTCTAACCACAATTACCTCTGTACTCTGAGCAATCTCATTGATGTGAGTTTTGATATTCAATGTATTCAGGTTTCATGAATATAATAAATGCAGTTTTCTGTCCTAAGGGACAGTGAAAGATCAAAATTCGTCTTCTGCTATATCAGAAACTCTGTTTCTTGCTCACATGTTTAATGACAAATTTACTGATAGACAATATGTGTGCCATAGGATTTTCTCTAGTTTCTTGAGTTAGGCTCACTGTTGGAGTCCAAGGAAGAGTTTATTGTTCCTGGAACTAGGAGAGTTAAAATGTAGGAGATGGGAAACTGCCTATTCTCTTCTCTTCACTTTATTCTTCTGTTTAGATAAATGAAAGGAAATTCCAAACAATGTCATCACACATATGTCTTCTGTGGCTCTTGTGAAGGCATTTTCATGCTTGTAATATGCATTAATCGAAACAGTGCTTTTGCACAGGGATAAAAGATGGAGCACTCTATTCCACAATATTTTAGACAATACTAGTAGGTCTTTATTTTAAAAAAATTATTTATATTTTTTACACTCCAGATTTTATCCCCTTCCCGGTCCACCCTCTGACTGTTCCACATCCGATACCTCCTCCCTAGCCCCTGTCTCCCTGAGGATATTTCAACCCACCCCCACCCCCCACCCCACTGGACCTCCCCACTCTCTGGGACCTCTAGTCACGTGAGAGTTAGGTGCATCTTTATTGTCTGAACCCAGACCTGGCAGTCCTTGGATGTATATAGAAAATTATATGTTACGATTTGACTATTTTAGGTTTTGTTTTGATTTTTACTAGCCAATGTACTTAACTTTTAGCTTAATTAAAAATTTTAACATACACTGAAAGCTAATTTTTTAATTCCAATAAATACCAACGATGAGAAAACATATAATAACATGTAATATCAATGTTTAAATTTACAACAATTTAAAAATAACAAAACAAAATATAACACAGCCTTATAGGGTTTTTTCTCAGCAGAATTTTTTAGGCTTTAATGAATAGGTCTGAACAAGAGATAATCTTATTCATTCATAATCTTAGTAGTTTTCTGACGTGGATTCCATGTAAATAATAGAAATTGTTTTTCTTTCTATATTCATTTTAGTTGGGAAATTTGGTTGTCTTGCTTATCCTAATTATTATTGATGTCTTACTTGCTCTAAGTTGGAAACCACCTAAAGTTAATTTTAGACATGTAAAGTGCTCAGCTTTGCTTAGTCAAATACTGATTTAATAAATACATTCATGCCAAGCATTTAATTGTTTTACATATATTTAAATATCAGTATTTTTTCAATACTATACTATCTCCATTCTTTATATATTTTTTACCACTTATAGCCTATTTTATTTCATAATTTTGGTTGAAAGTTTTGCATTTAAATCCTATATTCACTTATTTCAAACCTTCTTTTCAAAGCTTCAGGAAACCAAGAAATCAGAAATTGAACGCTATCCCAAGAGCCTGACATTTAGGAAACAATAGGAAATAATGTGAACTTCTCCTAAAAGCAAACAGACAAAAATATACCTCCTATACCAACCCAGTATTTCTAATTTATTGATTTTTTGTCATGTTTTGAATATGACATGTCCCAGCAAAGCTTATGTATCTATAGACTATTCTCTGATGGAACATAGAGAGATGCATAACTAAGCAGTTATTGGGATTTTATCTCAATTTCAAAACACTATTTTCTCTCTATGAGAATAAATCCTTAATCAATAGGAACTGAAGGAAGAAGGATTATTTTTGGGGTAACTGTTTGGGAGGGTATAGTATTTCAAGGCAGAAAGACATGGCCACAGGCAGCTCCAGATTATAGTTCCCAGAGCATGTAGGCCGGACTCCTCACCTCCTCATATTTTAATAGAACAGGAAACAGAGACAGGCAGGAAGCAGATAGGAAGAGATGTGTACAGTATGATTGCAATGGTCTATTCAGAAGACAAAGGGAAGACAATCACTTTAATAGATGACCTTCATGAAAGTTGTAAGACAATAATATATCTATTCACATTAGAGTAACCACTATGAAACTTCCTCCTGTAATTTTTTTTATTGTTTTCCAAGAGTCTTTTAGAAGGCATAGCTGCTCAGAAGATTCTCTAAATGAACTTTCTGAGTTAACTCCTGCTGAAGAGACCTAGCTAGCTCAAAATTGAAGACGACCCAAGGACAATAGCTAGGAAGGAACTGAGGTTTCTCAAACCATTTTCTATGAAACGGAAAGTCAGGCATGAAGATTATTTCATATTTTATTTTCACCTGGATGGAAGTTATGTGTCAATGTGTGTGGTGGACATGCTGAGAAAACATTTAATAAAAGTGATACACCTAACCAGGCGGACATTCATTAAGTTCATTTTTCAATTTTTGAAAATGTAATTTTTAATGGTATCTTATTTATATGTCAGATCTAACCTGGGAAAATTAATCACTGACTTGAATATTCATGTCAACTTTGCATGGAAAAATAAATATATTTTATTGAAAGACATTGCTTTATTTGATAAAATTTTATATTATAATGTAAAGTTCAATATAACAACTTATTCAATGTAGTCTATTTTTCTCCAAATCACATTTATATTTTTTTATCTTGGGTACTCTTCCAAATTTCTTCTTCAAAACACTGTTTAACAACTACATCCTTATATATAATATATTTGACAGCACAAACAACATATTGCTAAAGAGCTTTCTATGAATTAGCACCAATTATTACTACTGGGATGGTTGTATTCCCAAGGGATAATGTGTTAAACAAGCATGTAATTTGTTTTGTGATGTCTACAAATATCTGCAATTATGTTCTCATTATAAATTATGATAACCCTCACATAGGTATCATTAGGGTCTAATTAACACTTTATCTTTTATATGTAGTTGAATTATTTACCACAGTCAAGAATGGAAACATTCTCAGCCTTTCCAGTAGCTGTATCATGATTTCATCTTTGAGAAGTTCATAAACAAGCTGCATAAAATATACTGGAATAATTCTGCTTTTTGGAAAACTAAGATGGCAAAGTATCTATCAAATACAAACTGGCACAGGTTTGAATGTAAAGGGTGTTGTATTTTAAACCACACTTTTAGAAGAGATTCGAATTATCTATTTTCAATTAATGGGTGTGTGTAAGTGCCTGCATGTACATATATACATATATATAAATATATATATATATATATATACATATGTATGTATCACATCCAAAATTGATGTGTGAAGAAGCTTTAAGAGGTTATTTCTCGCACTAGAAACCATTGTGAGCCACCATGTGGATGCTCAGCACTGAACCCAAATATTCTGTAAGAGCAGTATCCTATAACTGTTGATCTATCTCTTCTGCTTCTATCATAAGTGTTCTAAATATACCATGACCATCACCAATGTTGTGCTGTTAGCAGTGTTCACAATCACACATCTACCTCTCAAATCAGTACATAATTTATTTTATCCTAGAAAATGTGTTCTTTAATAAGGAGCTCTTTCAAAAGAAAATATTTCATTGTCTTTGGTTTCAGGACCTTTCAATCATTTGGCCATATTGACAGAGATGGTGTACTTTCCTTATATATTAATAATTTTTGTATAAAATTTTATGTATTGTTATATATTAAATTTTAGTTATGCCATAATTCTTTTTAACCCTCCTAATTTCATGCAGGGAACAAAGAAAATTTAAGTATCATTATAATTTTCCATTAAATTCATTTCTCTTTTTTACTGAAGAGTTCAAAGAAAAAAGGATGATTTCAATCCTAAAACAAATGATATAGTTATTCACATTCTATAAATCACTTAATTCATGAAACATTAACTTACTAACTGAACTGTAACATGAAATATACTTTTATTCAATGGGCTGGGAATTTCTACTTAGACATTGATAATATGTTAAATTAAATGTAAAATAAAAATCATCATATATAACAATTGTGGAGCATACTGAGTGATATCAAAGTGAACAGATCACTTAAACATGTATTTTTCAAAGGGTTCTAGGAGTTATAGTACTCTTGAGTTTTGGGCGTGCTGAGAATTTTCAAGGACAGGCATCAGGATTTATACTCCACATTTCAATTCAGAGAAATGGAATCTTTTCTAGTTCATTTAAAGAATGGTTAAATTAATGAGACCTAGATTAGACAGAGACATAGATAAATAGGCAGTGATAGATATATGATGATATATATATATACATACATATATATGCATATAATATATATAGACCTGGATAGAGATAGATGATAGACAGACAAATAGATACACAGACAAGAGACAAATGATAAATGAAAGGATAAATGATAAATGATAGATATGTAAATGATAGATATACTTGTGTCATATAGATATATATATGTATGCATACATAGAAAAATAGATACATAGATAAACAGGCAAATAGTTAGATGATAGAAAGGAAAACAGCCTGATAGAAGGTAGAGAGATTATATATAGATAATACATATCTATATAGATAAAATGCAATTATTCTGAAAACACTACATAAAAACATATATTTGAATCTTTCATACTATGTAAAAGATGTATAACTTTGACGAGGGATGTTACTTCTACTATTTTGTTCTGTAACAAATGAAAAGGAATCAGGAGAATTTATAAAAGAGAGAATAAATATTTTTGAATTTTTGTCATTTTTTAAAAAATATCATCAAATACTCAACAGAACTAACTGAAGGAAGGTGGGAACCATCCTGTCTGTTCAGTGTGTCTTAGGGAGATGTCATGGAGGTAGGACTGATACGGCTTTGCTCTGCATTCTTAGGACACTGCGCTGAATGCTGCTGCTGAGCCTTCTCTGCTTTTTTCTTTTGTGACACAGGCATGTGAAGTATTGTTCACATTTTAAGTATATCTTCTGTCATTCAAAAATATAACCTGCAAACCCGTACCCAACCATTCCCATGGCAAATCTAGATATTATCCAGGTAGTAATCAGTATACTATATGTCATTTGATCAATGGCCTACTCAAGCAAAGGTCATAGTTTTAGTGTAGGATTTTTGTTTTTAGAGTTTTATGTTCCAGTGTGTTTTCTGAAATGGAATAAAAAATTAGTTGTCTTTATTGTAATGGTATTTGAATATGTCAAACCACTTTGATAACATAAACAGGCAAACTAACAAAAAACGTACCTATCTGCTTTTTATTATCCTCATAAAATACACCATACTACTTAAAATACTAAGGATGAGAATAAGAACCCCTTCCCTGAGTATAAAAAGCATGGATGTATAAGAAAACATTGATGTTAGTAATCTTGCTGCTCCTGTACTGACCAATGAAAGCAGTAAAATTATTAGCTTGCTATTATCAATATTCTATGCAAATGTGATAAATTTTTGTCCTATTTTTTCTTGAATTTGATTATTCTTTGAAGCTGTTCACTTCAATTCTTCTGTTGGAGAGCACAACATAAGCTTTTATTTAAGTTCTTAGAGGTATCTTTGTCCCACTAATTCTTTGTACACTCATTTAGTGAGTTCAGTTGCTATTTTTTCTTCTGCCTGAGAAAATGTGGTGGGTTTCCACCTTAACGTTAACTTGGTGTCTAAAAAGTTGGAAAGTATAGTCTTGCAGTGTGGACCTTATTCATATTCTGCTCCACACTCATTTTTCTGCAATAATACTCTGGATCATTCAATATTGATTGAATATTGAATTTTCCAGAGAAAAATAAAGTTAAAAAGTTCTCAATCTGGTAAGAAATGTTTTTCTTCATATTACTCTTGACATTTCATTTCTCTAAATTACAAAATATATGGCTCTACTTTACAATTTAATGCTATATACAGTGGCTCTACACACCATTTCATACCATCACGCAGCAATGGTAGGTACGTGGATATCTGTGAGTACAAGACCAGCAAAGATAAGACATTGAGACCTCTCCAAAAGCATTGCAATGTGTCTTGAAGAAAAGTAAGCAAAGATGAAATCATTATGTTCAAAGAAACTGTAATTTTCAATAAACTCAGTGAATAAATACTTCTAATTTTCTCTTTAAACATCAACAATTATGCTGTTTGATATTCATTTTATGAATAATTACTAAGATGTTTCTTTATGGTAAAAATTTGGGGATAGAGCACGTATAGTAGAAAGTATGTTTCTCATTTATCATAGATGTTTCTCCATCACAAGGACAATGCAATACATTTTCTCAAAGGTTAATATCAATCAATCATAACATTTTTGGAAATTTAAATAAGATTTTTTTCTTTTCCCTCTTTATTAATGAGTATTTCTTATTTACATTTCGATTGTTATTCCCCTTCCCGGTTTCTGGGCCAACAATATTCAAGATAAAATGGTGGTTTATAAGCTACCCAGTCAGTTATATTCTTCTATAGGAAACCTTAGAGAAATATACCTATTCTCTACAGTGTAAATTTTGTTGAAAAGGTGATACACACACACACACACACACACACACACACACATACACACACACACACACACACACACACACACACACATATATATATATATATATATATGGACAGATAGATATAGATATAGATATAATCACTTTATATGTATTCAGAAAGGAGTCAGAGATGGCACTCCCATTTTTTTCTGTTTCTAAAGCACTTTCCTTCACTCCTTTCATAGATGAATCTATCTAAAAATGAGAGCACAGATGGAATTTAGGCATTTATTATCATTGAAGTTGCTGAGACAAATCTGCTACTGTCTTCAGAAACTCAGCTGTGCTTCCACACAAATTCATCCCAACTGGACTTTTTCTCTTCATAAAGGAGCAAGCACTGGATCTTCATCTAAGCATTAGTCCAATCCCTTCACAGCCAGTTTTCTGCAATGGAGACTTAATTGCAGATTACCTGTTACTTAGGGTAAAATGAGGAAGGTCTAGCAGGCCAGTCAGAGGGTCTCATCTATGCTGCTATGAGTGTAAAAAAAATGACTATCATTTCTGTGTAAATATATTCTAATGAAGGGGAAAGGGAACTCATATTTCTTTGGATAATCCCTCAACTATGCTTTGTCAATAAAGGAATAAACACATTGATGAATCAAGATGAATTTTGTTGACAATGTATTTGATTTTTGTTGTTGTTGTAGTTTTATTTTGTTATTATACTCTCCCCACGACTGGATTTTAGCAGTAACCAGTTTCAATGTAAGCAGAGACAGTCTAACCACTTGTATGTCCTTTTGATCAAGGTTTTTGGTATGATTTCAGGGTTTATTTTAAACTAAACTAGTGAAGTAAGAAGATTTGAAATTCACATTGTTTAAGTTTTTTTTTTTCTTTTCTTTTTTTCGGAGTTGGGGACTGAACCCAGGGCCTTGCGCTTGCTAGGCAAGCGCTCTACCACTGAGCTAAATCCCTAACCCCTTAAATTTTTATCCTATCTTTCAAAGACGACATGACTGAGATATCCATTCTTTAGTTTATCACCTATAAAATGGGTAATATTTGAGCCTGGCTTAATAATTTGAAATAATGTGTACAAGATTTTAGAAGCCATATGGTTATTTTTAATTTTTTGCTGTTTAAAAATTAATAATAATACTAAGTATTATAATGATATAATAGTATAATGATAATAGTAATTTTACTTATTATAAAAAGAGATGTACTTGTTAAAAATCATTATAAATTATTGACATTATAACATTGTGATGTGCTAGTTTTCTTGAACCCAATTTTGGAACTTTGTACTACTTTCTCGTTAAGGATGTTGGTCCTTCAAGGTTGTGATGTAGACTTGTACATATATTGTGCCTGTCCTGAATTTCAGGACATAAATGAAGTTCTAAATAAAACTTTAAAATTTGATTTTACTGTCAGGTAAAATACTTTATTTTTTTTGGATCTCTACATGTAATGAGTAGTAAATATCTTGCTAAAGACACTAAAGTCTATGGTTGAAGGACATAATGAAATGATGCTAGAACTGACCAGAGAACTTCTTTCTGTCTTGCTAGCTTTCACAGTGTGGGAAAGTGCTATCCAATCGGTGTAGGGAGAATAGTCATTAGGGATCTCATCCAGATGGAGTTTTGATGTTCTACAATACCAGCTTGCCAGGCACAGTGGGTCAAATTGTGAAATGGAAGCATAAGTGTTCTACATTTCGGGGCCTAGTATGACTGTCCTCTGAGAGGGTCTACCAGCAGCTGACTGAGATAGATGCAGATACTTAACATCCAACCATTTCACATAGGTCAGAGATCCCCACGGAAGAGTTAGGGAGAGGACTTAAGGAGTTGAAAGGGATTGCAATCCTATAAGAAGAATAACAGTATCATCTAACCTGGACTTCTCAGAGCTCCCAGAGACTAAGCCACCAACCAAAGTGCATATATCAACTGGTTTGTGCCCACACCCCTGGTCCCACTACATATGTAGCAGAAGACTGCCTTTTCTAGCCTCAGTGGGAAAGGATGCACTTAAATCTGTAGAAACCTGATGCCCCAAGGAAGGGAGATGCTATAGGGGGTGAGATGTAAGTGGGTGGATAGGTGGAAGAGCACCCTCGCAGAAGCAAAGCGGGTGATAGACGGGATATAGAACTCGTGGAAGAGGGACCAGAAAGGGGAGAGATTTAACATTTGGAATGTACATACATGAATAATTAATAATGATAATAAAAACAACTTTTTGATTGGTACCATATCCCTTTCCACAAAAGGGAATTCATGTTTTATAATTTTAATCAAGCCAATGGCTTGGGAGGTAATTGACACTAGCATCAAATCTATGACTATTCTTTTGATGAAAGGGTATGCTGACAAGTTCCCTTCTAAATATTTAAGTTTCAATCAGCAGATTAGTGACACTTTCAGATTTGCTTTGACGAGTTTCTTTTCACAGTGAATAGTGGCTAGCCTAGACCCACAGCTGATAGACTACTGAGAGCTAGCAACTTTTAAGTGAATGTCCTAAACAGGCCATGTATATTTCCCACTTCACCCACCCAGCCACTTAGGTCCATCTTAGAAGAAGGTGTGTAAAGAATGTAAGTGTGGCAGGATGGGTAGGAGTCGTGTGAAATGCTGTGTCCTGGACATGGTATGGCCACTGTACTTGTGCATTAGAGTATCTATGGTTACCTCTAGAAGAACTACATCAGTTATTATTCATATATATATATTCATTCTTTGATTCTCTCATATATATACACATGTATATATGAAATATTTTAATATTTTCAATGTTATATATATTAACTTTTCCTTAGTGAGATAAAGAAAGACATGCATGTATGTTATGATATTCACATAGTATCTCTGTAAAATATAGAAAATCATCCTTTTTATAAGTATGACTATAATTTAAAAATAAATTATTCTCAATCCTCAGTTTTTCCAATTAGAAACAGGTTATCTGCAATTTTTAAAGTATTTGTTGCTTTTATTACCAAATTTCAAAATACTATAAGAGAAAAAAACAACTCCTTATAAACATTCAATAATTAATTTTCATTTAATTTCAGCTCCTCTAAACTTACATCTTTTACAATATTGGTGTAGAATGTCATGGAAATCTTTAAACAGATAAAACCCCATCTGAGTTGTGAATAGTATTATGCCCTCACATATATCTTGTTGACAAATCCTGTTTATAGAAAGAACGTGTATCTTGCTTGAGCCGAGGACAGCATTTAGAATGTCAGCCTGTGCATAAATTCTGAAGGTACAAATTGACAAGATGCTTGACGACATGTCAAGGAATATTTGCAAATATCTCTGGTGTCAGCACAATTCAGATTCAAATAAGAAGTTGTCTGAAGCAAACAATTTATATATAAACTTGTAAATGGGATGGAGAGGACAGAAATGAGAAAAGAGTTGTCACCCTGTGCTGCATTTCAAAGTGCAGATAGGTAAATACTCTGCACATGATCATGACTACTGTAAATAAAATGAATTCAGAATATTTAATGTAACTTATCCAAGCTAACAACTCAGACAATTAAAATTTATAAGTCATAATTCAGAATATATTATTAAACATATCTGTCTGTCTTATCAGGTTCCTTATCGTGACATAGTTCCAGTCTACGTTTGGGTGAGAAGTAGCATGTGTCACAGATTGTATGATATCATATTAAGTATGGTTAAAATGATGATTTGGAATGCCACATTGTAAAAAAGGACTGCATGTTTTTTGCTTCATGTGACAGTTTAAGCCTATGATCCTAGTACTTGGGAGGTGTAGAGAGGAGATTTTAAGTGTTGATAGCCACCATGAAACCTGTTTTAAAACAAAATTTGGGCTTAGAGAGATGTTTCAGCAGCAAAAGACACATTTGTTACTTTTGCAGAGAACCCGGATTTAATCACATCACCAGCACTAAAATGGCGGTTCATAAACATTACAACCAGAGGGTCAGACCTCTTCAGGTACTTGGCACACATGTTGTACACACATCTACATGCACGTAAAATATATATACAAAAAGATTAAATTAATGTAAAAATACACAAAATGATAACATGAAAAATCATTCCTCAGTTACATTATTAGATGTTTTCAGTTATGATATTTTGTTTGAGAAATGATAACTTATGGTAGGAATCCAAAAAACACTTCGTTTTTTTTTTCACACTTCCACAAAGTTTCTTAGGCAATTAGTGAGGAATATAGATCCCAGCAACACAATAGTTCAAATAAAACACACACCATAAGCTTGCCCTCCTTAAAACTATTTGGCTTGTTAAGGAACGCTTGAAAAAAGCAAGATAGGAGCCGGATGTAGATCGCTCCTGAGAGACACAGCCAGAATACAGCAAATATAGAGGCGAATGCCAGCAGCAAACCACTGAACTGAGAATAGGTCCCCTATTGAAGGAATCAGAGAAAGAACTGGAAGAGCTTGAAGGGGCTCGAGACCCCAAAAGTACAACAATGCCAAGCAACCAGAGCTTCCAGGGACTAAGCCACTACCTAAAGACTATACATGGACTGACCCTGGACTCTGACCCCATAGGTAGCAATGAATATCCTAGTAAGAGCACCAGTGGAAGGGGAAGCCCTGGGTCCTGCTAAGACTGAACCCACAGTGAACTAGTCTATGGGGGGAGGGCGGCAATGGGGGGAGGGTTGGGAGGGGAACACCCATAAGGAAGGGGAGGGGGGAGGGGGATGTTTGCCCGGAAACCGGGAAAGGGAATAACACTCGAAATGTATATAAGAAATACTCAAGTTAATAAAAAAAAAAAAAAAAAAAAGAAAAAAGCAAGATAGAACCACTGTTTTGAGAAGCAAGCAGCAGTGAGTTTACTAAGAATTTTTACCCTTCCTCTTTTCCCTTCATTCCATCACACCCTTTTTCCTCCCGTCCCTGCCCCCTGCACCAAGTAAGCCTCTCTCACATGGAAAAAGAATTTTTGCATAGTTGGAAGAGATATGGCAAGTGTCTGGTCATATGTGATATACTTGCTTTTGCTATAGTGACATATACTCTTACTATATTCAAACACTTGAAAGGCATAGTTATGTCTAAGACAAAAGAGTCCATTTCAAGGTCCTGTTACTGTAAAGAATGACAAGAGTTAGAAACGAGCTGCTATTAGACCTGGATTAGTTTTCCATATCACAGCTTCTACCCTGAGACTTCGAAGCTTTCTTGTCATGTAAACTGTTCAGATCTTGAACTGGAGTCACAGTGTCATCTTGGCATTAGGAAACCATTAGACAGACTGTGAGACAACCACAGCAACTCAAAATAAAGGGAATGTTTCCACAAATCAGGAGGCAAAAAGGAATGGAAGGGAAGTTGGATTCAATTCTAAGAGTGTAAACCATGAATAAACTTCTGACTTACCCCTCAGTTATGCAAACATGGTTCAGATGCAGTGTTCCTGTGAAGGACCAAGGAACTAAGCTGAACTTTAGTTGAATTTGTATTTTGGTCTAACTACTTAAAATAAAAATAAACACAAACTCAAAATGAGGAGATATTAAACATATTACATTAAATTATTTAGGGAGCAATCCATGCTTACTCAACCAAAGAATAAATACAAGAAGATAGCTGATCTTCCTTTCTTCTTTCTTTTTATCTTCTTTTCTTTTCTTTTTTTCTTTCTTTCTTGCTTCCATGCTTTTATCTTTTTTTTCTTCCCCCAAGATAGGGTCAGATTGCATATCCCTGGGTGCGCTAGAAACCACTGTGTAGACCAGGTGCACTTGAAGCAATAGAGATCAGCCTGCCTCTGCCCTTTAAGTTCTGGAACTAAAGAAGTGAATTACAACATCTAGAACATATTTAATTATTTTTTAAAAGTTATATAAATATTTTTCATTTTGACCCAAATCCTTTATTAAATAGAAGGATATATATATATATATATGAAACAACACATGTATAATTTAAAATTCTGAAGAACAGGAGAGAAAGAAAATGTATATATATATATATATATATATATATATATATATATATATATATATATATATACCTGGAGAAAATCAAACACTACTCTTTGACTAAAGGAATATGGCAATGTAATGACTCCTCATGACTTTCTGTTATACCCATACATATTGCAGAATTATAATCCAAGCAGCTCTCTCCTGAAGCAAATAGAAGTAAGAATAGAGATCCACAACTGAACAATGTACAGAAAATGAGAAACCCTGGAATGCTCAGTCCTAAATGGGATGTCTCAAAGAAATCCCTCCACTCAAAGTTCTGGGAACTCTGTAGGAAAGGAGTCAGAAATATTGTAAAATCCATCTAAGATTGAAAACACAAAGGGAACTATGCTTTAGATGTGAGTCTATGAAGCCATAGAGACTGGGATAGCATTCATGGGGCCAGCATGGTTCTAAGCCAAAAGGAATCACTATACTAGAAGATCAAGCCCTCAACCTTAATCTACAAGTCATCTCCAATTGACAACCACTAGAAAAGGAATAATTTTTCCACTGGGTCTTGCAAATGACAGTTAAGCAAAGCAGTTGGAGACCAACACAAAAATGAACAATGAATTCAGTGTTATTTTTGAAGGGCTTTTACTCATACTATTTTGGTTAATCTGTATGATTGTTTTCTTTATCTTACAGATCTTTTGCTTATATATTAGTTTTTCAAGTTCTGTTTTTGCCTTTTCTTTCTTAGTTTAAAGAAGAAATGGATTGCTTTGAATCACATTTCAAGTTTCAGTGCATTATGGTAAGGAAGTCACAGACACAGGAGCTTGAGGGATCTGGCCTCATTACACAGAAAATTGGGAGAAGAAAGCAATGAGCATATGCATGATAGTTCTAAGCAAGTTTTTCTAATCATATATAGTCCAAGATCTGTGGAAGGTATGATGATCCTCCCAATGGATGGTCTTTGCATTTTAATCAAGGTAAATAAGGTAGTATGTATAGCCATGCTCAGAGGCGTCCCTTAATTTGACAATGCTCTGTATGTGAGATGGGAGGACTACCTCCTAGATGACAAGTTGATGATTAACATCATGTAATTATCAATAAGTCTGCCATTCAGAAATGCTTACTATATAAAAATAATAAAACTGAAAAGTTCAAAATATTCACAAAATATGAAAGTTAATTGCACATTCAAGGGTTCAAAAAATCTTCATAGTTAATTTTTCTTCTCCCCAACATAACAAATGATAGCTTCATAATTAAATGGTTGCTTGAAATATACTTTTCTTTGAGTTCATATTTACATGGTGTGGATTAAACCAGTGTCATACACATGCTAATCATGCTCTCTGCTATTGAGCTAAGACACCAGCATGTATCAACAGATTAACAGTTTATGTAAGATTTTTCACATGTCAGTTTCAGTTTCACAAGTGAAGGAATCTAGACCACTGTGGTAGATCAGGAAATGCGTTGCTGAAGGCACAACTATGGAAACTGACTCATAGTGAAGTTGCTAGAAATGCTCCACTTCTTGTCACAGCACCATGGCTTTATAATACAGTTTCTGCAGGCAGTAAACAGGTAGACACTTGAAAAAGTGGAGGAACTCAAGCACCTTTCACTTTAATTTTGAAGGGTTTTAAAAAATCTACTATGGTCTTTGAAAATGTAAAGAAGCCCAGCCTTTTTATAAAGTACTTTTCCTTTGTAATTTAAATCAGATAATCCCACCTTATAATAAATGCCCTGCACACCACCTCCTTCCCTCCAATCTCCTCCTCAACTACCATTTTCCTCAGATCCACTCCCCCTCCATTTTCTTTCCAGAAAAGAGCAGACCTTCAAAACACAACAAACAGGATAAAAAAGTTCCAATAGACAAGGAAAAAAATCCTTCATGTTGAGTCTGTAAAACGCAATCCAATAGAAAGATCTCAAGAGCAAGCAAAGGGTCAAATATACACTCGCTCTCATTGTTCGGAGTCTCACAATAACACCGAGATAACACTAATAACATATGCCGAGGACCTGGTGCAGCCACTTCTAGGCCCTGTACTTACCAGTTCAGGCTCTGTGGGCCCATAGGTGCCCTGCTTAGTTGATTCAGTGGTTGATGTTCTCCTATTGTGCTCCATTTGACTCTTCTCTCACTTTGTCCTTGTGGAATCCTTTGTCTTTCCAACTTCTAGGGTGTTCCCAGGGATCTTGCAGAGGTAGGCAATGAGACTTTCAGTTTAGACTATTTCTCAGCATAATGTTTATTTGCCTGTGAGTCTCTGCACCTTCACAAATCTGCTGCCAGAAACATCTTGCATGCAGGAAACATTTACTATAGGTGGAGAGTTCTTTGGCTTGGGGCTGGTGTCCAGATTTCTTTCAGTTGTCTGCCAGGTACTTTCTTGATCGATAAAGACCTGAATAGAGATGAGAAGCCTTCCAGCCCTCATCAGCTCAACCTCTCTATGTTCAGTGAGCTGAGTGGAAGTTGTTTTGGCAATGATGCCACACTGTCAAGTTCAGAGGGCAATCTGTGTGAGGAGAAATGGCTAGAGTCAAGGGCCATTTGGTGGAATGACGGGGAAACATAGTGCATTGGAAATTTCCTAAAATGTATTAGGGTAATCCTAGTGAGGACTCTTAGTAAAGAAAGATACAATGTCTCAATGGCCATTTTTATTAATGAGACCATGTTTCAGTGCTGGAACTGGGATACTTAGGGTTAAGCTGTTGGCTGAAACATTCTTGTACTATTCCTTAACAACTTATGCCATCTCTCCTCATACTCTCTTCCCCTGTCTTCCCCCCACACATGATCACTCTTACTCCTGTCCCTTTCTTCCTGTCATAACCCCCCAGGATTCATTGTATTAGCCCTTCTCAGGGAGATTCATGCTTTATTCTTATAGACCACCTTTTTACCCAATCTCTTAGGTCTATGAATTGTGACTTGATTATCTTTTACTTAACACTGTATATAATATACTTCACAATTGTATTTCTGAGTCTGAGTTACACTATTAAGTTTGATTTTTTTCTTCCTGCATGTAAATGCCTATAAATTTCATGAGGTCATTACTTTTTTAATTGATGAGTAAAACACTACTGTGAAAATGTATGGCATTTTCTCTATTCATTACTTGTTAAAGAGCATCTAAATTGTTTCCATTTTCAGGATATTTTGAATAAAGCTGCTATGAACATAGTTGTGGAAGTGTCCTTGTGGTAGGATGAAGTATTTTTTGTTTTTATGCCAAAGAGTTGTGCCCTGAGATAGATCAACTCCAAATTTTATGAGATAGCAAAATATTGATTTCCATAATGACTATTTAAGTTTGTACTCACATGAACAATGAAGGACCATTTCACTTGTTCTACATTATTGACAGCATGAGCTATCATTTGTGTTATTGGCCTTAGACATTCCGATACATTATGATGGAATCTTGATTCAGTTTTGATTTTCCTTTTTCTGATGTCTAAGGATGTCAAAGATTCTTTTAACTGTTTCTTGGTCATTTGAGATTCCTGTATTGAGAATTCAAAATCTAGATCTGTGTACCATTTTCTAATTAAATTATTTGTTTTGTTTGCTATAGAGTTTCTTGATTTCTTTATGTATTTTGGATAGTAGTCCTTTAACAGATGTGAATTGGTAAAAATCCTCTCACATTCTGTCAGCTTCAGTTTTGTCAGATTAATGGTGTCCTTTCCCTTATAGAAGCTTTTCAGTTTTATGAGGTCCCATTTATTAGTTGATCTTATAAATTGCAGTATTGGTTTTCTGTTTAGATAGTGCTTCCGTGCCAATAACTTCAAGGCTATTTCCCACTTTCTTTTCTGTCAAGGTTAGTATGTCTGGTTTTATTTTGAGGTTTTTGATCAACTTTGACTTGAGTTTTGTGTAGAATGGTATGTATGATATATACGTATTCTTCTGCATGCAAACATTTGTATTTATGATTTCTTTATTTAAAAATTCAGGTATCCCTAAGTGTATAGATATATACTGCTGTCTATATGCAGATGAAGGCAGGCACAAGATAAGGCCAGGCCTGTGATTGAGCAGTGAAAAAGTAAGGTGGGCACAGAGTTTTGAAGAGAGGAGAGACAGAGGAGAAAGAAAAGAACCAAGATAGAGGCAGAGAAGGATGACCCAGATCTGTGTGGCCTTAAAGGGCCACATGTAATTATAAATATTTCATAAGAGATGAATTTTTATAGAATAATTTGTGTTATCTATGTGGGTAGTTTATATCAATATTAATTGGTTCAGAGTTTATTGTGTGGACATTTTGTGGGGTGAAAATTTACTTCTATAAATATGATTGATAAATTACAACTTTCTAGAGTTTTGATTATACTGGGATGCTGGAAATTGTGACTATAACTACAGGGGGGGGGATGGTCGATGCTGGGAGTGTGAGAAGAGTCTAAAGCAAGAAAACCATGGGATAGGTGGTCTCAGTATGGTACTGCAGAGGCAGTGATCCACCTTAGGAACTAGATGGATGTCAAGATCACCGTAGAGCCCAGAGAGTAGACTGCAGCAGAGTGAGATGGAAATTGGAAACTGAGCAAGTCTGGATGAGATGTTTTGCTGATTGAGATGAAAATACCCGGCAAACGGCATGTGACCTTGCAGTGTCAGTGGATAGTGTGGGTTGGTTCCTCATTATTTCATCATATTATTTACTCCAAAATATAGATTAAGTCTTGGTCTTCAATTCAATTCTATTGCTCAACATGTCTGTATTTGTGTCAATATCATGTATTTTTCTTAATATAGCACTGTGGTACAACCAGAAATCAGAGAGGGTGGTACCTCCAGCATTTATTTTTTGTTCGGGATTGTTTTAGCTATTCTGTTATTTTTTTTCCACAGAGAATTGAAAAAATTGTTTTTTTAAGGTCCATGAAGAATCGTGTTGGCTTTATGATGGGAATTACATAGAAATTTAAATTGCTTTTGGTAGGATGGCCATTTTTACTATGTTAATCCTACTGATCCATGAGCAGAGGGGATCTTTCTAGCCTCTGATATATTATAATTTTTTTGCTTCAAAGACTTGTTTTTTATCATATAAGTATTTCATTTACTTGATAAGGTACACCAAGACATTTTATAATATTTCAGGCTATTGTGAATAATGTTGTTTCCCTGATTTCTTTTTCAGTCCGTTTATCATCTGTATAGAGGAGAGATATGCGTGTGTGTGTGTGTGTGTGTGTGTGTGTGTGTGTGTGTGTGTGTAGCTGCTGTTGTTTTTAATCCTATTTCTATCAACAGGGCTGAAAGTGTTTATTGGCTATAGGAGTTCTGTAGTTAAAATTTTAGGATCACTTATGTATGATATCAATCATCTACAAATAAAGGTACATTGACTTATTTTCCAATTTGTATCTCTTTGGTCTGCTCTAGTTGTCTTATCGCTTTAGCTAAAACTAATATATTGAATAAATATGAGGTATTTAGCCTTGCCTTATTCCTAATTTTTTTTATGTTGAGTTTCTTCTCATTAAATTTTATATTGGCAATAAGCTGATTGTAAATTGCCTTTATTATGTTTATTGCCTTTTTATTATATATGTCCTTTGCATTCCTATCTCTTTAGTATGTTTATTATGAAGGGGTGTTGGTTTTTATCAAAGTTTTTTCTGAATCATGTGTTTTTTTCTTTAATTTTATTTATGTGGGGGTTATATTTGCTGATTTGCATGTGTTGAATAATCTCTGTATCTCTTGGATAATGTAATCTTTATCATGTGAGATGATATTTTCAATGTGTTCTTGGATTTCATTGTAAGCATTTTATTGAGTTTTGTTGCCTGTATGTTTCTGAGAAATTTGGGTCTGTAATTTCTATTCTTGGTTGTGTATTTGTGTGGTTGGGATATCAAGGTGGTATGGCCTCATAAAATGAATTTGGCAGTATTCCTTCTATTTCTATTTTCCAGAGCAATTTGAAGAGTATTAGCTCTTCTTTGAAAGTATGGTAGAATTCTACACTAAAACAGTCTTACTCTGTTTTCTTGTTGTTTTTGTTGTTTCTTTGTTTCTTCTGTCTGTATTTTTCTTTTGCTTTGGTGGTTGGGAGACTTCTAATAACTGCTTCTATTTCCCTAGGGATTATAAGCTTATAAAAGTAGTTTCCCTGATCTTGATCTAACTTTGGTAAGTGGTATTTATCAAGAAAATTACAATTTTTAATATATTTAAATTTGTAGAATAAATAAAGTTGTTTAAAATTTCCATACTATTCATAGAATTCACTGGTGCCTCTCTTTTAATTTCTGATTTTGTTAATTTGAATATTTTACCTCTACTTTTTACTTAGTTTGGATAAGAGTTTGCCTATCTTGTTGATTTTTGCAAAGTGACGATTTTTGGTTTCACAAATTCATTGTATTGATCTTTTTGTTCATGTTTTACTGACATTGGCCCTTAGGTTGATTGTTTTCTGAAATTTATTTCCATTGGATATGCTTATGTCTTTTTGTTCTAGAACTTTCAGTTGTTTTTAAGTTGCTAGTATTTGATCTCTCCATTTTTTAATAATGTAAACACCTTCAGCACTGCTTTTATGTCCCATATCTTTGTGTATCTTGTGTACTTGTTTTCATTTAATTCTAGAATGTCTTTAATTTCTTTCTTTATTTTTTCCTTTCTTTCTTTCTTTCTTTCTCTCTTTCTTTTTTGAACCATATTCTATTGAAAAGATAGTTATTCAGTTTCCATGTGTTTAAAAGTTTTCTGTTGTTTCTGTTGTTGATGATGTCCAGTTTTAATCCATGGTGGGCTGATAAAATACAGGGATTTTCTTATGTGTATTGTGACTTACTTTGTGTTTAAGAATGTGGTCCATTTCAAGCAAGTTAAATGAGTTCTGAGAAAAAGATATATTCTATAGTGTTTGTGGGAACGTTCTGTAAATATGTCAGCCCCATTTGATTAATATTAGTGAGTTTAAGAATTTCTTTCTTTAGTTTATGTCACCATGACCTGTTGACTTGTGAGAATTGGATGTTGATGTCTCCCAGTATCAATTAATGTGTGATTTTTAGCTTTAGTAGTATTTCTTGTACAAAAGAGAGTACCCTTATATTTGTGGCACAGATGTTAAAATTGAAATGTCATATTCATGGATATTTTCTTTAATGAATATGTAGTGTCCAATCTCTTTTGATTAATTTCTGTTTGAAGTCTATTTTATTTGATGTTAAACTAGTTGAACCACTTTGCCACTTAGGTGTATTTTTTTGACTATTCTTTGCCAATTTTTTTGTGAGGTATTGCCTATTCTTTTTTTTTTTTTTTTTTTTTTTCGGAGCTGAGAACCAAACCCAG
Source organism: Rattus norvegicus (assembly GCF_021556685.1). Lineage (NCBI taxonomy): Eukaryota > Metazoa > Chordata > Mammalia > Rodentia > Muridae > Rattus > Rattus norvegicus. Next base: position 85,160,825 of record NC_141536.1, read on the forward strand.
GGCCTTGCGCTTGCTAGGCAAGCGCTCTACCGCTGAGCTAAATCCTCAACCCCAGGTATTGCCTATTCTTGATGTTAAGGTATGTTTCTGGGAAACAGCTAAAGTAAGGATCTGTTTATGTACCCATTCTTTTAATATGTGTCTTTTGGGCAGGGGAGGGCGATATTGAGGCTATTGATATTGAGAGATATCAATGACTAATGATTGTTATTTTGTTGCTGGTATTGGTGGTTTTGTTGTTGGTAGTGTTGGTGGTGTTGGTGATGGCATGTCTGTATGTCTGTGTGTGTGTTACTTCGGTTTTGCTGATATAAGATACATATTTCATTTGTTTTAATATATATTTCACTTGTTTTAACATGTATAGATTCACTTATTCATTTAGAATTTTTCTTGTAGCCCCTTCTCTAGAGATATAAGTATAGATATTTACTTTTAAGTTTTGATTTTTATCATGGAATATCTTAATTTATGGTGATTTAAAGTTTTGAGGGATATAGTAGTCTGGGCTGGCAACAAGGTCCCTTAGAGTCTGAAGCAATCTGTCCAAGATCTTCTCACTTTTAGAGTCTCCATTGGGAAGTCAGGAGTATTTATAATAGGCCTATCTTTATTTGCTACTTTGTCTTTTTCCTTTACAGCTTTAAATATTCATTCTAGTTCCATCCATTTGCCTGCAAAACTTAGGATGTCCTCCTTCTTAATTTCTGAGTAATATTCTGTTGTCTGTGTCCATTCTTCACTCCAATGGCTCATGCTCTAAGATCAAGAATTGATAAGTGGGACCTATTGAAACTGGAAAGATTCTGTAAGTCAAAGGACAAGATCTATAAAACAAAATCATAACCTACAGCCATCCGAGATTGGCTGAAAAGCACCTAAAGAAATGTTCAAAGTCTTTAGTGATCAGAGAAATGGAAATCAGAACGATCCTGAGATTCCACCTTAGACCAGTCAGAATGGCTAAGATCAAAACCTCAGGTGACAACACATATTGGTGAGGATGTGGAGAAAGAGGAACATTCCTCCATTGCTGGTGGAACTGCAAACTGGAATAACCACTCTGGAAGTCAATGTGGAGGTTCCTCAGAAAATTGGAAACAGGGGTTGGGATTTAGCTCAGTGGTAGAGCACGTGCCTAGCAACCGCAAGGCCCTGGGTTCAGTCCCCAGCTCAAAAAAAATAAATAAATAAAGGAAAATTGGAAAGATGTCTACCTAAAGACCCAGCAATACCCAAAAGAAGCCCCACCATGCCACAGGGACACATGTTCCACTGTGTACATAGCAGTCATATTTGTCATAGCCAGAAGCTGGAAACAACCGAGATGTCCTATCATAGGAAATAATTCTTGATTTTTTAAAAAACTGAATTCTGGTTTTTGCTCTGGTATTCTAATTCTTTTATGCTATTATTCTTCAGTTTGGTCTTTTCATAGTGTCCCAGATTTCTGAGATGTTTTATATCAGAATTTTTTTTTAGATTTAACATTTTCTTTAACCCATGTATTAACTTAATTTATTGTATCTATAACACCTGACATTCTATCATCTCTTATACCCTTTTAGTTAAATTTGACTCCATAGTTCCTGTTTTCATTCCCAAAACCTTGATTTAAAGAATTCCTCAGTTTGTGTTTTTTTTGTTTTGTTTTGCTTTTTATTTTCAAGTCTTGAACAGTTATATGTGTTTCCTTCAATTGTTTTATTTTTGTTGTTTTTCAGATAACATTATGTAGTGAATCTATCATAAAAAAGGCAAAAAAAATGGGCAAAACCTCTCAAAATAAATAAGAAGAGTTCTGTAACCGGATCCTGCTAGGAGAAAGCCTGTCTTCAGGAGTGCTGACACACCTGAGAACAGGTAAGACTACCACTTCGGCTCAAAGGGACCTGCATGGAGCCCTCAGGGTACAGGAACTGAGGTGCAGTTTGGGACAGGATCCTTCTGGTTTCAGCCTGCACCCAGAGCTGACTCTGTGACACTGCTGTCTGTACCCAGATTCCAAGGGGAGAGTGATGGATTCTCAGAAGTAAACACAATCCTGAGAGCATAGGTGAGACCACCTCTTTTGCCATGAGGAACCCACCCGGAGCCCTCAGGACAAAGGAACCTAGGAGCAGTCTTAGACAGGATCCTTACAGCTTCAACCTGCACCCGGAGCTGACCTGGCCCTACAGATGTGTGTACCCAGACCCTACTGGGAAAAAGTTGGTCACTAGATGTGCAGACACATAGTCTAACAGGAGGGTAAAGCCACTGTCAGAGACAGCAAGACCAGCTAACATCAGAGATAAGCAGATGGCAACCGACAAGGGCAAGAACATAAGTATCAGAAACCAAGGCCATTTGGCATCATCACAATCCAGTTCCCCCATCACAGCAAGTCTGGATACTTCATCACACCAGAAAAGCAAGATTTGAATTTAAAAATCACAACTCCTGATTATGATAGAGGATTTTAAGGACATAAATAACTCCCTTAAAAATACAGCATAATACAGGTACACAGGTAGAAACCCTTAAAGAGGAAACACAAAAATTTCTTAAAGAATTACAGAAAATACAACCAAACAGGTAAAGGAATTGAACAAAACCATACAGGATCTAAAAACGGAAATAGACACAATAAAGAAAAGACAAAAAGTGACAACCCTAGAGAGAGAAATCCTAGGGAAGAGATCAGCAGTCATAGACCCAAGCAATACCAACAGAATACAGGAGTTAGAATCTCAGGGGCAGAAGATGCCAGAGAAAACATTGACACAATAGTCAAAGAAATAGCAAAATGCAAAATGCTCCTAATTCAAATCATCCAGGAAATCCAGGACACAATGAGAAGGTCAAACGTAAGAATAATAGGTGTAAAGAGAGAGAAAAATCCCACCTTAAAGTGCCAGTAAATATCTTCAATAAAGTTATAAAAGAAAACTTTCCTAACCTAAAGAAAGACATGCCCAAAACATAAAAGAAGCCTACAGAACTGCAAGTAGATTGGACCACAAAAGAAATTCCTCTGTTTACATATTAGTCAAAACACCAAATACACAAAACAAAGAAAGAATATTAAAAGCAGTAAGAGAAAAAGTCAATTAACATATAATGGCAGACCTGTCAGAATTATAGCAGACTTCTCACCAGAGACTATGAAAGCTAGAAGATCCTGGGTAGATGTCATACAGTCCCTAAGAGAACACAAATGATACCCAGTCTACTATACCCAACAATAATCACAATAAGTATGGATCAGTAAAACAAGATATTTCATGACAAAACCAAATTTACATAATAACTTTCCATAAATCCAGGCTTATAAAGGATAATAGATGGAAAACCCCTACATAAGGAGAGAAACTATACCCTAGAAAAGGGAAGAAAGTAATCTAATTTCAACAAACCCAAAAGAAGATAGCCACACAAACATAATTCATTCTATCAACAAAAATAACGGGAAACAACATTCGTTGGTTCCTAATATCTCTCAACATCAATGGACCCAATTCCACAACAAAAAGGCAGAGACAAAGACACTGAATACATAAAGAGGACCCAGGATCTTGCTGCATACAGAAAGCACACCTCTATGACAAACACAGATGCTACCTCTAAATAAAAGGCTGGAAAAAAAATTCCAAGCCAATGGTCCCAAGAAACAACATGGAGTCGTCATTCTAATATCTAATAAAATCGACTTTCAACCAAATGTCAGAGTCCTAATTTAGGGATAAACTTTGTTCTATGGATATTAAGTGGAAATTACAAAGTTATATTACTACATAAGAAATATTAGCCTTCAGTCCCATAGTGTAAGTCAACTTGCGCATTGAATTCAATAGTATCTCAACAAAAATTTCTCCTAAATTGTGTCATAAATAAAAGGAAATGTGTCTTTATCCCTTTTGTTGGTAGTCCATAGGTACTGTGTCTTCCACATTTTTTCTATTTTTTCTGTGAACAATTTATTAATTAATCATATCTTAAAAGTCCATAATTTGTCACCATTCCAAAGATTATATATGGAAAGATAGCAACCCAGCTTTGAGTGATTGCCATCAAATTTATGATTGTCTCTCCTTCACTTCTTTCCTGTCAATTAATTAGATAAGAAGCCCCCAATCTTTATTATTTTAAAAATTAGAAGCTCCCTATGCTCAGTACATTTACTTCTGTGGCCACTGTATTATCTAAAGACTTTACAGATATTTTATATTTCAATAATGATTGACTGACTTTCTGGAAGATTTAAGCATATTAAATATATATATGTATATATATATTCTTGCTTTATTAGTAATCTTTAACTCATTTTATGAAAAACATAATTTAGGTTAAACTTAACCTTAAAGTAAGTGTCAAGAAATAGCTTAGAGAAAAAGTATAATTCTTATTTTTATAGGAATATTACTCTAATATCTCTTCCTTTTCAGCCAGATTTATTAGAAATACATGTTTGATCACTGGATATTATTACAGTAGTTGATAATAGAGACTCGAATGTTTATGAGAAGTAATTAGATATCCTATGTGAACAATTACATGCATAGTACAATGAATAATTTGATGCCCAACAATAAACTTATGAACCAAAAATAATTCTGTTCAACTTTATGAGTCCAGATCCCAAACATGTAAGGGAACCAAATTAATACTGCAAAGCAAATGAATAACAGAGTACAGAGACTTGAGGAAGCCAACTCAAACCAAAAAGTGTATCCACCTCTACTCACCATAAAATGTATATCAAGTAATTTTGAAATAAGGGAGTTGTGTTAAGTCATTAATCTTATGACAGTTGGTCTCAAAGCCATACTCAGACACAGCCACAATATAGTCAGCACATCAATAATATGTTATTTCTACAAGAAAGGCAGAAAGAACTAGAATTAATAACTCCAGTGACTCCCATTGACAGATAATCCTGAGGTCTTGCAAGGCACAGAACAGTCTATCAGAGTTTCTGAACTTAAGGCATTATATATGGGACTGGGGTGAGATTACTTTGTTGCATTCAGAAGACCATGAGCTCAGCTCACTAGCCCCTACTTAATAATGTAGCACATACTTGGGTCTGAGACAATGGGTACCAAGAAAAAAGGACTTTAGCGCTTGCTAGCAAGTAATATAGCTGAATAGGTGGCCAAAATATTAAATGAGAAACTTTTTTTTAAAGTAGGGTGGCGAGCTATTAAAGAAGAAACCAAATGTTAACCTCTGACCTCCAATATTTATATATATACACATATATATGTGTGTGTGTGTGTGTGTGTGTGTGTGTGTATGTGTGTGTCTACCTGTGCACATGCAAGCACGTGTGCACACAAACACATAAGGAGAAAGAGAGAGAGAGAGAGAGAGAGAGAGAGAGAGAGAGAGAGAGAGAGAGAGAGGAGAAAGAAAGACCATATGGTAGTTAATAATATATCATGTATCAGTAGCACAGAGAATTATATAAATTGAAAATACGTATATAATTTAGGCATAATGTTTTTTATTAAGTAGGTTAGTTTTTTTCTGTGTGTGTTGTTAGTGGTGGTAGTGGTAATGGTTATGGTGGGATTTTTTTGGTTTTGTTTGTTTTTTTCCAGCATAACATTCTTTGTTTTCTTTACTTTTTCCCCCAGTTTTATTAAATTTGGCATTTCGTATTTACTTTCAAATGTTATTCCCTTTCCCAGTTTCTTGTCCATCAGGCCCCTAGCCCCTCCACTCCCTTCTACATGTGTGTTCCCCTCCCCATTGTTACTTTTCTATCCTGAGCCATCTGATGCTCTCTGAGTTTGCGAAAGACATTTGCTAAGTCCAACTGTTCGTCCTCTCATCTCTTGACAAACGCTGCTCTGCTTCCGTCCCGATGCCATCGTTCCCCATGAGAGAGCTGTGCTCGTTCTAATTTTATGTCCCTCTCATTATAATTTTCTTCATTCTGGCTTATTTAAATATGTTTTCTTAGTTTTTGACTTCAGAAATACTTAGTGAACACCTTAAAATGGATTTTTTTTATCAAATGTTCCATCCATTTCTTCAAATCCTTGAATCTACACATGCATATAGCTGTTTTCTGACCCTTGTTGATGACATATTAAGGAAAAGCAGATTGCTTTTTGGATCCAATTTATACTGTTTCCTTCAGTATTGCTGCTGCTGCTGTCTAGATTAAGGTGAGTTCAGCTTATATATGCACCAACAGGCACTACTTTCTGGTGTAAATCAAGGAATTTCTCACTTCAGCCTGTTGAAGGGTCAAATACACCCTACTGAATAACCCACTGCTATGCATGTGCGCGCATGCGCGCGCGCGCGCACGCGCGCGCACACACACACACACACACACACACACACACACACACACACTCTCATATCATTCTGGTAGAGGAATTCTATTGTTTTTTGATTATTCTAGGATGTATGTTGTAAAGAACCAGGAATATATTCTTTCGGTTTAATAATCCTGGACTACCTTCAGCACCCATCTGTATCGGTAATGCGGAACTGAAGGAAATGTTGGATGAAAGATTGACCCTTCATAGCCCAATATAATTTAATGAGTAAGTCTGACATTTTCTTTGTGGAGACTAGAATAGATCAAGTATTGCCAAAAACAGTAGCTTTTGTTTTTGATTTTAGAGTTCTCCTATCTTCATCCCTTAACTTGGATGGCAATTTCTTGAGTAATTTTTTTCTTTTTGAACATTATTTCTGTGATTTGTAGGTTAGAGATATCTGCAGTACCCTGTCTATGACACAAGAGAAGCACTGAAACAAACCAGCATTGTTTTATTCCAAAAATTCTGATGATGTAGAGCCTCCATCATTTCACTATTTTTCACGCCATCTTATTCTTACATTGTTTCATGTCCAAATTGTTTGTACCTGGAAAAGGTTTACCTATATAATTAGATGTGCATGAAATTGCTAATTTAGGGGTTGGGGATTTAGCTCAGTGGTAGAGCGCTTGCCTAGGAAGCGCAAGGCCCTCGGTTCGGTCCCCAGCTCCAAAAGAACCAAAAAAAGAAAAAAGAAAAAAGAAAAAAAAAGAAATTGCTAATTTCCACTTCCTTCAACTGTTTGAACAATAATATAGAAATTATTATTAATTTTAGTTCATGAAAGGGGAACCTCACACTCTAGTAACACTTACACTTCTGGGTAACACTCAAAGAAGAACACTTCTTAGAATATGGGCATATTGTGAAAAGTTACTCTGTATAGAAGGGCATTGTAAATATGAAAGAAGTCTAGAATACTTAAACTCACAGGACCCAGAGAATGATTCTGGATAAGACTATGTTAAATAAAGCAAGAGTTTGTACATATCCCTTCACCTTCATCTCCTAGAGTTGATCCTTGTGATAGAAGAATCTTGTAACTCCTAGAAACTTAGGACTCAAAGTAGTTCACCCTTAATGATGATATACTGGGAATTCCTCAGCCAAGAATCAGAAAATTATTTTAAAAATCATTTTTATTATATTAATTGAAAAACAGTAGGTTTCACTGTGATATGTTCCTACAGGTGTATAATGTGCTTTGATAATATTAATCTTATAATTTCCCTTTCTGTCCCTTCTTATGACTTCTTACTAACTAGTTCCCTTGTAAATTTCATATCATTTGTAAATAGAATATGATAACATAAAAAAAATAGAAAATGCAATATTTAGCTTTCTGAATTTTTGTCCTATCAAATTTCTTGTAAAGAGCATTTTATTCTTATTAAAGTCTCAAGAGCACTCCATCTGTATGCATGTGAATTCTTTAGGTAGCCATGTCTTGAAGGTTATCAATGCTAACTGAATAAATAAGTTATTTTAAATATTGTGACAAACATCATGAAAACATGAATATGTGTCTCTAGTGTATACTAGCCTTCTTACAGCCATCTCCCAGAAGTAACATCACTGAACCACATAATAGTTCTGCCCAAAAATCTTTGAGAAAGACTATAGAGATGTAATAACTCCAGTGATTATCTCTATGCCAACTCGAATTGTCCTCAAGGGGTATTTCAATGGGCAATGAGTTCTGTTGTGTCTCATGGGAAATCACATTTACAGTGCAGTATTTGCTAGAGGCCTTCTTTGAAATGTATCACTTATTCACTTGTTAATGTTATATATGAGCATTCAAATAATGTAATTATGCTCCTGTTCTATTGTATGAATTTCTTGGAGAATCAAGGAATATATCTATACCTACAATTGCTGGGATTAAAGAAGTCTCAAGTTAAGAAATTCCAATGGTATAGATAAGTCAAATTACATGTGAAATTTTTTTTTGGTTCTTTTTTTTTTTTTTTTCGGAGCTGGGGACCGAACCCAGGGCCTTGCGCTTCCTAGGTAAGCGCTCTACCAATGAGCTAAATCCCCAGCCCCGTGAAATTATTTTTTATCCTATTCCAAAATGTTAAATAAGTGGATTTATGTAGGAACATACTAAAATAATGTAATTTATGTCATAATAACAGTCCAAAAATATACAACATACTTTTGTCAATATCCAGCACGTCATTGTTTGTGTCTGTGTGAGTGTATGTGTGTGTGTTTATGCGTGTGTGTGTGTGTGTGTGTGTGTGTGTGTGTGTGTGTGGCTACATATATATTGCAAGTATGTATACACAATTGTGAGAGCAGGCAGAGGTATAAGACTAATGTCAAAAGTCTTCCTTGATTCAGCACCATTTTATTCATTAAGACAGGTGCTTTCAACTAAATCCAGACTCAACCATTATGATGAGTCTGATGGGGGAAATTTGTTTTTCAAACCCCTGTCCTTGCTTCCAATTACTGGAATTACATTTGGTTACCATACAGTAACCATCCTCTGCAACAGTGTTAGAATAAGAACCCAGGATAAAGCAGTGAGTTCTTCGTCTTTTGAAAGGTCCTTCTAGACAAAATTCGCTATTTAAACATTATATTTATTTTATATAAATTAATATTTTGGCTACACCCTCTGTGTGCTGATGTACATGGAAACCGGAAAAGATGGTTTCATCCTATAACACTGGAGTTACAGGTGGTTATGAACTGGCATGTGAGTGCTGGATTGACCTGATCAACTCAGCCAGTCAACAAGGTCTCTAGGGCGGGAGTGGGGATTAATGAAAGAAAAGACAATTAGACAACAACATTATAGTATGACTCTAGCAAGGATGACATGGGTTTAATTTTTCCAATCTGCTTTTATATCATTCTAGGCATATGCAAAGAATAAGGGCAGTTATAAGGCATAAACAAAGCAATCAAGGAGCAGACAAGGCATAAACAAAGTAGTCAAGGAACAAAGGTCCCATGGTATTCAAGGACTTATCAAAATGATCATGATCTTGAGCCTATTTCATTGTTCTAGTCCAATGGCAAATTCTTGCCTCAACTTACTTTCTTGTCAAATTCTTACCAATATCCTTGAAGCAGCACCAAGAGCTCTCTACATTGGATGTCCTGCATTTTACTATGTAAGAAAAGCCAGTTTTCTTAAGTACTGACCCAACCCTTTAAACTCAAGTTCATCACTTTTTAATGATAAAAGCATTGAAAAAAACTAAGTATATAAAAATGGACTTCAGCCTTATATAAACCTGCAGTCATCACTACTAAAGGCTTTCTTTTTCATATAAAGGACAGTATCAGAATGATCATTCACAGAATGTTTTTGCCCCATAACTCTGTACATCCTACCAGACTAATTACGCTTTACTTCTAAATATATGACCTTACAGACTGAAGCTCTTAAAGGAAATATAAAAGAAATCTTGGCCTTGACTGTAGAAAAGTTTTCTTGAAGAAAATTTCAAAAGCACAGACACAGAAAGCAAAAATAGACAAGCAATGTACAATGATTTAAAATATCTTCTTCAGATCAAAGGGATTACTGAACAGAATGACAGGATCAACTTATAAAATCGAGAACATATTCGTGAACTGGATATATACAAAAGTATTACCATACAAAAAGTAAGAATATTTCATAACTAAAAGTAATAAATAATTAATACAAAGACAATAAGGATGGGTAAATATTTCTCTGAACAGATCTACATTATGGGCATAAGAGAAATGTAAAGGCGTTTATCATGAAAATCATCCTTGAAATTCATACCAAAGTTATGTTTCACACCACTTAACATAGCTATTGTTAAGAAAACATGTTAAACAGCTGATGAAAGGCTGTAAAGAAATTGGCACTATTCGTCTTAAAATGATACTACATTTCTGATATGTTGTGTGAAAAGATTCCTAAATGAGAGTTGGAACATTGTATATGTCTAACCCATCATAGTTTTGCTAATAAGTAAAAAAACTCGAACAATTCTCAAATATATATATATATATGTATACATATATATTTAATCATGTCTTATTTGAATAATTTTTATAAAAGCCAAGAAATTACATTAGCCACATGTCCATCAGCATTTAGAGAGAATAAAAAGTAGCTCACGCGCGCGCGCACACCAACTCACACACACACACACACACAAACACACATGCATGTGTATGCACACAACATTCTCACACACACAATCACATACATAAAAAAGGTAAAATGTGCTCTACAAGAAATAACAATGTATTTCAAGAACATTATATTTGTGTAGCTGCTCTCCTGAAAGCATTCTCTCTAGAGGTAGCATGTGCAAATGAGGCTTCTGAGCCCCATGAAACTCAAGAAATGTATAAAACTGAAAAGTGTGATTCTCACCCTGTAATTCACAACCCCTTTTCAATGTTGAGAAATCCTTTCATGGGAATGGCCTATGACGATCAGGAAACCCAGATATTTACATTATAATTCATAAATTAGCAAAATTACAGTTATGAAGTAGCAATGAAAATAATTTTAGGGCTGTGGTTCATAACATAAAGAACTGTTTTTTAGGTTTTCTGCAATTGGAATGTTATGAACCACTGATCCAGAGACTCAGAAATACTGTAGACTCATTAATCCTCTTTCTTATAATAGCAACCCTCTGCTTACCATCAGACCTATAGATTCTGAGCCCTATAGTTTAGCTTCCCCCAATCAATCTTCTCTGCTGTCTGAGTCATTTGGTGTACATTTAGCTGCCAGAAACAGCCTGCTGTATACCCTGTGGTCCTATAGTCTCCCTCCACATCTTCGTCCACCTTCATCAAAACTATAGAGCCTGAACCATACACACTAGGTTCCGTTCCCTTACACATCATCTCAGGTATGGAAAGTTACCCTGATCAGTCTGCCAAACCAAGTTGACCTCCATTCTTCTACCACTTGTCTGCCCACCTTCTGCAGACCTGCAGCTCTAGAACCATACAAACCTGTGAATACTAAGCCATACAGACCTATTGATTCAGAACCAAACACTTCAAGGATGCCCATCAGAAGCATGCCAAACCAGAATAATTGAGGGTTTCACCCCTCCTAATACTTACTACAACATCTACAACAGAAAACATCCAGGGAACAAAGCCAACCATTGTGGCCCCTATAGGACATCAAAAGAATACAATTAACAGAAGCCAGAGCAATATGACATCTTCATGATACAAGTGAAGCACAAAAAATTGACCATAACTGAAAGAGTATTGGATTTTATCAAAAGTATTTCAAGAAGCTATTAAAATAATTTCAATTTTTTCTTTCAGTTTGTATATATGGTGGATTACTATGATGCCTTTTTGTATATTGAACCATCCCTGCATCCCTGTGATGAAGCCTACTCGATCTTTGATGCATTACTGGATTCAATTTGCAAGTATTTGAGTACTTTTGTATCAATATTCATAAGAGAACTTGGTATGAATACCTCTTTTTTGTTGAATTTTTGTGTGGTTTAGGAATCGGGATGATTGTGGCCCCATATCATGGGTTTGGAAGAGCCCACTGCGTTTCTATTTTGTAGAATAGTTTGAAGAGTATTGTTATTAGTGATTCTTTGAAAGTCTGGTAGAATTCTGCACAAAATCAATCTGGCCCTGAAATTTTTATTTATTTTTTAATTTCATTTTTTTGTTGAGAGACTTTTAATAACTATTATTTCTTTAGGAGTTATGGGGCTGTATAAATAATTTATGACTTAACTTTGGTAAGAAGGATGTGTCTAGAAAGTTGTCCATTTTGTTAAGATTTTCCAATTTTGTGGAGTACGAGCTTTTGAAGTAAGACGTAGTGATCCTTAGAATTTCCTTAGTGTTAACTGTTAGATCACCCCTTTCCTTGCTGGTTTTGTTTATTTGAATACTGTCTCTCTGTCTTTTGGTTAGTTTGACCAAGGGTTTTACTATTCTCCTGCTCCCTTGTGCCCTGGCATTCCCCTAAACTGGGGAATCTAGCCTTCATAGGACAAAGGGCCTCTCTTTCCATTGATGCCAACAAGGCCATCCTCTGCTACATATGTTGCTGGAGCCATGGATCATTCAATATATGCTCTTTAGTTGGTGGTTTAGTCCCTGGGACTTCTGGAGTGTCTGATTGGTTGATATTGTTTTTCTTCATATGGGATTGCAAATTGCCTCAGTTACCTCAGTCCTTTCTCTAATTCTCCTATTGGGCACCCCAATCTCATCCCAATAGATGGCTGGAAACATTCTCCTCTGTATTTGTCAGGTTCTGGCAGAGCTTCTCGAAAAACAGCTATATCAGTTTCCTGTCAACATGTACCTCATGAAATCATCAATAGTGACAGGGTTTGATGACTGGATGTGGGATGGATCCCCATGTATGGGAGTCCCTAGATGGCCTTTCCTTCAGTCTCTACTCCATACTTTGTCTCCACATTTCCTGCTGTGAGCATTGGTTTCACCTTCTAAATAGTACTGATATGTTCTAGTTCATTCATGTGCCTAAGAATTTCATGGTCATTGTTTTTAATAGATGAGTAGTACTCCTTTGTGTAGATGTACCACATTTTCTGTATCTGTTCCTCTGTTGAAGGACATCTAGGTTCTTTCCAGCTCCTGCCTGATATAAATAAGACTGCTGTGAATAGAATGGAGCATATGTCCTTGTTAAATGCTGGAGCATCTTTTGGGTATTTGCCCAGGAGTGGTATAGTTTTGTCCTCAGGTAGTAATATGTCCAATTTTCTGAGGAACAGCCAGACTGATTTTCAAAGTGGTTGTACCAGCTTACAGTCCCACCAAAAACTGAGTAGTGTTAATCTTTGTCCACATCCTCGCCAGCATCTGCTGTCACCTGATTTTTTAATCTTAACCATTCTGACTGGTATGAGGTAAAATCTCAGGATTGTTTTAATTTGCATTTCCCTGATGGCTAAGTATGTTGGGCATTTCTTTAGGTGATCCACAGACATTTGATATTCCTCAGTTGATAAGTCTTTGTTTAGCTCTGTACGTCATTTTTAATATGGCTATTTGATTCTCTGGAGTCTAACGTCTTGAGTGCTTTGTATATATTTAATAGTAACCCCCTATTGGATGTAGGATTGTTAAATTCCTTTTCCAAACCTGATGGTTGCCATTTTCTCCTATTGATGGTGTCCTTTGTCTTACAGAATCTTTGCAATTATATGAAGTCTCATTTGTTAATTCTTGGTTTAGAGCATAAGACATTGGTATACTTTTCAGCAAATTTCCCCCTTTTCCAATATGTTCAAAGCACTTTCCTTTAGTTTCAGTGTATCTGGTTTTATGTGGAGGTCCTTGATCCATTTGGACTTGAGATTTGTACAAAAAAACAAGAATGGATTAATTTGCATTCTTCTACATGCTGACCTCCAGTTGAACCAGGATTATTTGTAGAAAATGTTGTCCTTTTTCCACTGGGCAGATTTAGATAAAGTGACCATAGGTACATGGGTTCATTACTGTATCTTCAGTTATATTCCAATGATCTATGTACAAATACCAAACAATTTCTATCACTCTTGCTCTGGCATATAGTTTGAGGTACGGGATGGTGATTACCCTAGAGGTGTTTTTATTGCTGAGGATAGTTCGTGCTATCCTAGATTTTTGTTATTCCAAATGAATTTGCAATTTCTCCTTCTAAATTTATGAAGAATTGATTTGGAATTTGGATGGGATTGTATTGAATCCATAAACTGCTTTCAGAAAGATGTCCAGTTTTACTATAATAATCCTGCCAATCTATGAGCATGGGAGATCTTTCTATCTTCTGAGATCTCATTTGATGTCTTTCTTTAGAGACTTGAAGTTTTGTCATACATATCGTTCACTTCCTTGGTTAGAATCACACCAAGGTATTTTATATTATGTGTGACTATTGTGAATGGTTTGCTTCCCTAATTTCTTTCTCAACTGTGTATCCTTTGTGTAGAGGTAGGCTACTGATTTGTTTAATTTTATATTCAGCCACATTGCTGAAGTTGGTTGTCAGGTTTAGGAGTGCTGTGGTAGAATTTTTGTGATCACTTTAGTATACTAACATATCTTCTGCAAGTAGTGATAATTTGACATCTTTCTTTCTAATTTGACCTCTTTTTGTTGTCTAATTGCTCTGGTAATGATTTTGAGTACTATACTGAAGAGCTAGGGAGAGACTTTGCAGTTTGTCTGGTCCCTAATTTTAGGGGGATTGCTCCAAATTTCTCTCAATTTAGATTGATGTTGTCTACTGGTTTGTTGTATATTGCTTTTACTATTTTTTTTTAGTATGTGCCTTGAATTCCTGATCTTTCTAAAACTTTTATCATGAAAGGATTTTGAATTTTGTCAAAGGCTTTCTCAACATCTAATGAAGTGATCATGTGGTTATTTTTCTTTGAGTTTGTTTACATAATTGACAATGTTGATGGATTTTCATATATTGAACCATCCCTGCATCCCAGGAATGAATTCTGCTTGATCATCATGGATGATCAGGCGATGTGATCTTAGATTCAGTTTGTTAGAATTTTATTAAGTACTTGCATTGATATTTATAAGGTAATTTGCTGTTAAGACTTCTTTCTTTGTTGGATCCTGGTGTGGTTTAGGTATAAGTTTAATTGTCGTTTCATTGAACGAACTGGTTTGTTTTCCCTCTGTTTCTACTTTGTGGGATAGTTTGAAGACTATTGCTATTAGTTCTTTAAAGGTTTCATGTAATTCTGCACTAAACTTATCTGGTCCTGCGCTTTATTTGGTTGGGAAACTTTTAATGATTGCTGTCATTTCTATTACTTTAGAAGTAATGGACCTATTCAGATGGTTTATCTGATCCTAATTTACCTTTGGTACCTGGTATTTGTCTAGAAAATTGTCCATTTCCTCCAGATTTTCTAGTTTTGTTGAGTTTAGGCTTTTGTAGTAGGGTCCGATGTGGTTTTGAATTTTCCAGTTTCTGTTTTAATGTCCCCTTTTTGTTTTCTGATTTTGTTAATTTGAACACAGAGTTTGGTAACTCTGTGTACCATCTGGTTTGCCTGGCTTTGTGTTTATTTATCTTGTTGATCTTATAAAAAAAACAAACAATCAAACAAAAAAAACCCAAAAAAACAAAACCCAACCAACCCCCCCCCAAAATAAAAAAGTCCTGAGATTTTGTTGTGTTGATTCTTTGTTTAGTTCTTTTTAGTTCTACTTGGTTGATTTTAGCCCTGAATTTGTTATTTCCTCTTGGGTGTATTTGCTTTTTTTTTTCAAAAATGCTAGTGTATACTCTTTGCAGTTTCTTTTTCTATGCACTTAGAGCTATGCGTTTTCCTCTTAGCACTGCTCTAATTGTGTCACATAAGTTTGGTATGTTGCACTTTAATTTTCATTAAATTCTTAAAAGTATTTAATTTCCTTCTTCATTTCTTTCTTTTCCATATTATCTTTGAGTGAAGTTTGGGTCAGCTTCCTTGAGAATGGGGGTTTTCTGTTGCTTACGTTGCTATTGAAGACCAGCCTTAGTCCATGGTGATCTGATAGGATGCAAGGTATTATTTCAATCTTCTTTTATCTGTTAAGGCCTGTTTTCTGTCTAGTTATATTATCAGTTTTGAAGAAGGTACCATGAGATGCTGAGGAGTTATATTCTTTTGTTTCAAAATGAAATGTTCTATAGATATCTGTTAAATCCATTTGTTTCATAACTTCTTTTAGTTTAACTCTGTTTATTTTCTGTCTCCATTATCTGTCCATTGATGAGAGTGGATGTTGAGATTTCCAACTGTTATTGTGTGAGGTGCTATGCATGCTTTGAGCTGCAGTAAAGTTTTTTATGAGTGTGGGTGCCCTTGACTTTGGAGCCTAAATATTCAGAATTAAAGGTTCATCTTGGTAGGTTTTTCCTTAGACAAGTATAAAGTGTCCTTCTTTGTCTTTTTTGAAAACTTTTGGTTGAAAGTCAATTTTGCTCAATATTAGAGTGGCTACTCGACCTTCTTTCTTGGGACTATTATTAGCTTGGAAAACTTTTTTCCAACCTTTCACCTTGCAACTATATCTGTCTTTCTCACTGTGGTGTGTTCCCTGTATGCAGCAAAATGCTGGGTCCTATTTACACATCCAGTCAGTTAGTCTATTTCATTTTATTGGGGAATTGAGTCCACTGATCTTAAGAGATATTAAGGAGTAGTGATTGTTGTTTCCTCTTATTTTTCTTGTCAGAGGTGAAATTATGTTTATATGACTATCTTCTTTTGGTTTCATTGCAAGGAGATTACTTTCTTGCTTTTTCTAGAGTGTAGTTTCCCTGCTTGGTGGAGTTTTCCATCTATCCTTTGTAGGGTTGGATTTGTAGAAAGTTATAGTGTAAATTTGGTTTTGTTATGGAATATCCTGGTTTTTCCACCTATGTTAATTGAGATTTTTGCTGGGTATAGTAGCCTGGGTTGTCATTCGTGTTCTCTTAGTGTCTGTATGACATCTATCCAGGATCTTCTGGCTTTCATAGGCTCCGTTGTGGAGTCTGACGTAATTCTGATAGGTCTGTCTTTATAAGTTTCTTGAGCTTTTTCCTTACTGCTTTTAACATTCTTTCTTTGCTTTGTGCATTTGGTGTCTTGATTATTATATGACAGAAGGAGTTTTCTTTCTGGTCCAGTCTATTCAGAGTTGTGTAGTCTTCTTGTTATTCATGGGCATCTCTTTCTATAAGTTAGGGAAGTTTTTCCTATAATTTTGTTGAAAATATTTACTGGCCCTTTACGTTCGAAATCTTCACTTTCTTTTTTACCTATTATCCTTAGGTTTAATCTTCTTATTGTTTCCTGGACTTCCTGGATGTTTTGAGTTAGGACTTTTTTTCCATTTTGCATTTTCTTTGACTGTTGTATCAATGTGTTCTATTGTATTTTCTTCCAGTGAGATTCTCTCTTCTATCTCTTGTATTCTGTTGGTGGTACTTGCATCTATGACTCCTGATCTCTTTCTGGGTTTTTCTTTCACCAGGGTTGCTGCTTTTATAATTTCTTTATTGTTTCTATTTCCATTTTTAGATCCTGAATAATTTTGTTCTATTCTTTTACTTGTTTAAGGTTGTTACTTCCTACAATTCTTTAAGGGATTTTTGTGTTTCCTCTTTAAGGGCTTCTACCTGTTTACCAGTGTTTCCTATATATCTCTAAAGGAGTTACTTATGTCCTGCCTAAAGTCTTCATCATGACATGTGATTTGAAATCCCAATCTTCCTTTTCTGGTGTAATGTGGTTACTAGAACTTTCTGGAGTGGTGAAACTGGGTTCTGATTATTCCAAGTAGCCATGGTTTCTGATGCTTATGTTCTTATGCTTGCCTCTAGCCATCTGGTTTTCTGTAGTGATGCCTGCCATTGCTGTCTCAGACTGAAGCCTGTCCCTCCTTTGGCCCTGGTTGTTTCTGTACTCCTTGGATTCCAGCTGTCTCTGTGATCCTACAAATCTCTTATCTTGTGATCCTGGGATCCTGTTTTTGTCTGAACTCCTGGGAGGCAAGCTTCCTCTGTAATCCTGTGATCCTGTGATCTTGGGCGGTTCACAGCACCTCTGATCCTGTTATAGCACATGGGAGTTCGGTTTCCTCTGGGTATTGTGGAACTGGGTGCAGGGCCATACCCATGCCCCTGCCTGGGCAGACATTCCTTTGTCCCTGGATCCTGGAGGACCTGTTACTCCGGATGTTGGGGCAGATGTTGGGGCAGATGTTGTGGCCTTTCTTGTGATCCTGGGTATTTCTGAGCAACAGGCAGACTGGCACCCTCTGGGTGTTATAGGAGTAGATGCAGAGTCAGCGCCCAAAGTCTGCCAGGGTACTATTTCAGACAGGAAGCTCTTCTAAGATTTTTGTTGAAAATATTTTCTGCGGGGTTGAGGATTTAGCTCAGTGGTAGAGCACTTGTCTAGCAAGCACAAGGCCCTGGGTTTGGTCCCCAGCTCCGGAAAAAAAAAATTCTGGACCTTGGAGCTGGTAGTCTTTAATTTCTTCTATCCCTATTTTTCTTAGATTAGGACTTTTCATGGTATCCCATACTTTGTGGATGTTTCATGTCAGGAATTTTTATTTTTAACATTTTCTTTGACTGATGTATCAATTTATTCTACTGTATCTTCTATGCCTGAAATTCTCTCTTCCATTTCTAGTATTCTTATTGGTAAGGCCTGTATTTGTTGTTCCTGTTCTCTTTCCTCAGTTTTCTGTCTCCAAGCTTTTCTCAATTTGCGTTTTCCTTATTGCTTCTATTTCAGAACTTTCATAGTTTTATTTATTTCCTTCACCTGTTTAACGGTATTTTTCCTTTTTGTTTTTATGGGATTATTTGTTTCTGCTTTAAAGACCTTTTATGCCATTTGATGATAGTTTTCTATATTTATTTAAGGAGTTTATTCATTTCCTCTTTATAGGTGTCTATCATCTTTACAAGATTAGATTTAAAGCCATTTTCTTGTATTTCAGTTGTGTTAGGATAACAAGCACTTGCACTATTAGGGTAGCTCTGCTTTGGAAGTGTTATAGTGCCCTGACTTTTTTTTTAAATTGTGTTCTTTCCAGGGACTTTAGCCTTCTGGATAGTTTGCTTCCCTGGATGTTCTTGTTGTAATATGTATTGGGAAGAAGGTGAAATTCAATGGTCCTTGTGTGGAAGGCTTCTAATGGTTATCCTTAGACTGTGGCTTGGGAGCTACAGATCTGTATAGTTCAGAAACCTTATGTCTGATGATAATGGTTGGACAGGTGGCAGGAAAATGAAGAGCTCCCTGAACTAGTAGGCCGCTTACAGTAGGTTGTTTTGGACCAAAGAACTCAGAGAACAATGATGGTGGGTGGGGGAAGGGAAGTTTTCCTATATAGTTCAGGAGTCTGATGGAGATGATGGAGAGATTTCAGGAGAATGGAGGACCACCCTGGGAAATGGGCTGTTCAGGGCAGCTTGGCTTGGCCCAGAGGCCTGAAGTTTTAAAAATTGACTGGAAAGCACTATGATGTTGGAGTGAAGTTGCTGAGTTCTAATCCTGCCTTTGTGAGGTATAAGGTTTTTACCTTCAATAATTTTCAAACTCCATAAATTTCATGACAATATTTAAAATGAAATGTCACATTCATGAACAACAGTATAAAGACATTGAACACATAGAAAGTGCTATTGGTTTGACTAAATAATCATTGAATAAAATGCCATAACTATACTATGAGAATACTTATACAAAAATTTAATACTATAAGACTATTCACTTCTTGAAAATCATTTGAAAAATATTGACTTACCAATGATTCACAATCAAACATACAAAAAAGATATTCTAAATTTTACAGTGTTAAAGATCTTAAATTTTAATATGTGTAATGTTAACATTTTATTATATATGCCAAAACTAAAAGTCAGAATTTAAGATACTAATACAGTATCCAATCTGTAGTTTTCTGGGAGTAATGATATATTTATCTTCCATTTGTGTTTATTTATATAACATATGTATTTGCACATATGTATTTCTTCATATGTATTTACACATGGAAACATGTGATTATGTTGCATATATAATTAATTATTCATTGTATATACTAATTATTTTAAGAAATATCTAAAACATTTCAACCTACATTATTTGAGTATCATGTTTATACTACTTGAATGAAGGATATATAGGTTTATAAACTATTTTTTATTGGATATTTTATTATTTACATTTCAAATGTTATTCCCTTTCCCAGTTTCCTGGACATAAGCCTCCCATCCTACCCCCTCCCCTTATTCTATAAGGACATTCCCCTTCCCAACCATCCCCCTCCTGCCATCCTGACATTCCCCTACACTGGAGGTCCAGCCTTGGAAGAACCAAGGACTTCTCCTCCCATTGGTGCCCAACAAAGCCATCCTCTGCTACATATGCTATGGGTCTGTCCACATGTAATATTTGGGTAGTAGTTTAGTCCCAGCTACCTCTGGTTGGTTGGCATTGTTGTTCTTATGGGGTTGCAAGTTACTTTAGCTCTTTCAATCCTATCTCTAATTCCTCCAACTGGGATCCATTCTCAGTTCAATGGTTTGCTGTTGGCATTCACCTCTGTATTTGACATGCTCTGGCTATGCCTCTCAGGAGACAGCTACATCTAGCTCATGTCATCAGCATGCACTTTTTAGCTTCATCAATCTTATCTAGTTTTGGTGGCTGTATATATATATATATATTTAAGAAATATCTAAAATATATATATCTGAGATTCCATCTCACACCTGTCAGAAAGGCTAAGATCAAAAACTCAGGTGGCAATGGATGCTGCTGAGGACGTGGAGAAAGTGGAGAAAGAGGAACTCTCCTCCATTTTTGGTGAGATTGCAAACTGATACAACCACTCTGGAAATCAGTCTAGAGGCTTCCCAGAAAATTGGACATTGCATTACCTGAGGAGCTAGCTATACCTCTACTGGGCATATACCCAAAAGATGCTCCAACATAAAGCAAAGACACATGTTCCACTATGTTCATGGAGGCCTTATTTATAATATCCAGAAGCTGGAAAGAACCCAGGAGCCCTTCAACAGAGGAATGGATACAGAAAATGTAGTACATCTACACAATGGAGTACTACTCAGCTATCAAAAACAAAAACTTTATTAAATTTATAGGCAAATGGATTCAACTAGAAAATATCATCCTGAGTGAGGTAACCCAATCACAGAAAAACACACATAGTATGTACTCACTGATAAGTGGATATTAGCCCAAAAGTTCGAATTACCCAAGATACAATCCACAGACCTTATGAGCTCAAGAGGAAGGAGGACTAAAGTGAAGATGCTTCACTCCTTCTTAAAAGGGAGACTATAGAGTCTATGTTTATTATAACCTATTTTACTGTATAAAGGTTATTTTTGTATTATTATATTATATTATATTACCGTTATCAGTCATTCCATATTTAGTATTGTGCATTCTAGAAGTGATTAAAAATGTGATATGGCATATACAGTTCATAGCCAGACACTTGGTCATTTTATACAAGAAGAATAAGCAGGTCCTAGTATATCTGAAGGGTCTTAGAATCAATCATTTGTGGATATTTAAGGACTATTTTCTCTGTCTCTGTCTCTCTCTCTCTCTTTCTCTCTCTCTTATTTTTCTTATCTATTCCACCCTACTTCAATATACATACCCACCCTGAATTCCTTTTTTCTGTATCCGTCCATGACATTTATCTCTGATTATTATATTTTAAAGGCTTTTAATACAGATTAATCTAGGTATTTTAAATCAAGTGTCTATTCTTTGAGGACGAGGCTATGTTCTAGTGGATGTCCCTACCCCTATGCAAAAAAGGTAGAGTTAATTGAATTTACTGAGATTTAAATTATAATACTAGGACCTAATTGTGACAATGATGATAGAGGAGGGAGAGGAGGACACGAATTTAAGAAAAGAATGCATTAGGGCATCTCCAGAGGTAGCTGAAGAGGGATGATGCAGGGTATATGTGATCATATTCTCCTACATATATGCATCGACATTGAAACAAAAATAAATAAATAATATATATAAGCATTTACATATAAACATATAATATATAAATATATTATTGAATGTAAATATAATAAACTGTTTTTCTCTTTCCTTATAAGGTTCAAGCCTCACACTGATATAAGAAAACCACATAAATACCTGGTAATTTCAGATGGAAACAGGTTAATTATAGTTTTATTTGAAACAAGTGTATTGTCCAATCTTAGGTAAGTAAGTTTTTAATGGAAAAATATATTTCTACTTAACTGAATAAAAATATATTTTGTACCCACCAGATTCTATAATCAACAGCTGTGAAAGTAAATTTTATGTCAATTGCCAAATTTATACATGAAAGCATCGGGCTCAAAATTTCCATTACCTTCATATCTCAAAATGATTTGTATATACATTGATGTTATTTTATGCTTGTTGTGGTATAGAAATTTTCCCAGAAGTAAAAAATATTCCAACTAGAAGATGTATTCTAAAAGGAGGGAAACCTCACTTAGACTCAAGAAGCTCTATTTTTTGTTTCCTTAGGATTCAGAAAGAAAGATTTTTGAAGCCTCCAAGAAAGTCACTAAAACTCAAGAATATCAGGTGTGTAAGGATCACCCCTTCCAAAATTAGATGATTAGTGAAGATTGGTGTGGAATTGCTGAGACCAACCGTTTTGCCTAGAAACGATTCAGACTACTAGCTAAGATTTCACGAAGATCCAGAGACCAACTGAGATACATAAAAGAGGCTGAGATTACTAGAGATGTCCTAGAATTGGCACAAACAAGTTGAACTTACCAGAGTAAGACTAAATTATCTAAGTTGCTTCTGTCTAAGGTACTTTCTAGCCTGTTACCTTCAAGTTGTGCAATTTATTTTTGCTATCAAATTTCATGATCCATTACCCAGGCTAGGTGGTGTTGAATTTTATTGATTAAAATACTGTTACCACATTCCTCCTCCTGTAAGAATCCCCTTACACGAATAGGGAGGCAAAGTTTAGAACAGAGGCTGAAGGAACGCCCATTCAGACCCTGCCCCACATGTGACCCATACATATACAGCCACAAAACTAGATAAGATGGATGAAGCAAAAAAGTGCAGGGTGACAGGTACCAGATGTAGATCTCTCCTGAGAGACACAGCCAGAATATAGCAAATACATAGGTGAATGCCAGCAGCAAACCACTGAACTGAGAACGCGACCCCTGTTGAAGAATTCAGAGAAAGGACTGAAAGAGCTTGAAGGGGCTTGAGACCCCATATGAACAACAATGACAACCTACCAGAGCTTCCAGGGACTAAGCCACTACCCAAAGACTATACATGGACTGACCCTGGGCTCCAACTGCATAGGTAATAATGAATAGCCTAGTAAGAGCACCAGTGGAAGGGGAAGCCTTTGGTCCTGCCAAGACTGAACCCCCAGTGAACGTGATTGTTGGGGGGAGGGTGGTAATGGGGGGAGGATGGAGAGGGGAACACCCATATAGAACAGGAGGGGAAGGGGTTAGGGGGGATGTTGGCTTGGAAACCATAAGAAATACCCAATTTAATAAAGATGGAGAAAAAAGAAGAATCCCCTTACCCATGCTCCTTATGAAAGTTTATAATGGGGTTTATTATTAGTTGGTTTACAAAGTTAGAACTTCTTATATTTATTGGGGTCTACCATGGGTTTCAAATCTGGGATACATAGATATTTTTTCCTTCTAAATTTAGCAAAGCCTCTAAAATTTTGAGACTTTCCTACAAAAAGTGAAATCCCACCACATTAGATAAAATAAAATCTTCCATATAACCACCCTTGCATAGTTCATTCAATACATTTTCATTTCTCTATAAAATTTGAAGACTTTGGTCCAAAGGCATGCCTAAAAGAATGCTATAAATATTAATAAGCTCAACAAAAAGGAAGGTAAAACTTTGTGTAAGGTAATGATTTCATGTTTTCCATGAAATACTCCAATCAGTACAAGCCTGAGAATGTAGACTCCCTTGAGATCAAGTGCCTTAGCCTACAGCAAGCCAGATATAAGGACAAACATTCTTTGAAGTCTCCTTTCTCATATTAAAAATTCACATACTTTCTGCACACTATTCCATAATATATCTTTGCTTATTTTAATATAAAAGTAATGTTTCCATCAAATCTTCAAACAAAATTGATTCTTCAAGAAGATTTACAACATTCCCAGCTAGTAAAGTATAGCAGTTCTGATTACAGATTCTATCCAAAGAGTTTTTTTCTAAATGCAATCATCTTGGATGCTAGCTAGAAGGCTTTGACCAAATTACTTTGCCTCTCTACCCTTTTTTTCTCACCAGTAAAACAGTAACTGTGTTATCATAATAATAAAGATATCAGTCTTCTTTGATATTTTAAAATTTTTCTGTTATAATTTAGACCAGAGTATTTGTTCCAAAATCTGAGAAAAAGGTAAGATACAATATAACTTGTCAATAAAAGAGATTTCAGAGACGACTCAGTAGCTTAGATACAAGAGATACTTACCAATCACGCCAGTCCCTTGGAAGAGAAAAAAAAACAAAAAAAAACAAAACAAACAAACAAAAAAAAAAAACAACCAAAAGCAATGGGACTTTACACGATTGTGACTAAACCCTGGGAACTGGGTGTAGAAGAAGAAATGTGATTCCCACAGAACATGAAGACCTGGCATGTTAGCATAGAGAGAATATCATTGTTTGTTGGTAAGGAAAACCCTGACTTTTGTTGTAGCTGGATTCACTAGGCAGAAAAATTGGTAACCTCCAGAATAGACCAACTTCATAGGCATGGGACAAAAGCATTCATATTTATAGATGAGAGATTCACAGGTTTTACAGGTTCGGAACCTAACATTGGAGTAAATTGAAGTATAAACCACGGCTGTATTTCAAAAAATAAACCTACAGTCTCTTCTAAAGCCTTATCAGGGCATTCCCTACAGCTAGATAGGAACAGACTCGTTAGAATTCATAAATACGTGTATAACAGACAAAAGCCTTAAAGGTCACAATGCCACAGGGACATTTAAAAACATTGGGAAAACAGTGCAATCTCAAGACGTTGCAACACAAATGCAGCAAAAGCACCCCACACTTGGTCATGCTCCATACTTCAGAGACAGCTAGATCAGCTCAATGTGTTATTGCTACATAAGGACATTGGGGGCCAGTGTGATTGCCATCCTCCAGTTTTTCTTTCCTTCATCAGTAGGGGCAATATAAATTCTTCACTTGTAAATGCACATCCCTCAAACTTAAAAATGCTCTAAATACTCAACTAGAATATGTCTGTTAGAAAAAAATCATCATTGCAAAGCTCTCTATAGTAGGAACATGAAAGCCAACTGTTACATACTTAAGAGAACACAAATAATTATATCTTAGCTCTGCTTATGTGTGTGTCCCTGAATCTATAAGATGAGGAGCACTTAATAATAGGCTATGTTGTATGTATTTAGTGCCAAGTGTCGTAGATAGCTAACGTGAAGCCTCTGGATCTTTCAATTGGCTAAGCAGAGTTTCTGTTATTTGTTTTCATTGGTAGGATACTTACGTTAATATTAATTTTAATCAAACGGACATATGAGAGATGGTTTAATTAATGAAGTACTTGTAATGCAAGCATGAAGACATGGGTTCAAATGTTCAGCACTCATTCAAAAACAAAGGTACAGCATGGTGGAGATCGTTTGTAATCTCAGGGCTGGGGAGACAGAGACAAGGGGAGTTTGTTTGATTATAGAGTTCTTTCACCTCTTTAATTAGGTCTATTGTAACATTTACAAGCTACTGATTTTGTACGTTAATTTTATAACCTACAACTTTGTGAATATGTTTACTGAAGTTTCTGTTATAGTTTTCAAGGATTTTTAAAACATGAGAATTATTCCTATTCCTGAGGAAATAGGTGTAATTTGATTTTTCCCTTTCCAATTTTTATGGCTTTTAGTTATTAAATTTTATTATTTCTTCATCAAAACCTTCGATAACAATATAAATGTAGATAAAGGAACCCTTGTGTTGTATCTTATTTTAGTAAAAGTAATTACAATTTTTTTCATTTATTTGAACATTGGCTATGGTTTTGAGATCTAGTCTGTATTATGATAACATATATTCCGGATGTTTTTAAGTTTCTTCAGGGTATTTATCACAAGGAAAATTTGAATATTATTACAGGCTTTTTTATTGAGATAGTTATGGGGCTCCTATCTTCAGTTTATCTATATTGTATTTTAAGCTTATTCATTTCCATGTGTTGAACCTTGTACACATTTTAAGAATGCACCCAGCTTTTCTTGAAATATTAATTCCTTAGAGTGTTCTTATATTCATTTTGCAAACAATTTACTTTTTTACTGTTTGAATTTCTACTTATTGGGTATAATTGCCTAAATTCACCTTTTATATTTGTATGTAGATGGGAAGTATAAGAGTGAGATTGGCTTTGTAAAAAGAATTGGGAATTATTTTTGTTCATTCTATTTTATCTAAATTTTAGAAGAATTTATGTTAGTTTAAAAAAAGACTTGAGGAAATAATCATTGACTCCATCCATGTTGGGATTTTTGTCTTGTTTTTATTATGTTAAAATACAATGTACTTATATATCTCACATTATTTTTTAGTAGGTATTATATGTTTGGAAATTTAATTGTATATGACATTTTTAATGATTAATTATCAATTTATACTGATGATCTCTGTATTTTATTGGAATCATTTATGTCATTTTAATGTCTAATTTTTAAATTTATTATTATTTTTTCTCTCTCGGTTACAATTGCTAGAAGTTAAGCACTTATTTTAATACTTAGAGAAATATTAGGGAAACCTAATCAATTTTCTTCCTTTTTATACCTAAGGCAGTTTGATAGTTTAGGATAAAAATTATAAATTTGAATAGCACTCTAAACAGCATTCTTATGATATTGTTATTTCATTTGTTTCAGAAGCATTTAATAGACTTTAGCTAATATGGGTCAATTTTGATTCATCTTTGAGTGAATACACACACACACACACACACACACACACACACACACACACCACTTCACCTAAACACTATAAAGAATTTAAAAATTGAATTGGTGCTAAACGATAAGTGGTCGCTTTAGAAAAGTCGAAAGATCTACTTGTAAATTTAAATATAAGTATACTTCTGTGAATAACTGATTTTCATCAGACTTAAAACATGCATAAAATGTGATAAGTTGCAGTGTTTCTAAAACACAAAAAAATTTCAACACGACACTCAATTGTTCTTTTCTTAAATTAAAATTATTATTACACAGTGGTTCAGTTAAAAGTTTAACAACACTGCAAGTAACTCAAAATAAAGATTTTATGGAAACAATTTTCAATGTTAATTGTCATTTCAGGGTAGGAGACTTTGTTCTGCCAGATATGGGGCAATTCTATCAAGTTTTAAAAGATTTTAGGAATCTTTCATGGGACTATATATGTATATTCATATATATATATACATATATATATATATAATTTCTATTATTTGAGACTTCATTTACTGTCAAATAATAAGTAGATGTAGTTGACAAATAAGGAAAATCATGGAAGGAAGTGGGTAACATAGACGTGCCTTTTGAGGTTGAGTGTTCACTTTGAAAAGTTTTGAACTATTCAAACAAATTTCTCTAAAAGAGATCAGAGAGAAACAATAATGTGTGCATATAAAAATACGGACTTACAGGGCAGTTAGAAATTATGAGAAGTTAGCAAATTAGTAGTAGCGAATTTACACTTAGGGCCTGTGAACTCCCGAACCATGGGTTCTTGGTCATATTTGCCATATCAGGCATATGTGTCCATCATCAAAGTTGCCCTTCAATCTCATCCTAAGGCAATTACTACTTACCCCTTTAAAAATTGGGCCACTATTGCACACATGAGCACATCTTTCCATAATGGTCATTACTATAGTTCATTTATATCACACTCTGTCCTCCGAAACTCTCTCCAAAAAAGGAACAGAAAAATTATAAGAGGCAGTGATCAGGAAGGATAAGATTGAAACACTGTGTTTTAAGATATGACAGGAATAATTTACTAATAAACTAATAAAAATCGCAGTCGATTGCATAAGACCAACAGACAAAGAAGCCAGTCAAACTTCAACTATTCAAGAGGTCCCATCTCCAGCTATTGACAGTTGACGTTTTGGGGAGAAAGAGTTGGATTACTTTAAAAATGTGGCTACTACTAAAAGGCTATGAGCCAGTAGGTGGGCTGCCTATGGGATATTCAAACTGGAATCAGTGGGATACAGTAATAATAATAATAACGATAATAATAATGATAAGATATTATAAATTATAAATTAAGGAAGGACTAGATGCAAAATGTAAAATGCATAGATGTAAAAGTTCAAAAATTATTAAAACAAATATTATTAATCTACATATTTGAATGTCAGCATCAAAAGTAACCAAAAACAATTATGTAGTAGAGAGTTGCCAGTATTGTAAAAATGTGTGTGTGTGTGTGTGTGTGTATTTATGTTATAATCAGGTTAACTAAAAGAAAAAATATCTATATTTTGAAATTTAGAACATTTTCTTTGTGAGGTAACATTTTATATTGCTATGTTGCTTCTTTAAAACATTTATTAAAATGATTTTCCCTAATATGCTGTACAGAAGTTACTCTTAAGTAGTTGTAGTGGTAATTCTTACATGTGATTATTGCCATAGATTCTTGATGTCAGTATGAATTAAGTTTTTTTCCAAAGTCTTTGAAGCATGGTACCTTTTTAGTAGATAAATCTGTGGTATTGGATGTCATAAATTTTATTACTCTAAAAAATGAAAAAAAAACATTAAATCAAAATTTCAGACTTTATCTCAAACTAAATTTATTGTGTGCTCTATTGTGCATACTGTATACATTTAAGTAATTCATCACGTCTTTTGAAGAAAAATTGTTACAGAAGACCTTGGCAACTTCAGCGGCTTATATTATTTTTTTTGTATTTTCCACAGAATGAAGTATATTTTATTTTATAGGACATTTTTCTCATAAAGGTATTTCTATAAAAGTTTTAGTAGTGGCTAAATAGTTGGTGTTCTTTAAAACAAATTTCAGGTGAGTTGTTTACTGTTATTGTTGCTGTGTCAAAAATATAGCAGAACAATAACAAAAGAAAAGTTCATTTTGCTTCATGTTTTTTGTTTTGTTTTGTTTTTGTTTTTGGTGTTTCCCATCCTTTCCCTGTAACGATTTCATAAGTTTTATTACATGAGGAAATATTAAGAATGTCATTGCGAGAGCTGCAGACACTCCTGGGAAACCAGAGGAGACTACTCTCTGCCCACATTACTGACTCTAGCAGAAAACACCAATCACCATCTGGGCCCCCTGCACACAGGAACCCAGGAGTAGTAGGGGCCCTTCTGGTTTCTGCCCTCACGAAGAGCTGAAAGCCAGCCCTGAGGAGCGACTTCAGGCCTAAGACCAGAGGTAAGACCAAATTTTCCGCTCCAAGTGACCTGTCTGGTGGACTCAGGACTCAAAAAGGCAAAATTCCTCTGGGACCGGATATTTCCTGTTTCTAGCTGGCACCCAAACCTCATTGATCCCAGCCCACAACTCCCTGCTCCCAAACCCCATGGGAGAGACAGCTGATCACCCAGATATATGGGCAATCCTGAGACTGCAGGGAATGAGAGACTGCTACTTTGGCCCACTTTTGCCCACATCCCTGGCCCAAGAGGAACCTGTATAGTGTCTCTGGACACAGGCAGATAGAAGCAGTCAAGCTGCAGGAGCCCTGAGGTCCAGACTGTGCCCGGATCTGAACTAAACCAGTCAAACAGCTCCCTGCACCCAAATCTGGTGTGGGGGAGAGCTAGACCTTCAGAGGGGCAGACACTTGCGGGAAACCAGAGGAGA
Source organism: Rattus norvegicus (assembly GCF_021556685.1). Taxonomy (NCBI): domain Eukaryota; kingdom Metazoa; phylum Chordata; class Mammalia; order Rodentia; family Muridae; genus Rattus; species Rattus norvegicus. The sequence goes on from NC_141536.1 coordinate 85,190,589, forward strand.
CTACTCTCTGCCCACATTCCTGACTCAAGAGGAAAAACGCCGTGTGCCATCTGTGCCCACTGTGCACAGGGACCTAGGAGAAGTTGGGGCAAACTGTTCTGGTTCTGCCCACAGAGACAGCTGAAAGCCAGCAGACAGGAACAACTTCACACCTGAAAGCAAAACACTCTGTTCCCATAACTGGCTGAAAGAAAACAGGAAAACAGGTCTACAGCACTCCTGACACACAGGTCTACAGGAGGGTCAAGCCATTGTCAGAAACAGCAAGTCAAAGTAACACCAGAAACAACCTGATGGCGAGAGGCAAGCACAGGAACCCAAGCAACATAAACCAAGTCTACATGGCATCATCAGAGCCCAATTCTCCCACCAAAGCAAACACTGAATATCCAAACACACCAGAAAGGCAAGATGTAGATTTAAAAATCACATTTTAACATGATGATGGAGGACTTTAAGAAGGTCATAAATAATTCCCTTAAGGAAATATAGGACACCACAAGTAAACAACTAGAAGCCCTAAACGAAGAAACAGAAAAATCTCTTAAAGAACTACTGGAAAAAATATACAAAACAGGAGAGGGAAATGAACAAAACCATCCAGGAGTTAAAAATGAAAATAGAAATAATAAAGAAATCACAAAGGGAGACAACCCTGGGACAGAAAAACTAAGGAAGAGATCAGGAGTCAAAAATGCGAGCATCCCCAACAGAATACAAGAGCTAGAAGGGAGAATCTCAGGAGCAGAAGATTCCATAGAAAACATTGACACAACTGTCAAAGATAATGTAAAATGGAAAAAGTTACTAGGCCAAAACATACTTGAAGTCCAGGACACAATGAGAAGATCAAATATGAGGATAATAATTATAGAAGAGAGTGAAGACTCCCAACTCAAAAGACCAGTAAATATCTTCAACAAAACCATAGAAGAAAACTTCCCTAACCTAAAGAAAGAGATGCCCATAAACATACAAGAAGCCTATAGAACTCCAAAAAGATTGGACCAGGAAAGAAACTCCACCTGTCACAAAATAGTCAAAACACCAAATGCACAAAGCAAAGAAAGAATATTAAAAGCAGTAAAGGAAAAAGGTCAAGTAATATATAAAGGCAGACCTATCAGAATTACACCAGATTTCTCACCAGAGGCTAGGAAAGTCAGAAGATCATGGACAGATATCATACATATCCTAAGAGAACACAGATGCCAGCCCAGGTTACTGTATCCAGCAATACTCTCATTAACATAGATGGAGAAACCAAGATATCCATGACAAACCCAAATTTACAATATGTCTTTCTACAAATCCAGCCCTAAAAAGGATAATAAATGGTAAAGCCCAATACAAGGAGGCAAGCTACACCCTAGAAAAAGCAAGAAACTAATCTTTCTGCAACAAAATAAAGAGAAGAGAACACAAACATAATCTTACCTACAAATATGAAGATAACAGAAAGCAACAATCATTATTCCTTAATATCACTCAACATCAACACAGAAATCCCCAATAAAAGAGACAGATTAACAAACTGAATATGTAATGAGGACCCATCATTTTGCTGCCTACAGGAAACATACTTCAGAGACAAAGACACACACTATTCAGGGTAAAAGGCTGGAAAACAACTTTCCAAGCAAATGGTCTGAAGAAGCAAGCTGGAGTAGCCATTTCAATATTGAATAAAATCGATTCTCAACTAAAAGTCATCAAAAAAGTTAAGGAAGGACACTTCATATCCATCAAAGGAAAAATCCACCAAGATGAACTCTCAATCCTAAATATCTATGCTCCAAATACAAGGGCACCTACATACATAAAAGAAGCCTTAATAAAGATCAAAGCACACATTGCACATCACACAAAAATAGTAGCAGATTTCAACACTCCACTCTCATCAATGGAGAGATCATGGAAACAGAAATTAAACAGAGACATAGACAGACTAAGAGATCATGAACCAAATTGACTTAACAGATATTTATAGAATATTCTATCCTAAAACAAAAGGATATATTTCCTTCTCAACATCTCATGATACTTTCTCCAAAATTGACCATATAATCGGTCACAAAACAGGCCTCAACAAATACAGAAAGATAGATATAATCCCATGCATCCTATCAGACCACCACGTGCTAAGGCGGTTCTAAAATAACAATAAGGAAAGATCACGCACATATATATTGAAGTTGAACAATGCTCCAATCAATGATAACCTGGTCAAGGAAGAAATAAAGAAAGACTTCTTAGAATTTAATGAAAATGAAGATACAACATTCCCAAACTTTTGGGACACAATGAAATCTGTACTAAGAGGAAAGCTCATAGCTCTGAGTGCCTGCAAAAAGAAACAATAGAGAGCATATGTCAGCAGCCTGACAGTACACCTAAAAGCTCTACAACAAAAAGAAGCAAATACACCCATGCAGGAAATAATCAAACTGAGGCCTGCAATCAACCAATTAGAAATAAAATGTACTATTCAAAGGATCAATAGAACCAAAAGCTGGACACAGAGAGTGAGTCCAAATTAACAAAGTCAGAAATAAAAAGGGAGTCAAGACAACAGAATGAGAGGAAATAAAAAAAATCATCAGATCCTGATACAAAAGCCTATATTCAACAATTCTTGAAAATCTAGAGGAAATGGAAATTTCCTAGACCAATACCAGGTACCAAAATTAAATCAGGAACAGATAAACAATAAGCAACCCCATAATTCCTATAGAAATAGAAACAGTCATTAAAAGTCTCCCAACCAAAAAGAGCCCAGGTCCAGACGGGTTCAGTGCAGAATTCTATAAGACCTTTATAGAAGACCTCAAACCAATACTATCCAAAATATTCCACAAAATTGAAACAGACAGAGCACTACCAAATTCCTTCTATGAATCCACAATTACTTTTATTCCTAAAGCACTCAAAGACCCAACAAAGAAAGAGAACTACAGACCAATTTCCCTTTGGAATATTAACGCAAAAATACTCAATAAAATTCTTGCAAATCAAATTCAAGAACATACCGAAACAATCATCAATCATGATCAAGTAGGCTTCATCCCAGGTATGCAGTGATGGTTTAATACATGGAAAACCATCATCGTAATCCACTATATAAACAAATCTAAAGATAAAAACCACATGATCACTTCATTAGAGGCTGAGAAATCATTTGATAAAAATCAACACTCCATCATGATTAACATCCTGGAAAAAGCAGGAATTCAAGGCCCATACCTACACATAGTAAAAGCCATATACAGCAAAACAATAGCTAATATTAAACTGAATGGAGAGAAACTTGAAACAATCCCACTAAAATCAGGGACTAGACAAGGCTGCCTACCCTCCCCCTACTTATTTAATATAGTTCTCAAAGTCCTAGCCAGAGCATTCAAACAACAAAAGAAGATCAAAATGATACAGAATGGAAAGGAAGAAGTAAAAATATCACTATTTGCAGATGATATAGTATATTTAAGTGACCCCAAAAGTTCCACCAGAGATCTACTAAACCTGATAAACACGTTCAGCAGAGTGGCTGGGTATAAAATTAACTCAAATAAATCAGTAGCATTCCTCTACACAAAAGATAAACAAGATGAGATAGAAATTAAGGAAACAACACCCTTCATACTAGTCCGAAATAATATAAAATACCTCAGTGTGACTTTAACCAAGCTAGTGAAAGATCTGTATGATAAGAACATCTAGTCTCTGAAGAATGGAATTGAAGATCTCAGAAGATGGAAAGACCTCCCATGCTCATGGATTGGCAGGATTAATAGAGTAAAAATGGCCATTTTACCAAAAGCAATCTACAGATTCAATGCAATCCCCATACAAATTCCAATCCAATTATTAATAGAGTTGGACAGAACAATTTGCAAATTCATCTGGAATAACAACAAAAAAATAGGATAACTAAAAAATAGGATACCCTCAACAATAAAAAGACTTCCAGAAAATCACTATACCTGAACTCAAGTAGTATTACAGAGCAATAGTGATTAAAAAACTGTACAGTATTGGTACAAAGACAGGAAGATAGACCAGTGGAAAAGAATCAAAGACCCAGAAATGAACCCACACACCTATGATCACTTGAGTTTTGACAAAGGAGTCAAAACCATCCAATGGAAAAAAGATAGCATTTTCAGCAAATGGTGCTGGTTCAACTGGAGATCAGCATTTAGAAGAATGTAGATTGATCCATTATTATCACCCTTGTCCAAAGCATAACTTCACGTACTTCAAGGATCCCCACATTAAATCAGATACACTCAAACTAATAGAAGAAAAAGTGGGGAAAAATCTCAAACACATGGGCACTGGAGAAAATTTCATGAACAAAACACCAATGGCTTTTGTTCTAACATCAAGAATCGACAAGTGGGATCTCATAAATTTACAAAGCTTACAAAGGACAGAGTTGTTAGGACAAAACAGCAACCAATAGATTGGGAAAAGATCTTTACCAATCGTACAACTGATAGAGGGCTTTATATCCAAAATATACAAGAACTCATAAAGTTAGACTGAGGAGAGATAAAAATAAAAACCCTATTAAAAATGGTGTTCAGACCTTCAGAGCCTGCCCCACATGTGGCCCATACATATACAGCCACCCAATTAGACAAGATGGATGAAGCAAAGAAGTGCAGGCAGACAGGAACCGGATGTAGATCACTCCTGAGAGACACAGCCAGAATACAGCAAATACAGAGGCTAATGCCAGCAGCAAACCACTGAACTGAGAATAGGACCCCCGTTGAAGGAATCAGAGAAAGAACTGGAAGAGCTTGAAGGGCCTCGAGACCCCATATGTACAACAATACCAAGCAACCAGAACTTCCAGGGACTAAGCCACTACCTAAAGACTATACATGGACTGACCCTGGACTCTGACCTCATAGGTAGCAATGAATATCCTAGTAAGAGCACCAGTGGAAGGGGAAGCCCTGGGTCCTGCTAAGACTGAACCCCCAGTGAACTATACTGTTGGGGGGGAGGGCGGTAATGGGGGGAGGGTTGGGAGGGGAACACCCATAAGGAAGGGGAGGGGGGAGGGGGATGTTTGCCCGGAAACCAGGAAAGGGAATAACACTCGAAATGTATATAAGAAATACTCGTTAATAAAAAAAAAATGGTGTTCAGGCTTGCCTAGCAAGCGCAAGTTCCTGGGTTTCGGTCCCCAGCTCCGAAAAAAAGAAAAAAAAATGGTGTTCAGGGCTAAACAACGAATTCACAGCTGAGGAATGCTGAATGGCTGAGAAGCACCTAAAGAAATGTTCAGCATCTTTATTCATAAGGGAAATGCAAATAAAGCAACCTTAAAATTCCACCTCACACCAGTGAGAATAGCTAAGATCAAAAAAAACCAGTGACAGCAGTTGCTTATGAGGATGTGGAGAAAGAACATTCCTCCATTGTTGGTGGGATTGCAGACTGTTAAAACCATTCTGTAAATCAGTCTGGAGGTTCCTCAGAAAATTGTACATTGCATTTCCTGAGGACTCAGCTATACCTCTCTTGTGCATATACCCAAAAGGTGCTCCAACATACAACAAAGACACATGCTCCACTATGTTCATAGCATTCCTATTTTTAATAGCCAGAAGCTGGAAATATCCCAGATTCCCTTCAACAGGAGAATGGATAAAGAAAAAGAGTACATCTACACAATGGAGATCTACTCAGCTATCAAAAACAATAACTTCATGAAATTCAAAGGCAAATGGTGGGAACTAGAAAATATCATCCTGAGTGAGGTAACACACATGGTATGCACTCATTGCTAGATGGATATTAGTCCAAATGCTCGAATTATCCAAGATGCACAGACCACATGAAACTCAAGGAGGATGACCAAAATGAGGATGCTTCACTCCTTCTTTAAAAGGGGAACACGAAGGGCATAGGGAGGCAAAATTTAGAACAGAGACTGAAGGAACAGCTGTTCAGAGCCTGCCCCACATATGGCCCATACATAAACAGCCACCAAGTTATATAAGATATATGAAGCAAAGAAGTTCAGGCTGACAGGAACTGTGATTGTGATCTCTCCTGAGTGACACAGCCAGAATATGGCAAATACATAGGTGAATGCCAGCAGGGAACCACTGAACTGAGAATGGGACCCCTGTTGAAGGAATCAGAGAAAGGACTGAAAGAGCTGAAGGGGCTTGAGACCTCATATGAACAACAATGCCAACCAAACAGAACTTTGAAGGACTAAGGCATTACCCAAAAACTATACATGGACTGACCCTGGTCTTCAAATTCATAGGTAGCAATGAACATCCTGGTAGGGGCACCAGTGGTAGGGGAAGTCCTTGGTCCTGCCAAGGCTGGACCCCCAGTGAACAGGATTGTTGGGGAGAGGGCGATAATGGGAGGAGTATGGGGAGGGGAACACCCATAAGAAAGGGAGTTGGAGGGAGATTTTGGCCTGGAAACCTGGAAAGGGAATAACATTAGAAATGTAAATAAGCAATACCCTATTTAGTAAAGATGGGGGGGAAAAAAAGAATGCCATTGCAAGTCAAAAAATACTGTAAGAACATAATTACAGGGCAAAACCGTCCCACATATCAGGTAAATATTCTATAGAGAAAATGTTTGTTCTACCTAATTGTGTACTTTTACCACATCCAGGTTAACAGTCAATCAAAATGTGCTACACTTAATCAAGGCCTGTGTCTGTTCAATTAATTATCTCTGGAAATGTTTTCAGATGAGAACAGGTGATTGAATTACCAGTATACATTTTTCTTATTCAAATCAAGTAAAGAGTCATATTAATAATAAATAATAATAAATAAAATAACAATGATGGGTTCTTTAGAATCTCACAACTTATGGAATGCATCTCTTTATTAAGAATATATATATATATATATATATATATATATATATATATATATCCTATAGTTATAGTCCAACTAACCCAGCAATGAGCAGCTAATAATGGAAAGTCCAAAAATCTAGTAGTTTCTCAGTCCCATGAGGTTAGTTTTTTTACCTGGTCTTTTACATAAGCTGGAACCCTAAATAAGTAGGATCTAACAGATGTTCTGACAAGTACAAACAGGTGAAAAAGACTGAGCTTTCCTTCTTCCAATATCCTTATGTAGGCTTCCAACAGATGTTGTGCCACAGCTTAAAGATTGGTGCCACCATGCCTGGATCTCAAACTTGTTTTGTTCCCAGGTAGCCTTGAACTCATAGATCTGCTTGCCTTAGACTCCTTGGATTAAAGATGTATACTAACGTGCCTGGGCCTAAGCATCTTATGGCAGTACTACTCAAGATCTCCATGCCAAGATCCCTATGAAGGCCAGAAGATCCTGGACTGATGTCATACAGACACTAAGAGAACACAAATGCCAGCCCAGGTTACTGTATCCAGCAAAACTCTCAATTAACATTGATGGAGAAACCAAGATATTCCATGACAAAACCAAATTTACACAATATCTTTCTACAAATCCAGCACTACAAAGGATAATAAATGGTAAAGCCCAACATAAGGAGGCAAGCTATACCCTAGAAGAAGCAAGAAACTAATCGTCTTGGCAACAAAACAAAGAGAATGAAAGCACACAAACATAACCTCACATCCAAATATGAATATAACGGGAAGCAATAATCACTATTCCTTAATATCTCTCAATATCAATGGCCTCAACTCCCCAATAAAAAGACATAGATTAACAAACTGGATACGCAACGAGGACCCTGCATTCTGCTGCCTACAGGAAACACACCTCAGAGACAAAGACAGGCACTACCTCAGAGTGAAAGGCTGGAAAACAACTTTCCAAGCAAATGGTCAGAAGAAGCAAGCTGGAGTAGCCATTCTAATATCAAATAAAATCAATTTCCAACTAAAAGTCATCAAAAAAGATAAGGAAGGACACTTCATATTCATCAAAGGAAAAATCAACCAAGATGAACTCTCAATCCTAAATATCTATGCCCCAAATACAAGGGCACCTACATACGTAAAAGAAACCTTACTAAAGCTCAAAACACACATTGCACCTCACACAATAATAGTGGGAGATTTCAACACCCCACTCTCATCAATGGACAGATCATGGAAACAGAAATTAAACAGTGATGTAGACAGACTAAGAGAAGTCATGAGCCAAATGGACTTAACGGATATTTATAGAACATTCTATCCTAAAGCAAAAGGATATACCTTCTTCTCAGCTCCTCATGGTACTTTCTCCAAAATTGACCATATAATTGGTCAAAAAACGGGCCTCAACAGGTACAGAAAGATAGAAATAATCCCATGCGTGCTATCGGACCACCACGGCCTAAAACTGGTCTTCAATAACAATAAGGGAAGAATGCCCACATATACGTGGAAATTGAACAATGCTCTACTCAATGATAACCTGGTCAAGGAAGAAATAAAGAAAGAAATTAAAAACTTTTTAGAATTTAATGAAAATGAAGATACAACATACTCAAACTTATGGGACACAATGAAAGCTGTGCTAAGAGGAAAACTCATAGCGCTGAGTGCCTGCAGAAAGAAACAGGAAAGAGCATATGTCAGCAGCTTGACAGCACACCTAAAAGCTCTAGAACAAAAAGAAGCAAATACACCCAGGAGGAGTAGAAGGCAGGAAATAATCAAACTCAGAGCTGAAATCAACCAAGTAGAAACAAAAAGGACCATAGAAAGAATCAACAGAACCAAAAGTTGGTTCTTTGAGAAAATCAACAAGATAGATAAACCCTTAGCCAGACTGACGAGAGGACACAGAGAGTGTGTCCAAATTAACAAAATTAGAAATGAAAAGGGAGACATAACTACAGATTCGGAGGAAATTCAAAAAATCATCAGATCTTACTATAAAAACCTATATTCAACAAAATTTGAAAATCTTCAGGAAATGGACAATTTCCTAGACAGATACCAGGTATCGAAGTTAAATCAGGAACAGATAAACCAGTTAAACAACCCCATAACTCCTAAGGAAATAGAAGCAGTCATTAAAGGTCTCCCAACCAAAAAGAGCCCAGGTCCAGACGGGTTTAGTGCAGAATTCTATCAGACCTTCATAGAAGACCTCATACCAATATTATCCAAACTATTCCACAAAATTGAAACAGATGGAGCCCTACCGAATTCCTTCTACGAAGCCACAATTACTCTTATACCTAAACCACACAAAGACACAACAAAGAAAGAGAACTTCAGACCAATTTCCCTTATGAATATCGACGCAAAAATACTCAATAAAATTCTGGCAAACCGAATTCAAGAGCACATCAAAACAATCATCCACCATGATCAAGTAGGCTTCATCCCAGGCATGCAGGGATGGTTTAATATACGGAAAACCATCAACGTGATCCATTATATAAACAAACTGAAAGAACAGAACCACATGATCATTTCATTAGATGCTGAGAAAGCATTTGACAAAATTCAACACCCCTTCATGATAAAAGTCCTGGAAAGAATAGGAATTCAAGGCCCATACCTAAACATAGTAAAAGCCATATACAGCAAACCAGTTGCTAACATTAAACTAAATGGAGAGAAACTTGAAGCAATACCACTAAAATCAGGGACTAGACAAGGCTGCCCACTCTCTCCCTACTTATTCAATATAGTTCTTGAAGTTCTAGCCAGAGCAATCAGACAACAAAAGGAGATCAAAGGGATACAGATCGGAAAAGAAGAGGTCAAAATATCACTATTTGCAGATGACATGATAGTATATTTAAGTGATCCCAAAAGTTCCACCAGAGAACTACTAAAGCTGATAAACAAGATCCAGATTAGAAACCTGTGTCTTCTAGCCTCATGGTCTCGACTACAGGTATGTCATCACTTTCTCAATCGTAGTTCATTTCTGATGTAGTCAAGTTAACCACCAGGAATAACTATCACAGATGACTATTGGATAGTATATATACATGATTTAGAAGCACCACACATGTAGTTTAAATCCTTATAATCATAAAAATGTACCAACTTAAAATTGGTCCAAGAAAATATGCATCAAAAGAAATTAAAAAAATCAAAAGAATTATGCATAATTGGTCAAAAAGTTGAGCATAAGAAATTCAATTCTCATCATGAAACAGTAAATCAACACTAAGGCTCAACTACCAGTTCAGAGAATATCACAGAAAAGAAGGTAGAATAAACATACTAGTAACATGGTGTGGCAGAATATTGTAAAATGTTGTCTTTTACACTTAACATGACTATCACAATTATAATCTAAGAGGATCTCTGGTTATCTGCACAAAAACTTATGCTAGATGGTAGGAGTCAAAATCCTGCACTGATGCAATAAGTTTTGTGCAGATCACATCATATACTGAGGTCTTATTTTCAGTAGGTAGTTGATAGAGGAAGTAGAGTCAATATGAATTTTTATCAATTTGTAGGTTTTCTATATTTCATAGATGGCTTCAAATCCATGTCCATATAGGAAACACTAACTAGATATAGTGGGTTATCCAGAATAAATAAATAAATAAATAAATAAATAAATAAATAAATAAAAACTTGATTTTAGGTAGAATATGACATAAAGATAAGGCAGAGCAGACATGGAGGTTGGAACAGAAACTACAAATAGATGGAAACATATTTCATTATATACATGTATGCTATTCTGAAAAAAATACATGGTTTTTGGCATTAAGAATGACTAAGATCAAAACCTCAGGTGACAACACATGTTAGCAAGGATGTGGAGAAAAAGAAACACTCGTCTATTGCTGGTGAGATTGCAAACTGGTAACAACCTCTGGAAATCAATTTGGAGGTTCCTTATAAAATTGGAAATAGACTTTCCTAAAGAACCAGCAATACCACTCTTGGGAATATATCCAAAAGATGCCCCATCATGTCACAGGTGCACATGTTCCACTATGTTCGTAGTGGCCTTATTTGTGATAGCCGGAAGCTGAAAACAACCCAGATGTCCCAAGACAGAAGAATGGATACAGAAAATGTGGTTCATTTTCATAATGGAATACTACTCAGCTATTAAGAATGCTGGCAAGGATGCGGAGAAAGAGGAACACTCCTCCATTGTTGGTGGGATTAAAGACTGGTACCACCATCCTGGAAATCAGTCTGGAAGTTCCTCAGAAAATTGGACATTGAACTGTCTGAGGATCCAGCTATCTCTCTTGGGCATATACCCAAAAGATACCCCAACATATAAAAAAGACACGTGCTCCACTATGTTCATCGCAGCCTTATTTATAATAGCCAGAAGCTGGAAAGAACCCAGATGCCCTTCAACAGAGGAATGGATACAGAAAATGTGGTACATCTACACAATGGAATATTACTCAGCTATCAAAAACAATGACTTTATGAAATTCATAGGCAAATGGTTGGAACTGGAAAATATCATCCTGAGTGAGGTAACCCAATCACAGAAAAACACACATGGTTTGCACTCATTGATAAGTGGCTATTAGCCCAAATGCTTGAATTACCCTAGATGCCTAGAACAAATGAAACTCAAGACGGATGATCAAAATGTGAATGCTTCACTCCTTTAAAAGGGGAACAAGAATACCCTTGGCAGGGAAGAGAGAGGCAAAGATTAAAACAGACACAGAAGGAACACCCATTCAGAGCCTGCCCCACATGTGGTCCATACATATACAACCACCCAATTAGACAAGATGGATGAAGCAAAGAAGTGCAGGCCGACAGGAGCTGGATGTAGATCGCTCCTGAGAGACACAGCCAGAATACAGCAAACACAGAGGTGAATGCCAGCAGCAAACCACTGAACTGAGAATAGGACCCCCGTTGAAGGAATCAGAGAAAGAACTGGAAGAGCTTGAAGGGGCTCGAGACCCCATATGTACAACAATGCCAAGCAACCAGAGCTTCCAGGGACTAAGCCACTACCTAAAGACTATACATGGACTGACCCTGGACTCTGACCTCATAGGTAGCTGTGAATATCCTAGTAAGAGCACCAGTGGAAGGGGAAGCCCTGGGTCCTGCTAAGACTGAACCCCCCAGTGAACTAGACTGGTGGGGGGAGGGTGGCAATGGGGGGAGGATGGGGAGGGGAACACCCATAAGGATGGGGAGGGGGGAGAGGGATGTTTGCCCGGAAACCGGGAAAGGGAATAACACTCGAAATGTCAATAAGAAATACTCAATTTAATAAAAAATGCAAAAAAATAGCAAATTAAAAGTGAAAAAAAGAAAAGAATGAGGACATCCTGAGTTTTGCAGGCAAATGGATGGAACTGGAAAATAGCATCCTGTGTGAGTTAACTCAGACCCAAAATGACATGCATGGTATGTTTTCATTAATAAGGGATATTAGCCAAAAAAAAGTAGAGAACACCCAAGATACTATCCACAGAACTCAAAAACTTCAATAAATCGAGGAAAACTCTTTATTACTTGAGAGGGAGAAGACAGCAACTACAAGGGGAATGGAGGGAGGGGCAGTGGAGGGAAAGGGGATGGGGGTGGGGGGGAGAGTTAACATGATCTGGCATTTGGGAGTGGTGTAGGACTGAAGCCCTGAGGGCCAACAGAATATAGAAACCAGCGACCTCAGGAAGAAGGCTGCGAGGACTTTTTAGAATGTACCAGAGACTTGGGAAGTGAAAGAATCTCAGTACTTAAAGTGGGGGACCCTACATGAAGGCCCCTAAGTTGGGAAAGAGAACTTGTAGAGCCCACCAGCAGAAACTAAGGGCATCAAGGGAAGGATGGGGTTGCTCTCTCACAGTCAAAGCTCTAACTCATATTTCTTCCTGTCTGAAAGAAATGCAGGTATGGAAATGGAAAGGAGCCTTAGGTAAAAAGGTCCAGCAACAGGCCTAAATTGGGATCCAGGTCAAGGGGAAGCCCCAAGACCTGACACTATTACTGAGTCTATGGGACATTCACAAAAAGGGAACTATCATGACTGACCTCCAAAAGACCCAACAAGAAGCAGAAAGAGTCAGATATAGATATGTGCACCCAACCAATGAACAGAAGATACGGACCCCTCTGGTTGAAATAGGGAAAAGCTGGAGGAAGCTGAGGAGGGCAACCCTGTAGGAAGACCAGTAGTATCAATTAACATGAACCCCAGAGATCTCTAAGACACTGTAAGTCGAACTAGGCAGCATACGCCAGCTGGGATGAGGCTTCCAACATATGTACAGCAGAAAACTCTCAGATCTGGGTTCAGTCATTGAAGATGCAGGAATTTTAGATGTCTGGTGGGGTAGTTATTGTTTGGACATCCTTGTGGAGACAGAGGGTTGGGGGTGTTGGGATGTGGAACTGTTGGAGGGTGAACTGGAAGGGATATAAAATCTGGAGTGTAAAAATAAATAAATAAATACATCTTAAAACTTCAGAATCAATATAACATTGAGAATTGTTCTTTCCATTTCTGCAAAGAATTAAGTTGAGATGTTGTTGAGAATTGCAGTGAACTTACAGATTGCTTTTGGAAAGATGGCTACTTACTATGTTAATTCTGTACATCCATGAGTATGGAAGATGTTTCTATCTTCTGAGCTCTTCTTTGATTTCTTTTTTCTGGAACTTGATACTCTTGCTATACAAAGCTCTCACTTACTTGGCTAGAGTTACACAAAGATATTTTACATTATTTGTGACTATTATGATTGGTGTTGTTTCCCTAATTTCTGCCTTAGCCCATTAATCCTTTCTATAACGGAAGGCTATTGATTTGTTTGAATGAAATTTATATCCAGCCACTGTGCTGAAGGTGCTTATCAGCTGTAGATTTTCTCTGGTAGATTTCTTTTGTTTCAAATTTATATACTATCATATCATCTGCAAATACTGATACCTTGACTTCTTACTTTCCAACTTGTTGTCTCATTGATCTATCTAGAATACTACATTGAAAAAATTAGGGACAGAGTGGGAAACCTTGTTTTGTCCCTGAGTTTAGTGAGATTGTTTCACATTTTTCAGTATTTAATTTGATGTTGGTGGTTGGTTTGCTCTATATTTTTTACTATGTTTAGTTATGTCCCTTGAATCTCTTATCTCTCCAATACTTTTAACATGAAGGGGTATTGTATTTTGTCAAACTCGTTTTCAGAATCTAATTAGTAAATCATGATTTTTCCCCTTTGAGTTTGTTTATACACTAGATTACATTGATGGATTTCCAAATATTGAACCACTCCTCCATCCTTGGGATAAAGCCTACTTGGTCATGGTAAATGATAATTTTGATGTATCCTTGGATTTGTTTCGCGAGAATTTTATTGGCTAATTTTGCTTCGATAATCATAGCAAAATGGGTTTGAAGTTCTCTTTCTTTGATAGGTCTTTATGTGGGTAAGATGGCAGAGTAACTGTGGCTTCATAGAATGAATTAGGGAGTATTCCTTCCCTTTCTACTTTCTGGAATAATTTGAGGAATTTTGGAACTAGGTCTTCTTTGAAGGTCTGATAGAATTCTGGACTAAAACCACATGGCATATGGTCCTGTTATTTTTGTCATTGTTGTTTAGTTTAGTTTTTGTGTTTGCTTGTTTGTTTGTTTTTTGAAGGGAGACTTTTTTTTAGGTATATTAAATTTATTAAACTAATTCCTACAACATATTTTTTTATTAACTTGAGTATTTCTTATATACATTTCGAGTGTTATTCCCTTTCCCGGTTTCCGGGCAAACATCCCCCTCCCCCCTCCCCTTCCTTATGGGTGTTCCCCTCCCAACCCTCCCCCCATTGCCGCCCTCCCCCCATAGACTAGTTCACTGGGGGTTCAGTCTTAGCAGGACCCAGGGCTTCCCCTTCCACTGGTGCTCTTACTAGGATATTCATTGCTACCTATGGGGTCAGAGTCCAGGGTCAGTCCATGTATAGTCTTTAGGTAGTGGCTTAGTCCCTGGAAGCTCTGGTTGCTTGGCATTGTTGTACTTTTGGGGTCTCGAGCCTGAAGGGAGACTTTTAATGACTGTTTCTCTTTCCTTACAGGTTATGGAACTGTTTAAGAAATTTACCTGATCTTGATTTAGCTTTGATATGTGAAATCAGTGTAAAAAGTCATACATTTCATTTAGATTTCCAGTCTTTTGAGTACAGGCTTTTGTAGGAAGATTTGATTATTTGAATTTCCTTAGTGTTTGATGTTCTGTCTCCTTTTTCCTTTCTGATTTTGATAATCTGGATAGTGTCTCTGTGCATTTCATATTGAATAACAAAAAAAAGACAGCTAAAATTATTCACAACAATAAAAAAATTTCTGTTGAAATCACCATCCCTTACCTCGAACAGTAGTAAAGAGCAATAGTGGTAAAAATTGCATGGTATTTTTACTGAGACAGAGAGGACTGTTAATGGAAGATGA
Source organism: Rattus norvegicus (assembly GCF_021556685.1). Taxonomy (NCBI): domain Eukaryota; kingdom Metazoa; phylum Chordata; class Mammalia; order Rodentia; family Muridae; genus Rattus; species Rattus norvegicus. The sequence continues at coordinate 85,205,957 of NC_141536.1, forward strand.
TTAAAGACCAAGAAATAAACCCACACACCTGCGGACACATGATTTTTGACAGAGAAGCCAAAGCCATACAGAAGAAAAAAAGAAAGCATCTTAAACAAATGGTGTTGGAATAACTTGAGATCTGCTTGTAAAAATGCAAATTGACCTATAATTATCACTGGACTAATTTTAAGTCCAAGTGGATTAAGGACCTCTACATAACACCAGATACCCAGAATCTAATAGAATAGAAGGTTGGAAACAGCCTGAAAACATTGTCACAGCATAAAAATTTCCCGAACAGAACACCAATGGTTCAGGCTTCAAATTCAACAATTTACAAATGGTACCTCATAAAACTGAAAAGCTTCTGTAAGGCAAAGAACATTGTCAGTAAGACAAAACAGCAACATAAAGACTGGAAAAAGATCATCACTAATCCTACATCCAACAGAGGTCTAATACTCAAAATATACAAAGAACTCAAAAAGGTAGATGTTAGAAAACAACCCAATTAAAGTTGGGGTACAGAGCTATACAAAGAATTCTCAACTGAGCAGTATCAAATGGTTGAGAAGCACCTAAAGATATATTCAACATCCTTTGTCATCAGGGAAATGTAAATCAAAATGACCCTGAGATTCTATCTCACACCAGTCAGAATGGTTAAGATTAAAATCTCAGGTGGCAGCAGATGCTGGAGAGGATGTAGAGAAAGAGGAACACTCCTTCATTGCTGGTGGGATTGTATACTGGTACAACCACCCTGGTTGTAGTCTGAGGAACCTAATAGTCTCTCAGAAAATTGGAATTAATTTTTCCCAAAGATCAGGGATATCTTCTGGGTATATAGCCAAAAGGTGCTCCACAATCCCATAAGCACACATACTCTACTATGTTTATAGCAGCCTTGTTTGCAATAGCCAGAAGCTGAAAACAACCTATATTTCCCTCAACTGTAGAATTCATACAGAAAATGTGGTATGTTTATACAATGGAATACTACTCATTTATTAAAATCAATGACCACATGAAATTCTTTGGCAAATTTATGGAACTAGAAAAATATCATCCTGAGTGATGTAATCCAGACTCAAAGGAAGTCTTTTAAGTGGATATTACCAAAAATGCATAATACAACTCACAGATCATATGAAGTTTAAGAACAAGGAATGCCCTGGGGAGACTTCTTCAATCCCACTTAAAAGAGGGAACAAAATAATGACCAGATACAATGGGAAGTAGGTGGGCAAGAGGAGGGGGAATGAAATGAGGGAAAGTATAAAGTATGGGAGGAGACAGCAAAGAAGCCCAGAGGTCAGTAGAATGAATAGAAAAATGCAACAGTGATGGGTGGAGGCAGGGGACTCTCTAGAAAGTCCCTGAAACCAGGAATATTAGATGCTCTTAGAATCGAAATCAGATTATCTTAGAGGAAGTGTTCAACATTTGGGAGGTGGAACTTAAAGACCTCAATTCCAGTACATCAACATGCCCCCCATTTGCGACACAGGCCACCCATCTACCTTCAAAATTCTTGACGCAGAATTATTCCAGTCTAAAAGAAATGCAGGGACAAAAATGGAGCATAGTTTGAAGGAAAGGCCTTCCACAGACCAGACCAACTTGGGATCCATTTCATATGCAGGTACTAAACCCTATTACTACTACTGGTGTCATATTGTTCTTGCAGGAGGAGCCTAGCATGACCAACAACTGGCTGAGACAGATGCAGATGCTTACAGGCAACCATTGGACTGAGCTTGGTGATCCCTATGGATGAGTTAGGGGAAGCCCTGATGAAGCTGAAGGGTATGTAATGGCATAGGAAGAAGAACAGTGTCAACTAACCTGGACCACTCAGAGTTTCCAGAGGCTAAACTGCCAACATGGCCTGGTCTGTGGCCTGTACTGCATGTGCAACAGAGATCTGCCTTGTCTGGCCTTGGTGGGAAAGTATATGCTTAATTCTGTGGAAAGTTGATGTCCCAGGGAAGTGGAATGCTATCATGTGAAGTGGGAGTGGGTGGAAGAGCACCCTCTCAGAAGCAAATAGGAGGGAAAATAGGTCAAAACCTCATGGAGAGAGGGATCAGGAAGTAGGACAATATTTGGAATGTAAATAAATAAAATAATTTATAAATATATTAATAAAGTATGTTCTTGTATTTTTTATCAGTAGATAGGTTTGCAATGTCCCTAAATAAATTTCATTAGGTTGAATATCAATTAGTGTTTGCTAAAGTTACCCTCATAAATTTCAGAGAGTTTCCACAGCTCTAGGTTTCCACATTAGCACCCAATGCTCTGAATTCCAGTAGCCACAGTACTCTCTTCTCCAGTCCCTCCTGACTCCAACTGATCCCTCTTGTTCTCATCCCCACCCAGCCATAGTTTACCTCCAAATTCTATTGGAGATCCAATTGTCCCCTTGAATCCTTCATGTTTCTTAGGCTATCTTGGTCTAGTAGATTGTAGCATAATTATCTTTACTTAACAGCAAATACCCACATATATGTGAGTATATACTATGTTGTTTTTCTCAGTCTGTATTACAGCACTCAGGGTGATTATATTTTCTTCTATTTTCCTGCAAATGTTATAATGTCAGTTTTTAACGTGTTGGAGTGATGAACCATTATGTAAATTAGCACAGTTTCTTTTCTTGTCTACACATATTGAGGATTTCCTGTTTCTAGCTATCATTAATAATGTTGCTATGAGCACAGTAGAGCAAGTGTTCTTATGTAGTATGCATCGGGTATATACCCAGGAGTGGCATAATTGTGTACAAATTTGAATAAAATATTAAAAGAACCCATCAACATATCTATCATATAGTATTCCTGCTGCATATTAATTAGTCAAACAGTTAAGAAATATTGCCTTATAAAGATGGCAGAATTTATCCTAGGACAAGTTAAGCTTAACTCTATGTTTTGGCCTATATGCAAAAAATCCACAGAGTAGTAATAACCCTATAATTAAAATTTAATCAGTTTTTACATAAAATTGATTCATTGTAATTGTAAATGCATATTAGCAAGATTGTGGTTTTATTTCTAGCTATGTCAATAAAGAGACTATCATAGTAAACAAGTTCCATGACTTCTCCAGTTTTCTGGTCATATAAAAGTAGCTTTTATGAGATACTTTAGTGTTTTGTTATAATAGCATTACATCTTAAAACATACATATTCCTTAATTAAAAGTACTTTATTGCAAAAAAAAAAAAAAAAAAAAAAAAGCTAACAATCATCTGAGGCTCCAGATCATTTTTGCTCACAGAGAATTTACTCGAATGCTCCTGTCATCTGATAAGTGTTGTGATGCTGAAAGTTGAAATAGTCAGTTTGGGGGAATTTAAAAGGTGGTAATAATGTCGGACTCATTAACGGTCCTTCCTTTTATGAAATTACTCTTTTTTCTTCTTGAAATATGTATTCATTTTTAGTATCATCTAATCACCTTATTTGCTCATTAATAGGAAGCAAATCTTCATGTGATAAAGTTCAGTGATGGTATTGTAGCATTTTGTTACATCCTCTGAACAAAAGTTATAATTTCAGTTCAGTTACTGTTTCCATTAGGAATATCATCTACTTCCCTGAAGTCTTGAAACTTTAAGAGTCATTTGTAGCCACACCCGCGGATCCCGGCCCTCAGCAGCTCTCTGCTCCCAGACCCCATGGGAGAGAGACCTCACCGCCTGGTCAGGTGGGCACTCCTGAGGCTGCAGAGCGGGGGAGACCACCAACACTGCCCACCCCTACCCACATTCCTGGCCCAAGAGGAAACTGTATAAGGCCTCTGGGTTCCTGTAGGGGAGGGCCCAGGAGCGGCAGGACACCTGCGCCTGAGACACCGCCGGAACCTGAAGGAAAAAGACCGGATAAACAGTTCTCTGCACCCAAATCCCGTGGGAGGGAGAGCTAAACCTACAGAGAGGCAGACACGCCTGGGAAACCAGAATAGACTGCACTCTGCACACATCCAGACGCCAGAGGAAAACACCAAACGCCATCTGGAACCCTGGTACACGGAGGCTCCCGGAAAGAGCGGCGCAGATCTTCCCGGTTGCTGACGCCGTGGAGAGGACTTAGGCAGTACCCCACGAGCAAACTTGAGCCTCGGGACCACAGGTAAGACCAACTTTTCTGCTGCAAGAAACCTGCCTGGTGAACTCAGGACACACAGAGGCAAAATTCCTCTAGGACCGGGCACATCCTGTGTTTACCGGAAGTCCCACACCCGCGGATCCTGGCCCCCAGGAGCTCTCTGTTCCCAAACCCCTTGGGAGAGAGACCTCACCAGTGGCCTGGTCAGGTGGGCACTCCCGAGACTGCAGAGCGGAGGAGACCACCAACACTGCCCACCCCTGCCCACATCCCTGGCCCAAGAGGAAACTGTATAAGGCCTCTGGGTTCCCGTAGGGGAGGGCCCAGGAGCGGCAGGACCCCTGCGCCTGAGACACCGCCGGAACCTGAAGGAAACAGACCGGATAAACAATTCTCTGCACCCAAATCCCATGGGAGGGAGAGCTAAACCTTCAGAGAGGCAGACACGCCTGGGAAACCAGAAGAGACTGCACTCTGCACACACATCTCTGACGCCAGAGGAGAGCACCAGATGCCATCTGGAACCCTAGTGCACAGAAGCTCCGGGAAAGGGCGGCGCATATCTTCCTGGTTGCTGCCACCGCAGAGAGCTCATAGGCAACACCCCGCAAGCAAACTTGAGCCTCGGGACCACAAGTAAGACCAACTTTTCTGCTGCAAGTGACCTGCCTGGTGAACTCAAGACACAGGCCCACAGGAACAGCTGAAGACCTGTAGAGAGGAAAAACTACATGCCGGAGAGCAGAACACTCTGTCCCCATAACTGGCTGAAAGAAAACAGGAAAACAGGTCTACAGCACTCCTGACACACGGGCTTATAGGACAGTCTAGCCACTGTCAGAAAGAGCAGAACAAAGTAACACTAGAGATAATCTGATGGCGAGAGGCAAGCACAGGAACCCAAGCAACAGAAACCAAGACTATATGGCATCATCGGAGCCCAATTCTCCCACCAAACCAAACATGGAATATCCAAACACACCAGAAAAGCAAGATCTAGTTTCAAAATCATATTTGATCATGATGCTGGAGGACTTCAAGAAAGACGTGAAGAACTCCCTTAGAGAACAAGTAGAAGCCTACAGAGAGGAATCGCAAAAATGCCTGAAAGAATTCCAGGAAAACATAAATAAACAAGTAGAAACTTACAGAGAGGAGACACAAAAATCCCTGAAAGAATTCCAGGAAAACACAATCAAACAGTTGAAGGAATTAAAAATGGAAATAGAAGCAATCAAGAAAGAACACATGGAAACAATCCTGGTTATAGAAAATCAAAAGAAGAGACAAGGAGCTGTAGATACAAGCTTCACCAACAGCATACAAGACATGGAAGAGAATCTCGGGAACAGAAGATTCCATAGAAATCATTGACTCAACTGTCAAAGATAACTAAAGCAGAAAAAGCTACTGGTCCAAAACATACAGGAAATCCAGGACTCAATGAGAAGATCAAACCTAAGGATAATAGGTATAGAAGAGAGTGAAGACTCCCAGCTCAAAGGACCAGTAAATATCTTCAACAAAATCATAGAAGAAAACTTCCCTAACCTAAAAAAAGAGATACCCTTAGGCATACAAGAAGCCTACAGAACTCCAAATAGATTGGACCAGAAAAGAAACACCTCCCGTCACATAATAGTCAAAACACCAAACGCACAAAATAAAGAAAGAATATTAAAAGCAGTAAGGGAAAAAGGTCAAGTAACATATAAAGGCAGACCTATCAGAATCACACCAGACTTCTCGCCAGAAACTATGAAGGCCAGAAGATCCTGGACTGATGTCATATAGACCCTAAGAGAACACAAATGCCAGCCCAGGTTACTGTATCCAGCAAAACTCTCAATTAACATTGATGGAGAAACCGAGATATTTCATGACAAAACCAAATTTACACAATATCTTTCTACAAATCCAGCACTACAAAGGATAATAAATGGTAAAGCCCAACATAAGGAGGCAAGCTATACCCTAGAAGAAGCAAGAAACTAATCGTCTTGGCAACAAAACAAAGAGAATGAAAGCACACAAACATAACCTCACATCCAAATATGAATAGAACAGGAAGCAATAATCACTATTCCTTAATATCTCTCAACATCAATGGCCTCAACTCCCCAATAAAAAGACATAGATTAACAAACTGGATACGCAACGAGGACCCTGCATTCTGCTGCCTACAGGAAACACACCTCAGAGACAAAGACAGACACTACCTCAGAGTGAAAGGCTGGAAAACAACTTTCCAAGCAAATGGTCAGAAGAAGGAAGCTGGAGTAGCCATTCTAATATCAAATAAAATCAATTTTTAATTAAAAGTCATCAAAAAAGATAAGGAATGACACTTCATATTCATCAAAGGAAAAATATACCAAGATGAACTCTCAATCCTAAATATCTATGCCCCAAATACAAGGGCACCTACATACGTAAAAGAAACCTTACTAAAGCTCAAAACACACATTGCACCTCACACAATAATAGTGGGAGATTTCAACACCCACTCTCATCAATGGACAGATCATGGAAGAAGAAATTAAACAGAGACGTAGACAGACTAAGAGAAGTCATGAGTCAAATGGACTTAACGGATATTTATAGAACATTCTATCCTAAAGCAAAAGGGTATACCTTCTTCTCAGCTCCTCATGGTACTTTCTCCAAAACTGACCATATAGTTGGTCAAAAAACGGGCCTCAACAGGTACAGAAAGATAGAAATAATCCCATGCGTGCTATCAGATCACCAGGGCCTAAAACTGGTCTTCAATAACAATAAGGGAAGAATGCCCACTTATACGTGGAAATTGAACAATGCTCTACTCAATGATAACCTAGTCAAGGAAGAAATAAAGAAAGAAATTAAAAACTTTTTAGAATTTAATGAAAATGAAGGTACAACATACCCAAACTTATGGGACACAATGAAAGCTGTGCTAAGAGGAAAACTCATAGCGCTGAGTGCCTGCAGAAAGAAACAGGAAAGAGCATATGTCAGCAGCTTGACAGCACACCTAAAAGCTCTAGAACAAAAAGAAGCAAATACACCGAGGAGGAGTAGAAGGCAGGAAATAATCAAACTCAGAGCTGAAATCAACCAAGTAGAAACAAAAAGGACCATAGAAAGAATCAACAGAACCAAAAGTTGGTTCTTTGAGAAAATCAACAAGATAGATAAACCCTTAGCCAGACTAACGAGAGGACCCAGACAGTGCGTCCAAATTAACAAAATCAGAAATGAAAAGGGAGACATAACTACAGATTTAGAGGAAATTCAAAAAATCATCAGATCTTACTATAAAAGCCTATATTCAACAAAACTGGAAAATCTACAGGAAATGGACAATTTCCTAGACAAATACCAGGTACCGAAGTTAAATCAGGAACAGATAAACCAATTAAACAACCCCATAACTCCTAAGGAAATAGAAGCAGTCATTAAAGGTCTCCCAACCAAAAAGAGCCCAGGTCCAGATGGGTTTAGTGCAGAATTCTATCAAACCTTCATAGAAGACCTCATACCAATATTATCCAAACTATTCCACAAAATTGAAACAGATGGATCACTCCCGAATTCCTTCTATGAAGCCACAATTACTCTTATACCTAAACCACACAAAGACCCAACAAAGAAAGAGAACTTCAGACCATTTTCCCTTATGAATATCGACGCAAAAATACTCAATAAAATTCTGGCAAACTGAATCCAAGAGCACATCAAAACAATCATCCACCATGATCAAGTAGGCTTCATCCTAGGCATGCAGGGATGGTTTAATAAACGGAAAACCATCAACATGATCCAATATATAAACAAACTGAAAGAACAAAACCACATGATCATTTCAATAGATGCTGAGAAAGCATTTGACAAAATTCAACACCCCTTCATGATAAAAGTCCTGGAAAGAATAGGAATTCAAGGCCCATACCTAAACATAGTAAAAGCCATATACAGCAAACCAGTTGCTAACATTAAACTAAATGGAGAGAAAATTGAAGCAATCCCACTAAAATCAGGGACTAGACAAGGCTGCCCACTCTCTCCCTACTTATTCAATATAGTTCTTGAAGTTCTAGCCAGAGCAATCAGACAACAAAAGGAGTTCAAGGGGATACAGATCGGAAAAGAAGAAGTCAAAATATCACTATTTGCAGATGATATGATAGTTTATTTAAGTGATCCCAAATTTCCACCAGAGAACTACTAAAGCTGATAAACAACTTCAGCAAAGTGGCTGGGTATAAAATTAACTCAAATAAATCAGTAGCCTTCCTCTCACAAAAGAGAAACAAGCCGAGAAAGAAATTAGGGAAACGACACCCTTCATAATAGACCCAAATAATATAAAGTACATCGGTGTGACTTTAACCAAGGAAGTAAAAGATCTGTACAATCAGAACTTCAAGACACTGAAGAAAGAAATTGAAGAAGACCTCAGAAGATGGAAAGATCTCTCATGCTCATGGATTGGCAGGATTAATATAGTAAAAATGGCCATTTTACCAAAAGCGATCTACAGATTCAATGCAATCCCCATCAAAATACCAATCCAATTCTTCAAAGAGTTAGACAGAACAATTTGCAAATTCATCTGGAACAAAAAAAAAACCTGTATAGCTAAAACTATCCTCAATAATAAAAGGACTTCAGGGGGAATCACTATCCCTGAACTCAAGCAGAATTACTGAGCAATAGTGATAAAAACTGCATGGTATTGGTACAGAGACAGACAGATAGACCAATGGAATAGAATTGAAGACCCAGAAATGAACCCACACACCTATGGTCACTTGATTTTTGACAAAGGAGCCAAAACCATCCAATGGAAAAAAGATAGCATTTTCAGCAAATGGTGCTGGTTCAACTGGAGGTCAACTTGTAGAAGACTGCAGATTGATCCATGCTTATCACCCTGTACAAAGCATAAGTCCAAGTGGATCAAGGACCTCCACATCAAACCTGATACACTCAATGTAATAGAAGAAAAACTAGGGAAGCATCTGGAACACATGGGCACTGGAAAAATTTTCCTGAACAAAACACCAATGGCTTATGCTCTAAGATCAAGAATCGACAAATGGGATCTCATAAAACTGCAAAGCTTCTGTAAGGCAAAGGACACTGTGGTTAGGACAAAACGGCAACCAACAGATTGGGAAAAGATCTTTTCCAATCCTACAACAGATAGAGGCCTTATATCCAAAATATACAAAGAACTCAAGAAGTTAGACCGCAGGGAAACAAATAACTCTATTAAAAATGGGGTTCAGAGCTAAACAAAGAATTCACAGCTGAGGAATGCCGAATGGCTGAGAAACCCCTAAAGAAATGTTCAACATCTTTAGTCATAAGGGAAATGCAAATTAAAACAACCCTGAGATTTCACCTCACACCAGTGATAATGACTAAGATCAAAAACTCAGGTGACAGCAGATGCTGTCGAGGATGTGGAGAAAGAGGAACACTCCTCCATTGTTGGTGGAATTGCAGACTGGCGCAACCATTCTGGCAATCAGTCTGGAGGTTCCTCAGAAATTTGGATATTGAACTGCCTGAGGATCCAGCTATACCTCTCTTGGGCATATACCCAAAAGATGCCCCGACATATAAAAAAGACACGTGCTCCACTATGTTCATCGCAGCCTTATTTATAATAGCCAGAAGCTGGAAAGAACCCAGATGCCCTTCAACAGAGGAATGGATACAGAAAATGTGGTACATCTACACAATGGAATATTACTCTGCTATCAAAAACAATGGCTTTATGAAATTCGTAGGCAAATGGTTGGAACTGGAAAATATCATCCTGAGTGAGCTAACCCAATCACAGAAAGACATACATGGTATGCTCTCATTGATAAGTGGCTATTAGCCCAAATGCTTGAATTACCCTAGATGCCTAGAACAAATGAAACTCAAGACGGATGATCAAAATGTGAATGCTTCACTCCTTCTCTAAAAGGGGAACAAGAATACCCTTGGCAGGGAAGAGAGAGGCAAAGATTAAAACAGAGAGTGAAGGAACACCCATTCAGAGCCTGCCCCACATGTGGCCCATACATATACAGCCACCCAATTAGACAAGATTGATGAAGCAAAGAAGTGCAGACCGACTGGAGCCGGATGTAGATCGCTCCTGAGAGACACAGCCAGAATACAGCAAATACAGGGGCGAATGTCAGCAGCAAACCACTGAACTGAGAATAGGACCCCCATTGAAGGAATCAGAGAAAGAACTGGAAGAGCTTGAAGGGGCTGGAGACCCCATATGTACAACAATGCCAAGCAACCAGTGCTTCCATGGACTAAGCCACTACCTAAAGACTATACATGGACTGACCCTGGACTCTAACCTCATAGGTAGCAATGAATATCCTAGTAAGAGCACCAGTGGAAGGGGAAGCCCTGGGTCCTGCTAAGACTGAACCCCCAGTGAACTAGACTGTTGGGGGGAGGGTGGCAATGGGGGGAGGTTTGGGAGGGGAACACCCATAAAGAAGGGGAGGGGGGAGGGGGATGTTTGCCCGGAAACCAAAGAATTATTATTAAGTATTAAATAAATTTAGAAAAAAAGAAAGATAAAAAATAAAAAAAAGAAAAAAAAGAGTCATTTGTAGCATTGGACTTAACCTCTACTAACTCTGCTTGATACAGATACGTTTAAATTTCCAGTGATATTAAGAGTCCACTCAAAATACGTAACAATGAATCCTTCCCATGAGACTTTGTTTGCCTTTTCCTGGAACCACTGAAATAAAAAAAATGTAATCAGATATATTTACAAAAATATCTTTCTTAAACCATATGACTTTAATGCAAATACAGCTCTGGGACCCATGGACTGTATTCTCAATGAGAAAACAATAAAATAAGAGGATATTCTGTGTGGTCCAGCACATTAATGGTGACCAGTGACCTTTTGGGAAAGGATTCTTAAGCCAGAATAATTTCAATCAACATTATAAGTAAGTTTCCATGAATCTAAAGATAGTGTAACTCTCACCGCTTAAAAAAAAAAAACCTTCTTTGTGAAGAACATAGAGACCATTTCAGAAAATAACAACTGGCCGAAATGATGAGAACAAATGTCCATGTAATATTCACCCACAATTAATACAGCTACAAGACAATCCTGAAAACCTAAGACTAAGGACTGTCACAGAAGCAGGGAATGAATGACTGTAATAGCCGTAGGACTAGGAGACCTGGTGTGAGAGCTTTTGTATATGGTGCTTTACATACTACAGTTAGTTGCACCCAGGTATCTCCACAATATGGCTTCCTAAGACTTGCACAGTAACAACACAACTTGCTATGCTAATGTAGTTGGGGAATTTCACAAGGACCCACACTGAGATGAATATCTATATGTAATTATGAGCCACAAAGCAGGAAGATAATTCATAATTCCCCAGGACAATTCTTCTTATCACGTTTTCAAATCTCAAGTGGTGTGCCGTAAGCAAATACACAAATGAGCAACACTAAACAGATTTAGAACATTGTATTTAAATAGACACACATTTGGGTCTCTATGTGTATAACAATTCTAATTAAAGCAGAAATAGTCGTGAACTTAACAAAAACTATTTGGGACAAGAAAGGATGTTGAGGATAGAGGAAGAAGATGCAACTAATTTAGCATAGGGCCCTTGCATAAAATGCTCAAAAAAATAATAAATATAAATTAAAGGAAAAGATAGAAAAACAGTGCAGAGGAAACTCAGAGAGCCAACTGAGGCATAAAATGAAGCACTGGCAGAAGGCGTTCAGAGATCCACCCACAGCCATGCCACACAGCATTGACCTGGAAAAGATGCCCAAAGGCCTGCCTACCACTAAGCCACACAGGCAAAGCAGAGAGGGAACACCCAGCTGTTTGCCATCCTTTTGTCCACCCAAAAGTAGGGCCTTTACAATGTGAAAATATGTGTTGGACATATGGGAAAAAAAGAAAAGCAGATGAAGAAAGAAGAGAAAGAACAGTTTAAGCATTGTGAAGAAAGGTAGAACCAAAGACATATGGCTGGAGAGAAATAGCATATTATGTGTAGACTACCCTGCCACCTGAGGCCATGGTGAAATCCCAGCCTATGTTGCCACTGAGGGCCATGCCTGGGTCTATGACCAAATAGTAGCAGGGTTCTTTGGTCAATATCTTTGGCTCATATCACCAATAAAGACCATCCTGATATCTCTGGTTTGGGTTTTCACCAGGGACCACATAGATGTCCAAGGGATGTGAAGAGCTTGCTCCACTTGTCCCTGGCTGCTAAAGTCTGGAGAGCTTGCCCCACTTTTACCAGCTGTAGCACCTTGCTTGGGCAGCAAAGTAGAGCTGGCTTTGGTGACATGGTCATGCCTGAGCCACCTGAGGGCATAAACACAGGAGTAGTTGTCTGTCAAGAGATGACTTGGGTACAATGGTAATTATCTCAGCCTCTCCCTTCTTGCCATCTCCAACAGTTGAGAAAGCTAGCCCTTGCGTTATGAGCAGGTGAAATATACCTGCCCCTCACCAACTGCAGCACTCAGAGGGCAGGTCCTACAACTCACTTGGGCAGTATTGTAGAACTGGCCTTAATGTCAAGGGTCATGGTTGAGATAGCCACAATGGTTGGGAAGGAGGTGAGCTGACATTGCTCCTTGCCATCTTCATCATTGGTTGAGCTAGCCAGGGCAGTGATGAAAAACTTTTGTGACCTATTGTTGCTACTATCCAGACCCAGATCCAGGGCTTTGAGTCTGCCAACCCTAATATCTACCTCATCTATGAACTGTTAGAACATATGTAATGGCCAGTCCTGGAGATCCAAAGCTACAGGATCTCCATGACAGAGGGCACCAACAGGACAGCTAAGAGAAGTCTTGGCAAAGATTCAGTACTGATGGTATAGGAGAAGCCAAAGGCCTGGAACCAGACCAATGACTCATTGTAAGAGACATTTCCAAATAAAGATGTATGGACTAAAGGGTATACTATGGGATATACTATGACGCACTGTGACACATGCCTTCCATAACACAACAAGATATTTTCTATGTGTGCTTTGTTTTGTTTCATTGTTTTTATTTTCTTTTGGGAATATTTTTCAAGGGCACATAAAACATACGAAGGGAAGGATAGAAGAGTGAGGCTGGGGTGCACAATGTGGAACTAATAAAAAATCTTTTTAAAAAGGAAAATATCTTTTTGTTGAGCACTAGGTCTTTAAAATAGATTTATAATATTTAGCCAGACTGTATTGAAAACATAAGCTATAGACGGTCAATGAATACAATTGTTTAGCAGAATTCACATAGTATCCAGCTGGCCTCTAAATATTTATGCTTATACCCACAGACAAATGCAGTTCTCATGGTAACTAAGAAAACTGTAATAAATGCAGAGACTAATGGATGCATAAGGGGCAATAATTGGTAACAGATTATTTTGAGCCCGAAACATTTCATTTATAGCATAAATTCACTTCATCTGAAGCACAGGGAACACTGTGGAAGAGAGATTAGGAACAATGTGAAAGGAGGAAGAGAGCCAGAAGGACTGTGAAATAATACCCGGAGATAAGATACACCCATTGCAGTCATGATGTTACAGTAACAGCAGTTCTCTGGACCAGTTCTGCACAAAAATGGATATGAAGAGTGGTGGTCTACATGTCCCATCCCTCAAGGTTGGACTAAGTCCCCTAACAGATTCAATGGGAGAGACAGACACTGCCTTTACCCAACCACTGATGAACCCACCTGGATGCAATTGATAGCTACCACCCAGAGTCTACACTGATGGCTCTGATTAAACTTAATGAATCAGAAAAGCAAATTCAAACACATAAACCGAACAGGGATTTGGAGGGAGCATGGGGACTAGGGCTACATAGAATTAGGAGACAAGAGACAATGTGAGGAAGAAATAACCAGAATGCAATCCATTAATTTTCAAACATGTCACATCGTAAAGTTAACAATACACTAAAACCAAAATGTGCCAAATTCAACATCAATAAAAATATTTGAAAGCTAAAAATGAATCATTCACACAATTATTTTCTTGAGAGTACCAATTGTCTAGTCATGGCTAATTCAGCAAATAGCTATTTTTTTCTAAATATTCTCATATGATAGGATAGATAGAGTATATAGGATTATCAGACATTTTTTCATACAATGCCCATTAATGTGATGGACTGCCCATACAAATACGTCTAAAATCAATTAAATTAAAAATGAAGACTACCCAGTTATTACTAATTACAAACCATCTTAAAAATATTAGGTTATTATATACCACAGTTCTAAATTAGTGTGTAAACTCTAAAGAACATTTTTGAAGTAAATGGAAAAAACCCAAGCTTAGAAGGTTTAGTAAAACATGTCATAATGAAACATTAATTCCCTCAGTTTTTCCTGTTCTGCTTTCTCTGAAATTGCAATTTACTAAATCCATTAATAAGCTTCAACATTGATTTTCTCTAATCCATTATGATCCCTGAATTTAAAGTGTTTTTTGTTCCTTGTTGAAGGAAATATTCTAAAGCAGGTTGTTGAATTATTTATGTTACATGTAAGGCTTATTAATCCATTTTTAAAATATTGTACTTACTCTCTCCCTAACTAACATGTACATAAAATTATTTAACCATGTTTAAGGTATAAAACATTTTAGTTGGCTAAATGGCCAAGAACAGGACTCATGTTATGTGTATGGGATATGTAAAAATTCATTGAATACATTTCAGTCATTGGTAACTGAATGCAGCTTGCACGAATTCAGCCTCTCTTCCAATGCCATGTATACAAGAATGTTTAAAAAAAAATCTTTAACCCAGTGAGTATAATTAAATAAAGCTGGTTATAAGTTTTTAAAATTTCATTAAGACTGTTATGACTATTCCAATTCACATCATTTCATTGCTAATAAGATATGAATATAAGACTAAAACTAACAAATTTCCCAATTTGAAAATTAGCTAATCCATATAAACAAAACTACTGTCATGAGGAAAATGATACAAAGTTATTTCTGTCTTAAGTTAATATGTAAGAAACAACAAAGATCCTCTTTTATGCCGCTCCTTTATTAATTTCATATAAAACAAATTCATATGGAATTTATTCCCTTCATGTAAAATACTGAAGCATGCAAGATACAGAACAAAGAATGAAGTGACTGTGCTCGGCATTTACAGTGATAGACTGACAAATATTTTTCTCATGATGTCCTTATATTCCAAAATATGGTCCTAAGAATATGATTAGCACATTGGAACCAGTTCTTCTAAAACCACAAGGAATCAAATATCTAATTTTAAAATTCTAAGTCTTATAGATAAACCAAAGTAAATTAATTATTAACCAAACATTATATTTGTTATGTTACAATATTATTTAAAAAACACTTGAGAGAAGTAATGTTTTAATGTAACCTTAAAGAATTGTAGAAATCATATAGATCATATGTGTGTGTTATTATCAAGTAATAAGGTAAAGTTAATAGGAAAAATGGTTTGAATATAGTTTGAATTACCAAGGTTTGAATAGTCCTCCAGTAACTCTTTCATAAGCATAAGTTTTGAATATGTTTAATTAAACATATCCATTGATGGTGTCTTACTACCTGCTATAAGTTAAATGCAATTTTGGACATGTCAACTGAAGATCTGGAAGAAATAAAATATACCTTAATACCTTTAAATATCATGGTGGTTATATAGTACTGGAAAATCTAGGAAAGAAGAACTGAAAAAGAAGAATTTTTCTCAAGTGCTAGAAAGTCTGGTATTTAATAGGAGTGGAAATGATAAGAGAAATATTCATTGTATGTAAATACAAATAAGGAGGTGGGGAATTCTTCCCTTCCTAAGACCATTTCTGTTGGTTTGAAATACAACTTTCTGTCACTAAATGTTCACTACTAAATCTAGAGGATATGAGATTTGAAAAAGGAAACTGGTTCTTTTGAGAGTGTATGCTGAATTTTATTTGAAACACCACCACCACTTCTCTCAACTACCACACAGGATTTCCATGACAGCCTGAGATCTAGAAGAGGAAATAAGTTTGGAAAAAATGTCTAAATCAAATATGTCTGTCATGTAAGAGGCATTTATAACATGGAACCTGATCTCCTCATTTCAAGACACACATTGATATACTATTGGCCACAAACCATGGAAAACAGACTGAACCAAGTTTCTTAACAAAATTGGAAGTCTCTCTTCAGTTGTATAATATATTATTCTGCTGATGAAAGAGAGAACATGGATGTGTTTATCTTACCAATTGGCTATAGGATCATGTGCATTCAGGCATATTTATGTTAAATAATAACACATTATGTTACATTAAATATCATTTAGCAATTTTGAATTTTATGTAGAAAAATATACCTAATAAATGACACCTTGTCTGAACAAAATATATCAATTTATTTAAATGAATGCTCTCTGGCCATCCTCAGATTCATTGTCAGAGAAAAAACATGGGAGTGGAAAGGAGATGCATATCTGGCACAATAATAATTCTAAATTAATCCATTTATTTTCTCTGAGAATAAATGCTCTCATATGTGAAAGAGCTAAGAAGAATTACTGCACAGTCTTCATAAAAACAGATTCCAAGACATATGTCATAACACATTAAGAGGTAAAACAAAATAACTCCTCCAAGCTGGCATAAAGTGATCATTATGAATGTTCACAGAAAGAATGATATCAAATTTAATTTATTAATGATGTGAATATGTCTAATGGTGAGTGGATGCTCTAGAAAAATAGTAAAGTATGCAATACTTAATAAATTTAATGGATGAAATCTAGCTGCCTTTTTCAGGCTAATTAAATCAAAATCAGTAATGAAAATGAACAATGCTTAAAGAAAATAATGATGTGCTAATGTTTTACTATTAAATGAGACAGAAAGATAGAGTGCCAATAATTTGAAAACAGTAGTTGAAGCTTATTTAGAAATCTAAGCCTTCAATAGATGTAGGCAGTAATAATTCATATCACTTTATAAGTAGTACAAATATCAAGTGACAATGACACATTAATAAATCAAGCCTGTATCATGAACTTGGAATTATTCAAGTTAATGATTAACAAACATCAAATAGATCTGAAACTGGCATTGATGGACGTGTTGAAATGTGTAAATATGTGCAAAAATTTTATGTTACCAATTGATTCATGGTGATATAGGAAATCATACTTTAGTAGGATCATAATAAAAAGAATCAAGTTCAAAAATATGTATAATACTTACTTCTCACCTTCACTTGGCAATAGACAGAGATCACTACAAAACAGAGTCAATCAAAATGCAGGGTTCTAGATCCCAGTACCAATGAATACATTTACAAAACACACACCAAAGGCTCAGAGGGCTTTACTTAAAAAGTGTTGAAAATATTGTAAGATCCAGAGAAATTGTGAGCTTTCTGTGAAGTTGTGTTTTCTAAGAATGTCAGAAGCTACACCAATAAATATCGGCCACATGACTTGTAAACATTACATGATCAAGAAAAATAGGCCAAAGTGGACAGGCAAAAGACCACATGGTCTAAATCCCCCATAAAGAACTACAAGCAATTAATAAATGCTGAAGATGGGAGAAATAGTCCTTCCCAGAGACTAGTGCACCAATTAACTATTGAATACTGAATGTCAATCCTGAAGACTTACATACAAGTAACATTTTGCAAATTGAGCAGATTATATTTATAAATATATGAATAATCAAAAGATTTTATGCACATGACAACAATCAACAGTTTGATATGAATTCTCAAGTAAGGAGAGAAAAACAGGAAATTTCAGAAAAAGGAACAAAGAGAAATTATATAACCATCTTATAGTTGATAAAATACAGAAAAAAAATAACAGTAACTGACACAAACTCATATATACAAAATCTGATGAAGAGAACAGTTTTGCACATTTTTGAAATGTGCTACAATATTAACAGTCAGGTGTTTGGTTTGAACACTATAAGAGACTTGAAGTTCTGCCTACTGTGTTCTGTGTCATTGTTTTGTGAAATTGTATTACTTGATATGGATAATCACTTCAAAAGTTACAAGAGTTTAAAACTCAATAATTAAAACTGAATATGGACTTATGTTCTGGATTAAAGCAAATTAAGTCTATGTGTACTTTGTCTTACAGAAGAATTTCAATTTTATGAGTTCCCATTTATGAATTGTTGATCTTAGAGCATTAGCCATAGGTGTTCTGTTCAGGAAAATTTCCCCTGTGCTCATGGGTTTGAGGGTCTTTCCTACTTTCTTTTCTATTTGATTCACTGTATCTGGTTTTATGTGGAGGTCCTTGATCCACTTGGACTTGAGCTTTGTATGAGGAGATTAAAATGGATCAATTTGTATTCTTCTACATGTGGACCTCCACTTGAACCAACACCATTTGATGAAAATGCTGTCTTTTTTTTCCATTGGATGGTTTTGGTTTCCATGTCAAAGATCAAGACACCATAGGTATGTGGGTTCTTCTCTGGGTCTTCAGTTCTATTCTGTTGATCTACTTGTACCAATACCGTGCATATTTTAAGTCAATGTTGCTCCAAAGTACAGCTTGAGATCATAAATGGTGATTCCCCAAGAAGTTCTTTATTGTTGAAAATGCTTTTTTGCTATTCTTTTTTTTAAATCCAGATGAATTTGAGAATTGCTCCTTATATCTCTGTGAAAAATTGAGTTGGGATTTTGATAGGGATTGCACTGAATATATAGATTGCTTTTTTAAGATGGTCATTTTTATTGTTATTACTGTTGACCCATAAACATGGGAGATATTTCCATTATCTGAGGTCTTCTTCAATTTGTTTCTTCAGAGACTTGAAGTTCTTGTCTTACAGATCTTTCACTTGCTTGGTTAGAGTCACAAAAAGATATTTTAAATTATTTGTGATTATTCTGAAACCTGTCATTTCCATAATTCCTTTCTCTGCCCACCTGTCCTTTGAGTACAAGAAAGTTGTCTTTTAAGTAGAAGAAATTCCTGAGACTGGGGAGATGGTGCATAAGACAGGAGGCCTTATATCCAAAATATACAAAGAACTCAAGAAGTTAGACCGCAGGGAGACAAATAACCCTATTAAAAATGGGGTTCAGAGCTAAACAAAGAATTCACAGCTGAGGAATGCCTAATGGCTGAGAAACACCTAAAGAAATGTTCAACATCTTTAGCCTTAAGGGAAATGCAAATCAAAACAACCCTGAGATTTCACCTCACACCAGTGAGAATGGCTAAGATCAAAAACTCAGGTGACAGCAAATGCTGGCGAGGATGCGCAGAAAGAGGAACACTCCTCCATTGTTGGTGGGATTGCAGACTGGCACAACCATTCTGGAAATCAGTCTGGAGGTTCCTCAGAAAATTGGACATTGAACTGCCTGAGGATCCAGCTATACCTCTCTTGGGCATATACCCAAAAGATGCCCCAACATATAAAAAAGACACGTGCTCCACTATGTTCATCGCAGCCTTATTTATAATAGCCAGAAGCTGGAAAGAACCCAGATGCCCTTCAACAGAGGAATGGATACAGAAAATGTGGTACATCTACACAATGGAATATTACTCAGCTATCAAAAACAATGGCTTTATGAAATTCGTAGGCAAATGGTTGGAACTGGAAAATATCATCCTGAGTGAGCTAACCCAATCACAGAAAGACATACATGGTACGCACTCACTGATAAGTGGCTATTAGCCCAAATGCTTGAATTACCCTAGATGCCTAGAACAAATGAAACTCAAGACGGATGATCAAAATGTGAATGCTTCACTCCTTCTCTAAAAGGGGAACAAGAATACCCTTGGCAGGGAAGAGAGAGGCAAAGATTAAAACAGAGAGTGAAGGAACACCCATTCAGAGCCTGCCCCACATGTGGCCCATACATATGCAGCCACCCAATTAGACAAGATGGATGAAGCAAAGAAGTGCAGACCGACTGGAGCCGGATGTAGATCGCTCCTGAGAGACACAGCCAGAATACAGCAAATACAGAGGCGAATGCCAGCAGCAAAACACTGAACTGAGAATAGGACCCCCGTTGAAGGAATCAGAGAAAGAACTGGAAGAGCTTGAAGGGGCTCGAGACCCCATATGTACAACAATGCCAAGCAACCAGAGCTTCCAGGGACTAAGCCACTACCTAAAGACTACACATGGACTGACCCTGGACTCTGACCTCATAGGTAGCAATGAATATCCTAGTAAGAGCACAAGTGGAAGGGGAAGCCCTGGGTCCTGCTAAGACTGAACCCCCAGTGAACTAGACTGTTGCGGGGAGGGCGGCAATGGGGGGAGGGTTGGGAGGGGAACACCCATAAGGAAGGGGAGGGGGAGGGGGATGTTTGCCCGGAAACCAAAGAATTATTATTAAGTATTAAATAAATTTAAAAAATGCAACTGTGAGCTTACAGCGGCCTGGAAACACAGAAGGCAAAGAAGAGTCATGGGAGTTCGTACCAGCAAACCTAGATCTACATTAATTGAGAGATTAGTGAAACGAGGAAAACGATGATAGAGCATGACACTAAACATTCTTTACATATATAAGTGTCACAGGCACATACATATGTGTGCATATTGTTAACCCACAATTACAAGTAGTGCTAGCTGGACTCAGTGGCTTGTAAGAACAACAGCAATAACAACAAAGAAAGTGAAAGGTGAATGTGAGAAAATATGGGAATAATTCAAGTGGTGGATGCACTTAATCTAAACACACTGTATTCCTGTAAGAAATTACAAAGAATAAACCTAAAAGTATGAAAGAAAATTCATTTGAAACAAATATAGTCTGCTAATTCTCATAATATGGATGCCTGTCTACCTAATCTAATCCACCATTATCTCTCTGATGTATTGTCATAAAACATCCTGTTAGTCTTCACATAGACAAAGAAATTTGGAGTTTCAGAGTCAGAGCAATTCTCTGGAGCACCAAGTTTAACCATAAGCAGTAGGAAAAAGAAAAAGAAGGAGAAAATGAAAGAAATAAAGAGGAAATTCTGTTCTTTTAGATGTTTAGAGGAGTGGGTTCCCTTTATTATACCACACTTGTAGGAACTGTTTTCTTTTGATGGGGGTTCCTTTAAAAGGAACATTTATCCCACCATGTCACACACTGGCACTCTCTTCCTTCCCGTTCTAAGTCAACAGAACATTGCCTGTTCACTTACTGTACACTTGAGTAGCACTTCAGTTGGTGTAACTAGGTTGTATAAGGTCGTTAATTTTTACATTTTTTATTTGTACAGAAATATAATGTGAACATTTGAAAATGACATGGTGGGTTAAATATTTCTTTTTAAACCCTTATTAAATACAAGAATCATTATAATTCCCTTGGGAAGCATAACCCAAGTTCATTAAACTCTTGAAGTTGAAAATAACTTATATAAAATTAAATATTCATCACCAAATAAATTCTTGCCTAATATAACTAACATATATAACTAATATTATACATATTAGTTAACATATATAACTAATTCATAACTAATATGACTATAAAGAATTTTTAATGTATTTATTCTCCACTAAGTACTATATTATGGACTTAGATATTACTGCCAGCCTTTTTATGGCAAGTTTGTTTTTAGAGTAAATGATATTAAATTTATAATATATAAATGTATCTTATAACACATGGATGACAAATTTTGACACAAGTAATTTGTGGTATTCAGTAATGGGTATTGGTCCACAGTCTCAGGTCTAATCTCTGTTCACATTATTCTTATTCTTTTTTCCTATTCTTTTTACCTTTTCTTTGACCTTTTTTCTTATTTTTATTCTTACCCTTATTCCTATTATCAATTCTTATTCTTACTTTCTTGTTGTCTTAACATTCACTTTTGTTGTTCTTCTCTTAAAATTCTTTTTTTTGTCTTAAATTTCCATTTTATTAATAAACTTACTTATTCACTTTGTATCCCAACCACTAACCCCAGTCTTCTAAGTCCCCTTTCAAATATCCACTTCACCCATACCTTTCCCCTTCTCTTCTGAAAACTAGGCACCCACCAACCACATCAAGCATATCAAGTCACTGCAGGTTTAGGTGCATCCTCTCCCACTAAGACCAGCAAAGGCAGACCAGTCAGGGGACCAAGAAGCACAGGCAGGCAACAGAGTCAGGCACAATTCTTGCTCCACTTGTTCAGGGACCTGTACAAAGACCAAGCTGCAGTTCTGGATATAGGAGCAGGAGTTCTGACATCCAGCCCATGTAAGCTCTTTTTTTCATGTTTCAGTCATTGGGAGCTCCAACAGGCCAGGTTAGTTGATTCCTGTTTGTTTTCTGGTGGAGTGTCTATTCTCTTTGGGTCACTTAATACCTCTCTTAATCCTTTCACAATAATCCTCAAGCTCCATCTAATGTTTGGCTGTGGGTCTCTGCATCTAAGTGGATATTCTCAGAGAACATTTATGATAGGCTTTTGAGTATAAATGATAGTGTCAAGGATTGGTTTTTGTCCATAGAATGGAAGTTGGCCACTCATTGTTTCACCATTCCCATAATCCTAATCCGTCTTTGTCCCTGTACTTGTTGTAGCATTCACAAACTTTGGATGGAAGGACTTGCAGGTGCCTTAGTGTCCTTATTCTTCCACTGGGAGTTCTGTCCTGCTACAGAAGTCTTATTCTTAATCACATCCTTTTTTTTTCTTTAATGATTACACTTGACTTTTTGCTTGCTGCAGCAGCCTAGATCAGGATATAAGGCTTCTAATAGCAACAACTTATAAAATAAGTTGATTGTGTGTTTTAGATAGAGTTATTATTGTTGTGGTAAAACAGCATGACCTAAGCAATTTGAGGAGTAAAGGAATTATTTTGTTTACATCTCAATATAACTTTTAATCCTTAAAGGTAGTACAGGGAAAATCTCCTAAACAGAACTCCAATGGCTCAGGCACTAAGATCAAAAATTGATAAATGGGACGTCATGAAACTAAGAGGCTTCTGTAAGGCAAACAACATAGTCAATAGGACAAATCAGCAACCTACAGATCGGGAATAAATCTTCACTAATTCCACATCCAATACATGGCTAATATCTAAAAGATGTAAAGAAGTCAAGAAGCTAACCTTCAAAAAACAAACATTTCAATCAAAAAGTGGAGAATAGAGTTAAATATAGAATTAACAACAGAGGAATCTCAAATGGCAGAGAAGAACTTAAAGAAAATGCAATCCCCACCAACATTCCAAGTCAATTCTTCACAGTGTTAGAAAGAACAATTTGCAATTTCATTTAGAATAACAAAACAACCAGGATACCAAAAACTATTGTCAAAAATAAAAGAACTTCTGTGAGGAACACCATTCCTAACCTCCAGCTGGATAATAGAGCAATAGTGATAAAATTTGTATGGTATTGTTTCAGAGACAGCCAGGTAGATCAGTGGAATAGAATTGAAAACACAGAAATGAATCCACACATATGGGGTCACTTGATCTTTGAAAAAGGAGCTATAATCATCCAGTGGAAAAAAGAGAGCATTTTCAATGAATGGTGCTGGTTCAAGTGGTGGTTGCATGAGGAAGAATGCAAATTGATCCATTTTTAACTCTGTACAAAGCTCAAGTTCAAATGGATCAAGGATCTCCACATAAAACCAGATATCCTGAATCTAAGAGAAAAGACATTGGGTAAGATCCTCAAACACATGGACACAGGGAAAAATTACCTGCCCAGCACATTAATGGCTTATGCTCTAAGATCAAGAATCCACAAATGGTACTTCATAAAATTGCAAAGTTTATGTAAGGCAAAGGACACTGTCATTAGGAAAAAACAGCAACCAACAAATTGGAAAAAGATGTTTACCAATCCTACATCTGAGAGAGGGCTAATATCCAATATATAGAGAGAACTCAACAAGTTAGATTTCAGAGAATCAAA